>NC_065508.1:31659066-31827913 GCF_006386435.1 Epinephelus moara
CTGAATACTTATGACCATGTGATATTTCAGTTTTTCTTTTTTAATAAATTTGCAAAAATTTCTACATTTCTATTTTTTCTGTCAAGATGGGGTGCTGAGTGTACATTCATGAGGAATAAAATGAACTTTTTTGATTTTAGCAAATGGCTGCAATGAAACAAAGAGTGAAAAATTTAAAGGGGTCTGAATACTTTCCGTACCCACTGTATATAGATAGAGGTATGTTTTCTATGGTTCCTGACTTCTGAAGAGATGTACATGTTGCTAAATACTGACTTAGGTCACAGAAAACTGTGGATTTGTTTCCGACATATGAATTAGCAGACTTACCTTGCAAATGAGTACTTTCAGAGCTGGATGACGATAGAAGGAATCTCTCTGGAAGTGGTTAACTTGTCGGCCACATGCAGTGCAACTGACAATTCCCATGTGTTCAACTCCTATGAAAGTACATCACTGTCATTAGCAACAAAATGGTTATAATAACTGCTTGATGGGTTGTTTAAAAGGGTGTGAGAATGCCCTGTTTAATCTCTATGTGAATCCACCACATTTCCCATGTAAGATGTCTATGAGAGCGATCACTGGTAAGGGTACAAAAATTGCCGTAAGCAGAGTGTGAGTCAAGCACTTGGATCAGCTTTTCTTTTTTGAAGTCGGAGTGTCACAACAAGATAATGATCAAGCTGCATTTAGAGACAAAGTGAAGTGAATTTTCAGCTTGCTTTGACCACTGGAGTGGGTTTTCAGTCTGTGTGTCCACAAGCAATCAGTGGTTGAGTACCCTCATCAAGTGTCTTCGTTTTGTTTCATTTTAAGAAATGGCTGCCTGAATAATCATGAAATGATGGGCAATGTTGAGACAATATCAACCAGTAGTGACTGACCTCCACGTCTTTTTGAAAAGTCTTTCCGCAGTACGCCTGATTTCCGGCTGCGAAACTCAGGACCCCTGAAGTCATCTCTTCCATTATCAACAGGTTCAGGTCTCACCAGCACAGTGCCTGTATAGACAAAACATACCACAAATAACTCAGAGATAATCCATCTATATTAAACACATAATCATAACCTAAGCTGGGGACAGATCTAAAGACTTTTTACACCCTACAGATAGTAATACACAAAACATCAAAATTTTAATGATGATTTGTGTCTTTTACTATGTTATATTATTAACCTAAATGTATGTTTCTGCCTTGCAGCCAGCCAGACTAAAAACAGATATTAGGTACTTAGGAGTCCAGCAAAGACAACAGACAAAACTCTTAGCATATGGTAGATAAGTGTTACAGCACAAGCACAAGGCACCCCCAAAATTTCCGAGACCAATTCTTGTCTGAGGCTAATTTGTGCAGAAAAGTTTTGAGGCAAAGTTTATAAATAACTATAATTGGTAAAAGTTAAGACCTACCTTTTGGCAATCTACTGATATCAGGGTGACCATTTGCGTTGACTGGTATATCCAAGTCCACAGTTGCATCTGAGTCCCCAGACTCGTCCAGTCCAGAGTGCTTTATGACAACAGCTGGTTTTCTGTAATATCAGTGAGAAAGAAAAAATGTAACTCCCATAGCTAAGCAACATTTCCCACAGGTTGGCAGCCTACTTGGACAGTGACAAGGAGGCAGGGGGTCACCAGTGTTTCAGGTATCAATCAAATATAAACTTATGGCAATGACAAATCATCATTATCTTTAGGTTTTTGTTACTATTATTGTACTAAGTGTATTATTGTTTTACACTTTCACTTGGTTTGAGCACAAATGGTTTGCCTCGGTACACTGCATTCACTTCAGTTCAACAAAGAGTATTTTCAGCAATGATCTGCATTAAATATTTAGGCATTAAATCTGGACTGTTTCATACCATGCCATATCTAACCTTGCAGGTTTAAATGAAATGCAAACTCACCTCCTTGAATATCTGGTATCCAGTCCTGTCTACAATGCAAGAAACTGTTATTAGTTTATACATCACTGGAAGTAATCAATGTCAATTTCGGCATTTAAACCATCTACGTAATGTCCCAAAGGGGGATGCTCATTCAGCAACTAGTGCTTTGTTTTTGCAAACAATTTCATTCTAGAAGAGTACAAGTCTAGTGAATAAAGAGTTAGGATACAGCAGTACAATTTTCTTTCAATACTGAATTAATTTGAAGCACTGAACACTTCAGGGAGTAAGCTGCCTACTACCAGGCACAACTGTCAACTTGTTTCACTCTGTTTCCATCAATCAGTCAACCCAAACTGTTCAGAGAGCAGAAAATATTCATTTTGAAAGTTGGGAGACACCCTGGGAGATTAACAAGACTGTCAGACTACAAGAATGCATAAAACAACAGTGACAGGGAGCTCTTGAAGCAAATGGTTGTATTTTTAAGCAATGAGCTGTGGCTTCAAAAGAACAAGGTAAGGCTTAAGTGTGAACATAACCAGAGGTAATGGCTGTGCACTTTGTGGCTAGTGATGCAAAAATGGTGTTTTCACAGCATCACTGCCATCTGGGCATCTTTGTGAAATTAACGTTTTACTTATTTACAGCATAGGCATTAAAGCAAGAGATTGGACTGAAACTTAAAAATCAAACTGCATTGTACTGTGAAATGCATTGTATTTATAAATGGTGGTAATTATAAATACTAGTAAAATTCATTTACAGTTGTAAGCCTGTGTATCTACTGCACTGACAAAACCACTTTAGCCACTTAATGGACAGTGGTAGAAAAAAATAGTAAAAAATAGTCCAAACCAACTGCACCTGGGGGAAAAGTCTTATCAAGCTGTGGGATTTTACAGTAAAAAATGTATTATCTACATTTCTAATGCACGTTTTGCATAGGGGGTTCGAGTATCCACTAAAGACACTTCAGTGATGGTAATGAAAAGAAGCAGAGGCTAAACAAAAAAAAATCTATGTACAAACCTTGATGAGATATATGACAAAATGACTATTGTCAATCAATTATTACTCATGTGCAATATTGGTATATACAACAGTGCATTATCTAAACTTGATATGTGCAATAATATAAATTCTGCCATTCAACCTTTTTATCTTGCTTTTTTTTTGGAGGTACTGTTTACGATCATCACCCTAACCCTAACCCTTTGCTGCTGTAATGTTGCAAATTTCCCCACTGTTGGACAAATAAACGTTTATCTCATCTTATAACATCAAAAATGTTCAGTTACCTCTGTCGTAACTTGGCCTGTTGAGTGTCCCCCAGAACAACTCCTGTTTGTCAGACCTGCAAACAGAGGACATGTTGAAGAATGTTTATAAACCGTGTAAATATGATGAGAATGTTTCCATCATTCATGATTTGCTTAATCAAAAGCTGTACCATTAGCATCTTCCGTGGTTGGTCCACCATTGCTGTCCTCAACAGCAGAATGAGCCAAATACTCGTGCAATTTGTTGACCAATTCATTCAGCTTGTTGGGAGTGGTGCTACAGTCAAGGAAAAAAGAACAAGTAAGGGGGTCATTATGTTTCACAAAATATAATTGAGCTTTACAAAAAGGGTGATAAATGAAACCTGTCAAGACCTTCCCATTTAATAGGCTTCTCCAAATGCAGCCAAGCAATGTAGCTTCGACCTACTTTAGAGAATACAACCTAAACTAGTATCAGTATCAGTTTATATTGCAAGTGTGGTATTCCATAATGTGTTGCAGCACAACTCATATTGTCATGTAATTGCAATATACATAAGCAACATAACGTCACTGTTTATATTACAGAGGGGCAGTAAAAATCATTCATAAAGTGGATTTAAGCGAACACACCAACAGACTGGATATTAAGTAAGGAGGACTGTTGAATTTATACATTTAGTTGAGTTACAGACATTATTCATTTTGTACAGGGGAAAGGCAGGGCATTATCAGAATATTTACAAAAAATGTTTGTTTTTAGTTCAGAGGACAAGGACAATATAAGGCAGGCTAACTTAATTTTAAACATCAGCATGGACAGATTACTTTAAAGCAGAAGTGTACTTCAGTGGTCGGCACTGGACTGTGGAATTCTCTTCAAAGTAAATTAAAAGGGTTTATAAAGTTATTTCTGAGTTCAAGAAAATGCATAAGGAAAGACTAATTAGGCCACTTATTACTGTTTATATGAAGCTGTCAGGTAATCTATCTCCTTAGATGATGCCGAGTGACCTTGTATAGCTCTTAACACTCTTTTACTCAGGTTATATTAAATACCGTTATTGACTGTTAAGTAACTGCAACTGAAACACTATCTGGTGGTTTGTGTAACTAGAGCTGTGTTTTGATCACTTTTTCTGAACTGGTGTATTACCATGAGCAGAGCAAATAACAAATTAATGGGATGAAATACTGTTAACTTGTGTATTGTAAGTTATGATACTTTTTTACTTTTGAGGGCAAGTTAACGTTCCTTTTAATGAAAGTTGGACACTATAACAGTCGCGAAGGCAATTTTACGAGGTATTACAGGACTGTTGTATTGAACTACCTGCGGTATGACGGTATGGCTAATGTTAGGTGTACCTAACAGGGGTCATGGTTATGATTGCTTAGGTTAGTTTAACTGCAGGTCACGTCAACGTCCATTAATGTGAACTTAGTTAACGTCAGGCTATCCTTATTGTAGCAATAACTACGAAGAAAAATAGCTAACGTTGTAATTAGGCTAACGATACGTGTGAGACGTCAATAAAACCAGTTTTTCGAAATTCACATGACGTACATACTGTGTTAGGCACGTTTGTGTTTTTTTTATTATTTTAAATTCAAAATTTTAATTAGCGGCTACTAAGCTACAATTATCGTTGTCTATCAGTAGAATTAGCTGTTAGCTGCTACAGCTAACGTTAGCTAGTTGCTAAGCTAACTTAGCTCGTTGTTATAGTCTGTAGTAGATAGCCGTATTTCGCTCCGCAGTTTTTACCTCAGCGTTGCTGCAGACATATCGCTAAGCAGGTGAACAACCGAAGTTGTTCAAGTCCTTACACTATCATGGTACCAATATTCCGGGGAAAAATGCCGCTCATTTTGCGTTCATCATCACATCACTAGCAGAAGCTTCTTCTTCCTCTTTAAGTCTAATGGCGATTAGCAAACCGACTTTCAGGCGCATTACAGCCACCTACTGGACTGGAGTGTGGCGCAGTAGATTGGCAGGAAACAAAACAAAGGAAAAAAAAATTCTCTCTATTATTCCTGTTATTCCTCTTAAATAATTAAATACAAGCTTACGTACATTTCTTGTTTACTTTCCTAGTAGATTCCCTAATGTAATATTGTGCTTTTCTTCAGTTAGTCAACTCCATTCTTTCTTCATTCCATCTGATGCAGTCTACTACATGTTTGACATTTCCAGTTTCTTACAGGGTGTGCATAGTTCAGTACGATGCTTCCCTTTTCTCTGGAGAGTTTAATTTCATCCTGTGTGTCCTATCCTCAGACAGGTAATGACCATCTCTTCACTCAGGTTCCCACTCTGTAATCTACCACCTACATGTTTTTGAATACTGTGAAGATGTCTTCCTGTGTCACTTCAGTCCCAGTATTCCTGCCAGGTTTGTTCATACAGTCCTCTATGATAGTTTTAACCTGTGCTTCACTTAATGGTACTTGCATGTCAATTAATTGTTGTTAGAGTGATTGTGTAGCCAACATATACTTTCTCCACCCCTACATGGGCAGGAACCCAAAGGAAGGAGATATCCAATCCCCTGCGATGTAGTCTGTGCAGCACATGATAAAATTCAGACATAATATCCTGTCTGCATGATGACATAATGCTGGAAAGCGCTGACAGGCTATAAGAGGCGATTACAGCACTGGGTTGGTTATTTTCTTCCACCCATTGTAATGCTAATGATATTTCAATTAATTCAGCTGTATTTACTGACAGATGATCTGCTCCCTCACAATGAGACACGAAGAATGCCACACCTACAGTCTCTGGTTCTTTTGAACCACCTGTAAATAGAAATATCTTGTGTTGGTGATGATCAATATATCTTTACACTATTGTCCACTGTTGTGCTTTTTTAGATTTCTCTTTTACTTTATGTTGCAGACTTGTATCTATGGGTGGCACAATGAATCTCCATGGAGGTAGAGCTGATAATGGAACAGTGAGGCCCAGTTTTGTATGGCATAGGCCTACATTTTGTGCCTTTGTGATCCCTACACAACTAAAACTGGAAAAGCTGGACTAATTATGTTCCCAGCAATCCTGTAGAATGGCTTTTAGGGTGTGATCTATGCCCTTGCATCACGAGCAGAATGTTTCCTTAAGTGTTTTTAACACGCTTGACCTATAATGTTAACCTATCTTGCATTACTGCCGGCCACTGTCCTGGAGTGTGGCTCAAATATGAGATTTGTTGTTTATATTATGTTTCTTTTTTGAAAACAGCTGTCTGTCTTACAGTTTTGACCATTGCTGATAGATAGATAGATAGATAGATAGATGAAAGTAATGCAGTAATGGGTCAGATCAAGGGGATGAGTGTAGGGTGAGAGTTTACGCAATATTTAGTCTTTGAATCTTAAATAGTGTAAATTCTTACGTATCCTTCTACCTCAGTTGAGCACTCATCATTTCACGTTGTGTCTCATATTTCAAGCAACATATTTCGCTGACAGCTGACACTATGATTAGCTCTAACCCTCTTCTACTACTAAACATTGTATAATAACAGGATACATTTTCAGCATTTGGTACAAATGACTTCCCTGCAGCTCTCTATTCCTGCAACATTCTCAGAGCTTTTACTCCAGTTGGGCTTCTGATAAAAACTGCTTGTGCCCCTTGGTCCTCCTCATGAATGTCTTCCTGTAGATCCTGCTGATAGCATGCTTTAAATTTCTTCCAATTCTTAACAGGCCTCTGTCAGCAGCAAACACTGACCCTCTTGTAGCTTACACTGCAAAGACACATCATTGATGGATGTCTGGATATTAATAATTTATTAGCGTACTATCCCCCAGCCACTACACTAATTTCAACTGCAAACTGATTTCAGTCTCTTTATATTCTGACTTTGTTAGTCTTTAGCTTTTCCTGCACGGGCAGATCTTTACCTGTATCTGATGTCATCTGGATGACTTTTAAGCATCGTCCAGATGGAATCAAGTAAAACTAGAGGTGCCTTGATTACGTGCAGGTAATTAATACCCAGAATTATCATTTAGAGTCATCCTACATTGGGTGAAACAAGGTCACATGTACTAATAACAGAATTTATTTTAAACTGAAAAAACAGATACACTGCACTGCCCTCATGCACATCTGTTGACCTCTTTAACAAAGGTTTGCTATGAACACAATTTTCCTAATATTTTTACAGATACAAATATCTTGCCTTTACTAGTAGACTTTGGAATATGACTCTCGCCTTCTAGAAAGTCCAACATATTGGAAAATATTGAACTCAGCGAAGAAGATGCATCACAAAAAAAACAAAAACTTGTACAGTAGTTAATACCCATTTAATTTTTAATTTTAATACTGCCCTGTAATTTTGATTTTAATTGCTCTTGTATAGTTTCTATTTTTTTTCTGTTCTTATTCTATATATTTATTTTTTAGCTCATCTCTTATGTATGAAACACATCAATTTATGGTGTAAATGTCTGAGCGTGCCCCCACATCTACACCTAGTCTTTTCTGTATTCATCTGTACTTAATTATGCCCCTCTGCTGTGGCACCTGGTTGCAACATCTCATCTTCTCTTAAAAAAATAATAATAATACTATATTTACAGTGAAAATATAGGCTACGGTTATGTATTTACTCTATGTACAAATATAAACACAGGATATATAAAAGAAAGCCCATTAGATATAAATAATATGTACAAAACCATGAACATTTTAAATTCATTTGTAAAGCCTCTTTTTCCAACTTTATTTATTTTATTTTATTCAACTGAGTATTTTAAATGGCATGGATTATGCTCCACAGACCGGACATGAACGTCTGGCGGTGACGTCACCGACAGGGCGGGGCCAACATTCCAACGGCTGTCTACTTTTGTCTCTACGTGGAGGAGGCAGGACTGCAAACTGGACGCTGTCTGGAATTTCAGGCGCACCGACAGTGAGTACCAATTTCCTGGCAACTTCTAGACCAACAGCTACTTACAGCTAGAGTTTGTTTCAGTAGTGTTTATTAAAAATAACATTAGTGTTTTAACCTTTCCTCTGTGTGGTAGCTGTTATCCTCTGGGCAGAGGGGTGGGTTTGTGAGAGTAAACAGGGATAGTTTCCTCCCTGTAAAACTTGCGTGTCTCTCGCTAGCCGGCTAGCGTTAGCTACACCTTCACTGTAGCCTATTCATCCTCGCGACGCTGGATAGGTCCTAGAAATGATGAAATAAAATAGCCTCTTACTGCTTTAAATTGTAAACAGATAACTTTTGATTAATTCACCGTCGCTCACAGGAGGAGGCTGGAAAGGTGGAGCGTGCACTAATTTTTGAAATATTCCCGGTGCACAAGCTAAATGACCCATACATACACTCACACACACACACACACACACACACACACGCACGCACGCACGCACGCACGCACAGTCTTTACACAAGGTGAGGCTAAGTGTTAAAGGTCTTTTGAAATGCTAAGTGTGTATAACCTCAGTGCTCCTCTGATGACAGATCACGTTTTGTCTTGCTGACACTTATTATTATGCCAGCACAATCCTACTAAATGTTTGACTTGTCACTGAATAGATATACCCCTCCCCTTCGGTGCCACATTTCTTTGAAATAGTATGAGACGTTTGCAGAGTAGATTTCACTCATTGTACTTGAGTTAGTATAACTGATCCTTAAAAAGACATTGTACTTGTGAGGTATTTATGTAAAGTGGGGATTTAGCATATGTTGTTAAAGGTTGTTGGATGTTTGAACGCTGAAATGAGACAGCCTGTTCAGTTACTCAGCATTTTTTGCGCTCATGTAAAACGGTGGTCTATGTAAACTTATTTACTGCTCTGAGTGATTTACCAGATTTTTCCTGTAGAGCCATCTGGAGCTGCAGCACATGTGCATCTGGGATAACAATTGTGGATCACTGACGGGACAGTCTTGAACAACAAGACTGTATCACGTAGTATATGAAAGACTCACATTTAAACTTGATAAATATTGTGAAGTAGAACAAGAAGTGTGCTGTGAATACAGGCACTTAGAAGTTGTCTTATTACCTGCATCACTGCTGTAATTCTTGACAATATTGTTGAGTATTTCTAATTGTCCATCCATAGTTAAATCCGGTTTCACTAGGGCAGCAGCTTACTTTGGCAGAGATGTTGTAAAAGATGTTTATTTCTTTACAGCAAAAATGTTAGCTCAATTATTTATATTAGGACTTAGCAGATAAAGTATTGTTCATAGTGTCAGCAGTGGAAAAAAAGCGCTGTTTGCACATCCTTTTGTGGGGAAAAACACTATAAATCATTTTAACCATGCCTTTTATTATCCTCATTGGTGTGGCCAGTTTGCCCATGAATGTGCATGTGTGGTATGTGCACTATGCTTTACACAAGCTGAAGTAAAAGGTGAACTTCCCTTATTCATGCTGCAGAACCACATGAGAGGTGTATGTGTTTTAAATACAGACATTACGTGTCTGATATTATCTCTGTAAAGACAAACCAGACTGTCAAGGAGGAGGAGGGAGTGTGCTTATATTTTGTTTCCGCCCTTACTCGTGCGCACACCTGTGCGAATGAACAGGTTGGCCTACTTTCTGCGCTGTAGGGATTTAAACAGGTGCCATTTCACTTGTTGTTGTTTTTTTGATGCAGTGAAAGTGATTGAGTTACTTGAAGGCAGCACTTGTTTTTACTTTTTTGTTGTTTGTCTTCAGCTTTATATTTTTGTAAAAAAAAATATTTCAGCTGCATTTGCTTTTTTTAATCTAATTTTAATTAGAAAGCAATGTCTGCCAAGGCTATACAGTCCCCTTAATTTATTAATTTATGAATAGAAAATGTTGTTTAATCTCAATCTTCATAAAAATACACAACATGATAGGTACATCCTGTGAGTGCTGGGGCTATTTTCAAGGATGAATTGTCCAGATAAATGTAAACTCCTCTATGAAAGTTCTATAGAGGACATATTTGAGTGTGAAGCACAGTGGATTACACTCACTGCTCTTTACTGTACTTTTGCTACACCAACAGAAAAAAATAGAGTCATGAGTTTTCACAGAGACATTCTCCTCATGTCTGTCCTCTTTTTGGGAGGTCAGGGGTCAGCCACATATTGATGACCTTGGAGCAGGGAGGTGTACAATGTCTTGCTCACGGGCACACGTCATGCTTGTGTGAGGAAAGGGTGTATCACAGTAACTGTGCCTTGTGCCGTCTGATTATACAGCATTTAAAGGATAATGCTTTACAGTGCTTTTGTTGAGTAATGGCAAACCCTTGTAGGTGTGGATGATTACCTGCAGCTGTAACCACCTCACCCATCTGATTCAGTGGCTTCTAAGTAACCTGTCTAATGACATTCTTAAGTGATGGTTGTTAGGGATTCCTGTGTTTACACCTTTGCTAGCACAGGCCTCTTGTACGTGCTCCATCTTTTACTACTGCTGCATCCCTTCGTGAAAAGTAGTGAGTTATAGAGAGCAAATTGCAAAGATATGGTCGGGGATACTGTCAACAAACCATTTCCTTTGAATATTTTCATGATGATTCATCATATACCCTAGCTTTAAATGCTTTTAGAACACCCCTAAACCCAGCCCATGGTGATATGCTTGCAGCTGCGCATGATGTCAGAGCTGTGTAAACTCCACATACAGAATTTGTTGTCATCACCTCTTTCTTACCTGTCAGCATGGCTGTGCTTATCCACACGACCTGAATAGGAACTAAATGGCTGGTGTCACAGACTGTTTGGTGTTTATGAGTCACTTTGAGTCACATCTGCGGGTGATTGTGACTGAGTAAAAATGTCCGTGTTCTTGCAGACTATGTTGGGTGTGCGCATATGAACTTGACCACACTTGGGAAGGGTGCCCACTCTATTTGTGTGCCTCACATTTCCCATGTAACTGTGTGGATGAAGCACTGGCAGGGCGGGGTGTGTCGACTCTACACATTTAACTCAGCCATCTGGGAGCAGCCCTCCGCTTTAAATTGACTGTAAGATCCATCAAAAGCGACCATAAATGGCGTCAATGTGCTGTTTTTGGCTTGACAATTAAAGCTAGTCCTTGGAAAGAAGTGTGTGTGTGTGTGTGTGTGTGTGTGTGTGTGTGTGTGTGTGTGTGTGTGTGTGTGTGAAATCTTCTTGTAAAACAGGAGCACGATAGATGAGAGAGCTTCTTGAATGAGTGTAGAAATGTCTTTAAAGATTACAAAACAAGTTCAGTTGCTCTTGTTTTGCTACGGCTAGATATCATGTGATCTGTATGTCTGAAAACCCACAGAGAAGTGTGTATGCCTTGCATTTCTTGTCCCTGTAGACCTTTTTCAGGAGTTATTTTGAATACCCTATAATTTCAGTTTAAAGTGCAACATCTTGCAATTTGGAAAATCTATTCCCAATATTTCTTGGTATTTACAGTATTAGTCAAAAGTAGGCAGTGTTATTCTGATGTAGTCTTTCACAGCAGCTAAATGCTGACATTTCAGTAATGTGATTGAACTCTATCAAGAGTATTGATATGCCTTTAGGCAAATATGAGCCACTCTATTGAGGAGCTTGCTGCTGCGTTCAGTTGAAGAGCGCAGGAATTTTCTCTTCTCCGAAGCACACAGTCCAGCTGTCAAAGACAGCAACTGTCTTCGGAGCCTGACGCACTGAACTCATTTTCTAGTGTTACACGGGATTTATTGCCGTCGTTTGTGGCGGTGGTTACAAACCCCCTATTCTTCTGTACTATCAGTGATACATCTCACATTTGTCCGCTGCCATCTGTGCCCTTGCTCCATGTACTTAACCCCTCTTCTGTTTTCACTCTCCCTCTGTTGAGGGTGTGACGAGAGCTGGCAGAGGACGGAATGTTTGTCGGCCCTTATTGTAGCTGGGCTGACTTCAGCGGCCACATTTCACATCCTTTTGGAGAACAGTTAAATATAGCAACACTGGCATCGTCATTTTCCTAATCGTTTAGTCAGGAGTTTGTGCTTTCCCCGATTTAGTATTACTTTGTAGAAGAAAAACACCCTGTTCTCTGTGATTCATAGCATGGCTTTTAGAAGTATCTCTGAGACAAAGGCAGCCTTAGTGTTGCTACCTAGAACCATTTTATTTTCTCACTGTTTTGGGCGTTTTTAAACTGTAAATGGACAAAAATGATTCCATCTTAATAACTTTGTTGGGAAGCTTTTGGATTTTGCAGGACAAAGTGTTATTTCATCACTTTGTTTTGTTTGTAGGAATAGCATTATGTGAACTGAGTCACATTTCAGAGACCACATGGCTACTGTTGAATCATCTTTCATGAATACTATTAATAGTTTCATTCATGAAAGAGGATGTACGGTTACTGGACTTTTGTTCATTGTTCGTCTGCCTGAATGTGTGCCTGTGAGGCTGCTGTGGCCACAGGAAGACTAGATGGGCTGAAACCACTCAAAGAAATTCACCATTTCTGGCTTATGTACCTTCAGTAATTATTACTGATAATCAAGTGGATTATAATCCATTTAAATGACTGGACATTCAACAGTTTCCTTTTATGGTTTTACACGTGTAGCACTGTGGAAACCAGAAAAGGCCTTGCCCAGGAGTTCTGACTAATACGCTGTGAAAATCAACAATCTGTACTTTAAATCAGGAAATGGGAACACTCTTCTGTCTGGAAAAATCTGTGATCCTTAGTTCACCACCACAGTATAGACCTCATCTTTGTTTTCTGAACACTTGTGTTCGAGAGGAATGCCATCATACCAGTTTAGCCTTGGAGAGCAAGGCAGCACACCCTGCTCACCTCTGTGTAAGTGAGGCTCGATCTACCCAGACCTCATGCATTCCTTCGCCAGTACAGAACGGGAAGGAGGTACTCAGAGGAATTCCTTATTTTCAGTGATTTTCACATGGCTGCTTTGCCTCAGAGGAGTTCGGGAACACTGTGTTTATAGTCAAGCAAAATAACTGAGATTGAGTCTTGTTATATGACTTTAGTCTCTTTAAATAAGTCCCTCT
Organism: Epinephelus moara; assembly: GCF_006386435.1. Classification (NCBI taxonomy): domain Eukaryota; kingdom Metazoa; phylum Chordata; class Actinopteri; order Perciformes; family Serranidae; genus Epinephelus; species Epinephelus moara. The sequence goes on from NC_065508.1 coordinate 31,672,232, forward strand.
GCTAGGTGAGGACACTTTTGTCTGTTAAAATTTAAACAAAATAACCCAAACAGCTGCATGATAAACCAGCATCAAGGTCTTAACGTTTCAGAGGAGCAGCCCCTGCAGAAGCCTGGCAAATAATCCAGATTTTATGTTGTCACGTAACACTGGATGCAGTCTCCTTTGCTTTTCATTACAGCTGGCTCAGTTTGCGTGAAAGATTGTTTTAACACTAAAATAACATGATTAAATTTGATTTGTAGAGCTGATAAAAAGACTATAAAAGCAAGAGATTCTAATAAAAGAGGTCCATTTTGGAGGATTTGGAGGACATGTTACAGAAAGCAGGTTTGTCAGAAAGGGTTGTGTAAAATCATCAAAAGAGTGCAGTATAGTCTCAGCTTCTCTGCCTGTGTGTTTTTTTTTTTTTTAGCATGGGCTCGTTGCTATACAATGGAACAGGAAATTACTTTGATTATGGGAGAGAGTCGTGCTTGGAAAAGGAAAAGGGCTAAAGAGAGAAACTAAAGAGAACAGTAGATATGATCAGCCTGGGTGGGGATCAGCGGGAACAGTGAGGAGACTGATATTTAAGGTACTACTTTAAGATTTTTTAAACCGGACAGAAGAGTGACTTCTGCTGTGCTTGGAGAGGAAAGCTCACTTCTCTGTTGGCGAAGCTGAGACCGGTCTGTGACCTGAGAAGCAGAACAGTGTGCGGTCTTGATAAGTTTCAGGGCCTGAAAGGAGGTTTATGGGAGACTGATGAAGATGGGGTTCCCCTTAGGTCCTCTGTCCTGTCATTTCAAGACCCTGTTGATGACGCCGTGCTCTTTTTCTCTCCACAGTCCCATCTTTCTTTGACTGACCACCTCAGGTCAATCACAGAAACATGACTGGAAAGCTAACAAAAGAGGATATGGAGGAGATGGGGGAGATATTTGGAAAAATTGGTGAGTAAAATCCATGTTACCATGACAGTATATTATTATATTATGTATTATTAATATGTTGCAGTTGTTCCAGCCTTAGATGTACCATATGTCCTGGTGTCTAATGATTCCGTTTTGTGTTGTGTAGATCTGGACAGCGATGGATATATCAATGATTATGAACTTCATGAGCTCCTTAAAGATGCCGGCCATTCCCTACCTGGATACCAGGTTCGAGAGATCATCCAGAAACTCGATCGCAACAAGGATAATAAGATCAGCTTCGAGGAGTTTCTGTCGGTACGTTAAACAGAGCTCAGAACAGTTTGTTCCGTCAAGAAGTTTTCACCTTCAGTCCAGAGCTTTTCTCACTCTGAGTCGGTCTTTGTTTTCTGTTCTGCCTAAAAACAACTCGCCCTCCTGGGTGGGGCCGCTACGCAAAGCAACTTTTAGCAGCTCCATGCACGACGGAGTTGAAAGGCCTCTACAAACCACACACACACATACACACATACATACTCAGGGAATGTGGAAGTGAGGTCAGCAAAGTGGTGTGAGTTCCAGTATTTTGTTTCAGCCGTGATGAGAGAGCAGTCATTCACTGAGGCAGCTTCTGTTAGAAGAGGGCAGCATGATTCAAGATCTCAAGATCAGGAGCATCAACTAAAACAATTTTCTGGCTTTATTTTTTTCTTTCTATGATAGTTACATTGTCCTGTTTTAGGGTACATACTCTGACCATAATAACAAGTGAATCAAATTGTATTGTGTCCGAATATCTGTGACTTCACATAAAATGTGTTTCAGTGTGGAACTTAATCTCTCAGCTAATTAAAAGTACAACAATTTAGAAAATTAAATATGATTTTAAAATAGAGTGAAAAAAACACACAACATATTGCTAGCATTACTGAAAGGCTTTTAAAAAAAAGTGATGTGACTAAAAAGATGTCACTAATTCTACAATTATCTGTTTGCAAAAAATAAGGGTACACTTTCTACGGTGACTTCCTGAAAATAAAGCTGGAGTACGAGTACTTTTTTTTCCTCCCCCTCTGGCAGTGAGAACAATTGCGTGAACTTTGTCCACACGTGCTTGTAAGGCAAGCCGCCTCTCCCCTGTCCCCAGGGACGCTCTCGTCTCATCAGGTCTTTTTCTTGTCTACACTCCATCCATGGCTGTGACTGGAGGCTGTGACTGGAGACTGTTTCCAGGTTGTCCATCCGTATGTACGTACGTCTGTGCAGACATCCCTCCCATTCTTGTGAACTCAAGAATGCCTTGAGGGAGTGTCTTCAGATTAGTTACAAATGTGCACTTGGACGCAACGGTGAACTGATCAGATTTTGGTGGTCAAAGGTCAAGATCACTGTGACCTTGCATTTGTCTTATTCTCGTAGACACAATGTCTCAAGATGGCCTTGGGGGAGTGTCCTCGAATCTGGCACAAATGTCCACTTAGACTCACGGATGAACTGATTTGGAATTTGGTGGTCAAAGGACTAAAATAAAGGTCACTGTGACCTCACAGATCAGGTTTTTGGCTATGACTCAAGAATTCATACATTAATAACACCAAATTTTTAAAGGATAAAAGTGATGACATTTTATATCCAAAAGGTTAAGGGTCAACTTCACTGTGACATCATAAAGTTCTGCAAAAACCCTTTTCTGGCCATCACTCAACATCATATCTCAGGAACAGAAGGGGAGACATTTTGTCAGATACTGAACTGGTGACACTAATCTCGGCTGCCCACCTTAAAACTGTGTTGACTGTATAGATCTTAAGTGCTGCCAGGGGGAGGATGAGCGTTAAGCATCTTTTCCTTCTCTGCCTCTTTAACTAAACCTCTGATTAGACACTCTGTTTAATAGACAGCATCTTCATTTAGCTTATTTCAACTTCATCAATCTGAAGTATTTTATTTCCATTTAAATTTAGGCTTTTATATAGCTATTTAAACATATGTCCAGTCGTTGTTTTATATATGGGTTTTGTTGTAAATTGTGCCTGTCCTTTGGAAAAATAATTTAAATTGTAACAACCAATGTATATTTTCACTTACCCAGTCGGGAAAGTGGGTCAGAAGTCTGCTTGCCCAAAGTCAATTTTTATTTGCCACTATGGAAATTGTTTCATTAGCTGTTATGAAATAGCACAAAGTTAATTTTGATTAAAAACAAGCCCGTCTTTCCTCCTAGTTCTCAAACCTGCAACAGACTGTTGGAGGTGGAGTTTCACCCACAACCTCTAACGACACCCAATTAAACTCCTGTTTCCAGAATAACTGCAGTGCTCACTTGTATTCAGTACTGCGCATGTGCAACTCTCAGCAGATATGAGAAGGGAGGGAGATGACTCACTACTAAGCTACTTCCTTTCATCAGCTCTGGAAAAAACAATGTGTTTTTTTTACAATTTGCACGATTAGGCAAGTGAGTTGCCAGATTTGCAAGCCCAACGTGGCATTTCACTTGCCCCGGGCAATTGGGCAATCCTTACTGTTGAGCCCTGAATAATTTTATCTAGAAATGTACCTGATTGATCTGTTGATTTGTGTGATTATTCAAAATAGGGATTTGGCTGTTGCAGTGTGCAATGCTGTGTCCATGTGCTGGCGGGAAGGGAGGACATCTGGGACTTTCCAGTTAGGTGCTAAGCAGCATTGTGCCATTGTATTAGGGAGGCGTGTTCTCCTCCACTAGATTAAATGCATATAGAGTGAATGTGAATGTCCGCCTTACTGCCCATAGATGTGAATGTTAGATTAAAGGGATTTTTGCCAACTTGTACAATTAAATGGAAATCATCTTTCTTTGCAAGGTCATGATTGTCTTGTTGTGGTTACCTCTTTTACCTAGAGTGGCCAGAAAAATGCAAGCTGGCACACTGTGACCTGCCGCATATTTGTGGTAAAGAGTGCTGTGCTCACACTCAGGCTGAATAGCTCATTGTGGTCACACCAACGCCCGTAGGGCTGAGGTCACTGATGAAGCAGCAGCGATAACTTCAGGTTCAGGAAGTATCGCGCACACTACCATAGAATACGTATTGTCAAAGTCAGCTTTGTGATAAGCTACATACAGAATGAACTCACAGTACAGAACTCTCTATGGTCTCATTAGTTGTTGTTGAGACCCACTTAATGTTTAGAGATCATTATTTGATGTTGGGACAAGCCCGAGGGTGGTGTTCGCGTGGAGGAGGATATCAGCTGTAGCCCTGATGGTTTACTGTTACTGTTGATAATGACATACTGGCACTCGCACACTCAACACTGTAATAATTAGATGTGTAGTGAATGCACAGTCTCACTTTAAATCACTACAGTGTACTTACATGCACAACACAGCATCACTTGCTTTTATGAACCCATCAACCCAGTGTTTTTCTTGACCTGTTATCTTCTCAGCTTTTTAGCCGGCAGCTTGGCTTTATTTTTTTTAATGCCAGCCGGTTGTCATGGAGGCTAGCAGAAGCTCTACAGCCCAACAAGGGATGCAAGGAGAGAAGATGATCGAGGTTTTTGCACACAAGTATTGCTGCAACCAAACCATTGATAAATCTATTGATCAAGCCAAAATTTTTGAAAATGAATGACAAATCATGAGTGATTTGTGGTAACAAAAATTATTTGTGAAAGATTCTACAAATCAATTCACCAGAATCATGGTGTAATAACAAAATATGTGATTGATCTGCTCTTAGTGGGCACTTTGTTAGATACACCTGTACAATCTAATGCAATCTTACACAACTGCTCAACAGCTAAGTCTATTTTTTGATGTCTATAATGTTTTTAATGATGTGTGTTTGTTGATGCTGCCATTGAGGTGTTAAATTAGCATTGAGGTCAAAGTAAATGGTGGTGTTGTACTGGATTGTATTGTTTGTAGAGGTGTTTCTCATTCTGACCTCCTCATGTATGTAAATAGAGAGGACAAAAAAGTAGGAACAACAACACTACCTTTATGATCTCAGTAATAAACATAAAAATAAAACTACACATTTTTGACATTGTCAACAAAAACCTGAACATTACTTGCTTTGTAATGGTAGTATTTATAGCAGAACTTGTTTATTGAATTTCATTAGATTGGACGGGTAAATCAAATATTTTATTTAATATTTAATTTCCTTGTTTAAACTGATGTAATGCGGACACTTGTCCACAAACATGCTATGATTGAAACATATAAATGGCAGAGGGTTATTTTGCTAGTTATTATTGGCCAAAGCAATGACTTGGTTAACCACTACAACTCGATTTCTTATCTACAAATCAAAATGTACATGAATATGTCTTCATATTTCACAAACTTCAGCCTATAACAATAAGTTGGTATTTCCGAGGAATAGTGGTATTTGGTGTCTGAGCATTCTTTTGTCTCGTTTTAGATCGTCCATGAGCTGAGGGGCACTGAAGTAGCAAAAACTTTCCGCAAGGTCATCAACAGAAAAGAAGGCATCCTGGCTATCGGAGGGACGTCTGAGCTGTCAAGCGAAGGCACACAACACTCGTTCTCTGGTAGGACGTGTGTACATCGTCCCTTTCCTCTCTCCAGTCACTGCTGATGTTTGTCATAAACTGTAACCTCTGCACTCCAGCTGCAGATGCTCCATTTACCCATAAAGAAACCCATAATGGGCAATGTGACCCACTTATATGACTGATTATGAGCGATACAGCTACATTATATTGTTGGTGTTTTTGCTTTTAACTGATGCCTGTGTGTGTTCATCCTGACAGAGGAGGAGCGATATGCTTTTGTGAATTGGATCAACACTGCTCTGGAAAAAGACCCCGACTGCAAACACGTCCTGCCCATGGATCCCAACACAGACTCTCTCTTCAAATCTGTCGGAGATGGTATAGTACTATGGTGAGAGTTCCTGTTTTCACCTCAAGCTAGCAGCACAACTCCCCCCTCCCTCACCTGGCTAAATAAATGTCAGATACCTGCATCCCACTGCACTTTGTTGTGATCACATTCTGGCTGAAGGAAAGACAAATATGAGCCTTTACTGGGATATCATTAAACCATAACAACACTCTGCCTCACATTGCAGAGAAGATAAACTATTAAGATATTACTACATTAATTAAGAATATACAGAAATAAATACATATTGTTCCAAATATGAGATGGGTTTTGTTAAATCACCAGTTCAAGGTATGTAATTGTATATCATTTGAAACAAAATAATACTTAATAACTAAAGTAGAAAATAAAGTTTAAAATAAGTTGATATAAATCAGGGTGTCTGCAGGTCGTTAAAAAATGTTTAATTTCTTAAAACGTCAATTTTTATTTTTATTTTTATTAATTTTAGGCCTTAAAAGTCCGTAAATAGGCTTACATTTTAGTTTGTGAAGTATTTTTTGCCACAAAAGTGATCTATATATATCTTTATATATTTTTTTTACCTGCAATGCTTGAATAAGAAAAGAGGATTTGTCCAATAATCTGTCCTAAATTCTGTTAAAAATCATCTTGAAAATGTCTTCAAAAGAATTTGATTTAAGTGTCTGATGCCCATAGACACCCTAAAAATTAGAGTAACTTAATCAAAATTGCAAACACTGGTGTAAAGGTAGACCATACTGGGCTTGGTTCAATTAGCATTTGATAGCCAAATAATCTGCACTTTCTTATGTCAGATTTTGGATTAACATAAAAAAATTGCAGAGCTACAAAGTCGCTTGGTACGTTTAACCAATTGGCCAGTAGGATGAATTTTTGACAGCAAGTTGCTTAATGTCACATTGTCACAGGCATTTATCTTTTGCAAACCATAAACATTTCAGTCACTCTCTCTGCCTTATTTTACAGCAAGGTTACTGCATCAGATGTCTGATAAAATTTCATGTTTGGTTTTGTTCACAGCAAAATGGTTAACTTGTCAGTGCCAGACACAATCGATGAGAGGGCCATAAATAAGAAGAAGCTGACGCCATTTACGACACAGGTCAGATGACTTTACTGTCAGGGCTGCTGTTTCTCTTGCTTGTTATTGGAATTTCCCAACAACTGATGTTTTAAACCTTGCAGGAGAATCTGAACTTGGCCCTGAACTCAGCTTCTGCTATTGGCTGCCATGTGGTGAACATTGGTGCGTTAGACTTGAAAGAGGGGAAGCCCCATTTGGTGCTGGGCCTGCTGTGGCAGATCATCAAGATCGGTCTGTTTGCTGACATCGAGCTCAGCAGAAATGAAGGTATGGGGCATTTTGATAGGTTGATAGGTCCATTACATAACATGTATTAAGCCTGTGTTCCTGTGAACCGGTTTACACCTGATATTAACAAGCGTCTTCGGTCGTCTGATGACAAGTGGACAGCGCTAAATACAAGTGTAAACCACCACCAATATTCCTTGTGATCCACTCACTCAAAATCTGAACACAGGTCGTGGTCAGCTGGAGACGCATCATAGACAAAGATGTGAATGACCATGTGTTTTGACTGCCCAATGGTGTTCAGATCACCAAAACGCATATTAATACCAGGTGTAAACAGGCTCAATCACAAGGGTTTCCTGCTCTGTTGTCCAGTATCTTAACTGATCATTAACACCCCTCGACAGCGCTGGCGGCATTGCTGAGAGACGGGGAAACCCTGGAGGACCTGATGAAGCTGTCCCCAGAGGAACTGCTGTTGCGGTGGGCAAACTTTCACCTGGAAAATGCTGGCTGGCAGAAGATCAACAACTTCAGCTCTGACATTAAGGTGGGACTACTTACTGACATTAAATCCTGTAGGTGGATATAAATACTAGGTGCAGGTAGAGAAAGAACATGACAATTTTATGAAACAATAATAGGGATCAAATGTCTTGGTTTAAAGGTTCTTTTGGTCCACAGGGTTTTACCCTTTTCCCCTTGTTTATTTTCCAGCACCTCTCTAGTTACTAAGTCCATCAACACAGGTATCTATCAGCACACTGGGCCAGGCATACATGTTTGTGTTTGCACAAACTCACTCAGATATCCGCCTACACTGTTCCAAAAATAGGACTGAATGTTTCGTGTTTCTTTCTGGGAAACATTGGCAAACTGTCAAATGTATGTGTAAGCATTGAATATATTATGTGCACATTTTGTGGTTTAAAAGGTAAAAAGTGCATTTGTTTCTTTGGCAACAGTCCTACTGCTCAGGAAGTTCAGATAAATAATAGCAATTACTATGTCAGATGAACAGCATTTGTGTGGGTTGGAATATGTCATTACACGGTTGGGCATTGCCAGGACCAAGCTACGGCACCTGTCTGGTTACCTTTGTTTTTTTTCTCATGCTATCTCTCGTTGGTGTGTTTTGTACACAGAAAAAAGAAGTTTTCTGAGATACCTCGCCTTTGTTCTGTCTGTTCTACGAAGCAATGTAACACTTTGCAATCTAATTGTCTTATAGTTATATTTAAAATTCAGTATTTGCTTGATACTTACTTAATATGCCTAATGTAGTGTAGTGTAGGAAACTAATGTTATTACAGAACTACATGTTTGGAGGACCCATCTGAATATTTGATTTAAGTAGGTGATAGACAAAAAACAAAACATAGTGTGTACAAACAGTATCAAGTTTATCTGTTCTTCTATCTTAATGAGACAATAACAAGACAAATATTACAATTATGTGACATTGTGGATTTTAATTAGTAGAAATCTGATTGCTTTTGTTTGTATTATTTTCCAGGATTCGAGGGCCTATTTCCACCTCCTGAATCAAATCTCCCCAAAAGGCACAGAGGAAGATCAGCCACGCATAGACATTAACATGAGTGGCTTCAGTGTAAGCTCTCTGGCAGTCAGCACTCGCAGTTGAGTATCTTCACCACATGGTAACAGCTGTACGGTGTCTCTGATCGGAGCATGTGGTCTGTGTGTTGTTCAGGAGAAAGACGACGTGAACAGGGCAGAGGCCATGCTGCAGCAGGCCGACAGGCTCGGCTGTCGACAGTTTGTCACCCCAAACGATGTGGTCAGCGGAAACCCCAAACTCAACCTTGCCTTTGTGGCCAATCTGTTCAACAAATATCCAGCGCTGACCAAACCTGAGAGTGAGGACATAGACTGGGGACTGTTGGAAGGTGGGTATGGCGAGAGAGTGGGTCGTTCATTTCTAGTATTAAAACATTGTTGTTGTTTGTCACACGTTTCCCAGTATCCTTGTCTGCTACCATGTTGGAAGAGAATTGGCTGTGAAAAAAAAGGTCTAAATACTAGGGTTGGGAACGATTAACCGATACGACCGGATATCCGGTTTGACAAGCGAGAGATACGGCTACGTCGGACGGATACCAGATAATTTGCTTTTATAGCTAACAGAGTGACACCAGGTCTTTTTAGTTTCGGTGAGATGGACAACCTACACTGACTGTGACTTAGACCTCTGGTATGGCTGCCAGCTGTGTTGCCTCAGAGCCAGCTAAATCCCATAATCCTTTGCTGTCTAGGTGAGACACGAGAAGAGAGGACATTCAGAAACTGGATGAACTCTCTGGGAGTCAACCCACATGTCAATCATCTGTACGGGTATGTACCACAAACAAGATACTAGGACAGAGTTGATCTCACTCCTGTGCACGCTGACATGCTAACATCTGAAAAGGTTTTATAACTTATTTAATGTAAATTATTATCAAACACAACCTTGTCTTATAGAGACCTACAGGATGCCATGGTCATCTTTCAACTCTATGAGAGGATTAAAGTTGCTGTTGACTGGAACAACAAGGTCAACAAGCCGCCTTACCCCAAGCTGGGAACCAACATGAAGAAGGTAAAACGGATTCCTTTGAAACGTTCCTACACAAGGAAAAAAATATGTTTTGGCTGTCTTTTGCCAACTATTTTACTTGTGCCTCTAGCTGGAGAATTGCAACTATGCAGTGGAACTGGGAAAATCAGCCAAGTTCTCCCTGGTTGGCATCGGCGGGCAGGACCTGAACGATGGCAATGCTACCCTGACTCTGGCACTGGTGTGGCAGCTGATGAGAAGGTGAAACACACCTGCATCATGATCACTTCAGAGAAATTTGGTCCTCAAGAAAAAAACACAAACAGCCTGGTGGGGCTGGGTATCAGTTCTTGTTACCTTTAGGATATAGATCTAAATAATCCAGCACCTAGTAGTATTGAAACATCTACTGTCAAACGATACCCGCATTCAATCCCTTTACCGTCAGGGTTCTGATCCTGGACCATCCCAACTCCCCACCAGATTGGTAAACTTTCTCTTGCTGCCATCTCCACAGCCGCTCTCCTCCTGGCGAGTCTACTCAGTTAGACACAAACAATCTGGTGTGGTTACGTGGAGCACAGTGTATTTGATAAAGTTTGCTGTTCAGCGTTCTGAGATGCCACCACAATATTCAGAAGTATGGCTTTACTGCACACCACTACATTCAGGCTATTGTTGAATGTCGCACTGCAACAGCATCAGCATCACTTTAAGGGTACTGCTTATAGGATTTTATAAATGTTACCCAGCCCTATGGCCTGGCATGCCAAGCATGTGTGGTGGATTCATAACTAGATTCTCTGCTGTATCTTTTTTTAATGTTATTTGGAAGTTAAATCAATGCAAACAAGTGAGACAGAGAAATCTTTATCTATTTAAACATATAAAGAACTAAAAATGACGAATGAGGGCACTTAAAAGTATTGGGTCTGGAATAGCTGAGGATTTCTGGGGGAAACAAACAAATCAAAAGGATATTTAGGTACATGAACATAGATTGATGTTTAAATCAGCTGCATCCAAATAACAATTTGTCTTTCAGTCAGTATCTCTGTGTGGCATTTTGAAACACTATAATCGACATTAACTTCACAGTTAGATTCATTGTGTTAACACTGTATGTTTACTGCAAACAATTTTCAGGGAGTGGTTAGTTGGTGAGCTCCATTTCATGCCAGTGGTGTTGTTAATGTGTGTGTTCCTCCAAATCGAGACCACATTTTCATAAACTCAGATGCCAGAATGTGCGTTGACATATTTAGTAGAGCCACATATTTCATATGCTTTGGATTTGAGTGACCTTAAATTATTAAATCACAGCGATGCAGATAAACTCCATAGTTTGTTAAACAAACAAAAGCGGTCCAGAATTAAAGTTTCCTCCCTGGCGTTTTATTTTTTCAAGTGTAAAATGTGTTCGGTTCATGTATAAAACAAACGTTCTGCATCTCCACTCTCTCAGATATACATTGAATGTACTGGAGGAGCTGGGTGATGGACAGAAAGTAAATGATGACATCATCGTAACATGGGTGAACAAAACGTTGGCAGAAGCTGGAAAGTCAACAAAGATTTCAAGCTTTAAGGTAAACCCATTTTTTTCTTTGTGATTACAATTCTGTGTGCTGATTTCAATAAGACATTTTAATATGAAACTGTGACATTAGACGTGTGTTACTAAATAATCTAATGTCTTTTTTGTTTTGTTTTAGCTTGTTCTGAATTTTCAACGGCATCTCGCGGTTTTAAAATGAGAAAGAAATAAGCAGTTTTACATACTCGCTGTAACAAAATGCTGTTCTTTATTACCTAAATCTGGTAGTTTAATGTAATTTTTATACAGGTAGTGTCATACAAACCTGTCAGTCTGGTAAACTTCTGTTTTAATTTTTTCAATCTGTGTGTCGTGTGGTGATCAGGACAAAGAGATCAGCAGCAGTTTGGCAGTAGTGGAACTGATAGACGCCATCCAGCCCGGCAGCATCGACTACGATCTGATAAAGACAGGCAGCCTCTCTGAAGACGACAAGCTGGAGAACGCCAAGTAAGATTTTCGAGGACAAAAACAAAGAAAAGCAATCTTTCGCTGTTATTTTGATAAGTACGTGTAAACCAGTTTTATACCAACCAACCTCTCTGTCCTTAGATACGCCATCTCCATGGCGAGGAAGATCGGAGCCCGCGTCTACGCTCTGCCAGAAGACCTTGTGGAGGTCAAGCCCAAAATGGTGATGACAGTCTTTGCCTGCTTGATGGGTCGGGGGATGAACCGAGCCTAAGAGACTGGCTGGGATCTTTGTGGCACTTACATAAATACACAAGCCATTAGCATTTTGAAGAGCTGCCCCAAATGAAGAAGAAGCTTTTTTTCTTTTTTTTTTCTTTTTTTTTTTGAATGAGAACAACATGCTGTCAGAATCAGAAATTCACATGCACCCCCACCTCCTTTGAGGTGTTACTGAGAAATAATGTGCTCTTATTTAAAGTGAATCCACAACACTAAAATTTCTAAAGAGATGGGTCTCGTGTTACAGTGGACAACTTTGTTACTTTCAATATTCAAAACTCTTAATTATGTGTAAGGATGCTGTCTTTTAAAGCAAACATTCATTTTTCCAGCTGCAAGGTTGTTTACATATTTTTACTCGGACTGATAAGTAAATTATATTCTTGACGAAGCTACACACATTCCTGAATACCATACTTATGAATAAATGCTTGGCAAGGCAAAAAAAAAAAAAAAGTCAGAGAGGCGGGATGTTTAGGTGGAGCACAGGTCGAAAACCACCCAAACATTGCCTCTCACTTAATGAAGTACAAGCATGTCTTAATAACTGGCACCATAAACTTCTACATATCTGTATACAGAAGCCAAACGGTCGAACTATAGTCACGACCAGCCTGGCCTGCTGTCTGTATTCTTGTACTCGTCATTTGTTTGTTTCTTGGGATTATTACTCGAGGTAAATGCTGTTATTTGAGGGTGTCTGGTCTGTGTTGTCTTGGACTTCTGTCTTTTTTTTTTTTGGTCTGTTACGTCGGATGAGGAGCAGGCGGACTGGACTCTCCTGGCTTCTGCTGTGCCTTCTACTCGTCTCAAAGACGACTTGTACTCACGCTTTCAGGTTTCCCCTTCTTTTGTATTCAACATTACCAAATATAAACAATAACTCATTCCAGGTAGTTTCATGATATTCTATGACAATGGCCAAATTGTATTTGGTCTCACGTTCATGTCTACTCTAAGTGCTTTACATGTAACAATAAAAATGAATTTGAAAAGTGCTCATGTGTTTTTATCTTTTTTCTCCACACTTTCTGGAGCAGGCGTCCTCCATAGAAGTGGAGTTGAGCACATGTTAATCTGTTAATCAGCCACTGTTATCCTCACTAAACAGTTATGGTGGTCCAGCTTATCGCAAAGCTCAGATCATCTCAAACTGGTTTCTTGCACGTGACAATGAATTCACTGTCCTCCAATGGCCTCCACAGTCACCAGATCTCAATCCAGTAGAGCACCTTTGGGATGTGGTGGGAGATTTGCATCATCAATGTGCAGCCAACAAATCTGCAGCAACTGTGTGATGCTATCATGTCAGTATATACTAAAAACTCAGGGATGTTTCCAGCACCCTGTTGAATCTATGCCACCAAGAATTAAGGCAGGTCTGAAGGCAAAAGGGGTCCAACCTAGTAATAGTAGGGTATATATGTATATGTATATATGCGAGTGTCAGTGTGTGTGGATTTCATATGGCTTTTTTGTTTTAGTTACAATATTTATAACACAAACTCAAATTCACAGTAAAAGAAGATTGTCCGAATATGGTGATGTAGCGAGTAAAGAAATAAGTTACAGTAAAAATAAGTTAACAGTACAAGACATTAAAAACATCGGTAGGTACACGTGAGTAACAAAACATACTAGATGATAATGATAAACAAAGCTCATCTCTGACAGGCTAGCAAATCAAGAAAACAGCCCAAATCCTCCTTCAGTTCATGAGGACTTTATTAAACATGTTTATATTTCTGTCACAACTTGAATATCTCCTGAAATTTAACACACATTTACCACAGACACTGGTAAATAAGACAGACGAAGAAACAATGTGTAGATTAGGAAAAAAAGCATTTTTCTGACATGTCAAGTTGTATATCTGAAAACACATTTGTAGATGCTTTATTTTATGCTTGGAAATATTTCTTCACATCTCACGGGGTAAAGTGAGTTTTGGTATTTGTTGCACAACAGCAATAGTTGGATAAAAGTAAACAAGGTCCATGTTAGCTACTTTGGAGCAACAGCTGCCAAGTATCACTTTTAAGCGCCTGTTTTATGCCAATATAGATGAGAGGTCCTTAAAGTAAACAGAAAATATCATCCATGACAACTGAGCAAACTTCATCTGCTGCGTATTGTTATCTGTGTCTACATTTAAGACACCTGTCGATCTAATGGAAGAAATGCTCCTGTAGACAGACATCAACTTCTGTAACATCACCTTCATGATCCAAGGGTTTACCTCATTTTCTTTTTACTACCATCTGCTTCTCCTTTCTCTTATCTTATCTTTCTGTTACTGCCCTCACACTTTTATTTTCTTCCCTCTTTTTCATTGTAAAACGCAGCACCTGTTTCACAAAGCACCTCGTAAAAATATAACATTTACTGTGTTTGTGTTTCCTCCCCCTGCTGCTTTTTGATGCATGACTGTCGAGTCCCAAGAGGAAAAGCTCTATAATGCATTATAATGAGAGATCTCTGTCGACACATTTGATCTGTTATCTGTCGGCTCTTGTCTCCTGTTAACAGGCAGGATTTTCTTTACAGTCCATCAACAATTGTGCAGTACAACAGGGGATAGCAGCGGTGACAGATTGTAGTTCACTGTTCATTGGCCTGGATCTCAGTAAGATATAAAGTCCTCAGGGTTCTGCTCCCTGATGGGTTTCTCAGTTTTCCAAGGATCTGATTAAAGCAGAGACTGTCAGGCTCTGTCAGAGAGCAGGCTGGTGAGGAGGCTGTCTCCTGTGGCCTTCATCATCTGGATTTTCAAGCTCCATTTGCACCAGGGAGTTTGTCTCTGTGGTGTTTGAAAGAGTGTTAGAAAGAGTTTGGATATATATATATATATATATATATATATATATATATATATATATATAAAATAAAAGGAAAAAAAGAGCATCAAATTACAAAATACCTGAGACCATTATAATCTAAAAAAATATATAAATAAATAAATAATTTAAAAAAATTAAAAAGCCAGACACATCCCTGATTTTTAAATCAGTTCAATCAATTTTTATTTTATCAAGAAGATTAGTTCAAGTAGAGGAGAGAAAGAGAGGCTGATCAGACAACAACCAGTCCAAGTATTATACCCAACTAGAAACATTACTACTACTACTTATAACAATAATAATAATAATAAATCAATTATTGAAATGTCCCTAGTGAAGGTCAGGGCTTTACTGAACTTTTTTTTTCTAAATTCAGAGCTTCTGCTGAGGGTTTCAAATACAACACTCTGGAGTTATCAGCCTAAACTGCAACTGTGCAGAAACACAGAATAGATGTTACAAATGAAGTTCTGAAGCTTCAAAATGTTTGGTAAAGCCCCAGCAAACAGTCTTGTGTTACACAAATACTGAGCCAACAGTATGGAAGGAATATTCAGATCCTTTACTTGAGTAAAGTAAATACCCACTGAACACTGTAAAAACACCCCATTAACAATAAAAGTCTTGCATTCGAAATCTTTCCTCAATAAAAGTACAGAAGTATTATCAGCAAAAAGTATCAAAAGAAATGGTACTTGTTCTGCAGAAAAATGGTCCCTGTAACTGATATAATATAGGCCAGTGACGTTTTAGATCATTAATATCGATGCATCAATGTGTCACTCATCAATCATCATTTATTGCCTTTTTTTTGTCAGGGGTCACAAACCAAACAGGTTGGGAACATCTGGTTTGCATTGGGTTGTATCTTAGAAGCAACTGTATCTGAAATCTCAAATATATTACACACGATTATATCAATATGCCACTGTACTGTTAATGATGAATAAAACATTATAATGCAATGATGACAACATATAAGATAACCTTGTGAATGATCTGCTTGCTTTGTGCTGTCTCTCAGTATTCTCCTGTGTTAGAGACGTGCAGAGGGAAGTACTGCCAACAGCTTTTCCCAGCAGACTCCTCAGTCTGAAGCTGACATCTGGGCTCTTAACCATTCAAAGATTCCCCCGCCCTGCATCTCCCATCCTGCCGCTCTCCTGCGTGTGCCTGGTCCAACTGAGGATCAGGTGTGGGACCACGTGTTCGTGCTCCTGAGGGGAACACACTTCAAGAGGAGGCTCACAGAAAGTGTTGCAAGAACAGGACTTGTGATTGTTTTTTAAGAAGTGTTGGATGCAGTTTGATTTTTCCTCTCATAACATCCACTGTAGGCACCGAGGATGGACTGGCCGGGAGAAAGCTGCTCTGGGTGTGTCTGTGTGAAGTCACCATAAGGATTTTATTGGAATAACTAAAGGAAACATAAGGTAGGGATAGAGATATGTGTGTGTGAGGTCACTTTTTCCATGATTTTCTTTTTTTCCTTTTTTATTATCCTGGCTAAAATGATTATGCTAATAATCCAGATTTGAAAATTTGTTGAGAATACGGTTTAATGACAAATAATTAAATTTTTTTGAGGAGTGAAGATGTTGATTTAGTATTGTTTAAGAATAAAAACTATGTTTCACTGTGTGTTGCCAGTAAAACTTTTTGAAGCTCTATCTCCTTATGTACTAAATCACAGTATATATCTATACTTATATGCTGGAAAATGTCTTGTCAATATATGACTTAAGTTTCATAAATAAAAAACAAGCTGAAGCTTTATTTGACATGTTTTTAATAATGTCCTAGATAAAACTATGTAATTTGGCATAAAGTATAGGGTAAACAGTAAAAGCTCCCTTTAAACCCAAGTAAATATTTATTATTTTTTTAACTTATTATTGGCAACTATATTATCTGTATATATGTTAAATTGTTTGCTCTTACATCAGCAATTAGTAGGAATTGATGATTCTTTTTAAGAAACTTCCTATTCAATAATTGATAAGTTATTCAGAAATGATGGGACCTTAAAAGAAAGAAACAGTAATACATGTAGTTTGTGTCTTTGCAGCTGAATTACCACTTTTACAGCCCTTTCAGTGAACCCCTCACCCCCCTGCAAATATGACACACACATGACACACACTGCTTTCAGTCAGCACCCTGGTTTCCTAAGTGATGCTGCTCCTGAGGGAGAGCGGCTGATTGGCTCGTGGAGCCTCAGAGCTTCAGGCCGACTGTGTGTGTGTTTTCGTTAATGATCCACCAATTAGTCACACAATGGTAACAGTAGCCTAATCACCTTGTCATGTGTCTGCGCTGCACAAAGCTGTCTCTGCCCTCACATTTTTGGATGGGGGATGCTGCTGTTTGTGAATGGGTTGTAGGTGAACCTCGGTCACGTCAGAACTGCATTTCAAACATGCAACTTCAGTATAATGTGGTTTCTCTTGTAGCTAATTCAGTCACCACAGCAACCGGCTGCTGTGTGACGGGCCAGGTGAGGGAGTGTGGCAGACAGTCCCAGTTGTCCCCCTGTCCCCTGACTATATTCTGTCATACGCACCATAAACACTCCCACAGACTCTGTGCAAACCACGAAAACTGTCTTCTGCTGCCACACCGGAGAAAAAGTCAACATGCTCAACACTTCCACTCAAACAGAGTAGATGCCTGCAAAGGAGGCTGTAACACAAGTGTTTGTCCACAGGTCCTGCAGGTCTGATGATGACGGGCCACGTGGCTGAGAGAGATCGGTCACCACACAATCTGTCAGTGAAGACCACCTTGGAGGAGGAGATCGAGAGAGCTGAAAGTATTCTCAGCAGGTGAGGACAACTACTGAACTGTGTTTGTTTCAGAGGCTTGTTTGAGACAATTGAAACACGCACAAAAAAGTGAAAGACTACATGTTTGTTTTCTGGTGCTGCAGGGTACCATCTGTGTGTGATGACACATCCTCAGAGCTACAAAGAGTCGCTGCTCTCGACCCTCATGGACACAATTCCAGAAATTCTTTTCAAAGGAACGGTGCCATCTCAAGGTAACAGCCCAGCTGTGGCACATCAGCCTCCTTCACACAGCTTTTAGAAACTGACTGATCAGAGAAGGTGAAACATTATTGTGCAGCTCTTTTTATTTTTATTCTACTTTTTAAAGCAAAGGTTGTGTGGCTTTAAAAAAACAACAACCCATGACTCAAAGTTTACAGAAAGTCTTTTTAAGGTCACATGCTGGATAAAAGGACACATGGTGTACAGTCTGGACATAAAACCAGAGACATGTTTTCCTGTGTTATTCTGTCATTGTGTGACTATTTTTCTAATGTTCTCTCTATCACACAGTCTTGA
Source organism: Epinephelus moara (assembly GCF_006386435.1). Taxonomy (NCBI): domain Eukaryota; kingdom Metazoa; phylum Chordata; class Actinopteri; order Perciformes; family Serranidae; genus Epinephelus; species Epinephelus moara. Next base: position 31,690,368 of record NC_065508.1, read on the forward strand.
GAAAAAAGTGCAATTGCTTGATGAAAACTGGGATGATAAATTGGGATCAAAGAGAAAGTTTGTTTCCCTGTTCAAATGATGTTATTCTAAGTTTCTTGTAGAAAGATTTTAAGACTAATTTGGGGATTGAACAGTTCATAAAAATTGAAATATTTTGCAGTAAAGGCAGAAATTATATCCAAAAACATAATCCTGGATAAGCAAAAAAAAAAAAAATTCTTCTTGGAGGATGTTTTTTCCCAAACAGCAAAACACGTTTCAAGTTTATTTGTTACATTTTATTGCTTTGGATAAAAGTGGTAAGTGATAATTAATATAATGTAATTTGTAAGATATAAATATGTCAAATGAATTGTGATTCCTGCTAGAATCGTTATAAACAAATGGTACAGTAGTCAAATTAAACTGTATTGGTTTCTTGATGCCGCTTCTTGATGATGTGTACGTGTTGTGTCCCTGTCATGGTTAAAATGTTATGAAGCTTGAATGTTTCTTGTGTTTTTGCATCAGACTGGTAAGCCTGGTGGTGAGACTGAGGGAATGGGCACACAGAAGCCTGCTGGAGGAGGAGGAGCGGCCAGACTCCTTCCTGGAGCGCTTCCGTGGCCCTGAGCTAAGAACGGCCCCCAGCCGCATCAGCAACACGCAACCAGATGCCAATGGCAACAATGCCAAGGGGATCTTCAGGTATGCCTGCCTGCTTGTCAACCTGAACTATTGCTATGCTCTTTGAAGTACAACATATGCACCAGTGAAAAACGTATTATACATTTCAAAAAGGGCCCGCTCTTCTGCACAAAGTATTAAAGCGTAACTTCTGTATTTTTCAACCTGGACCCTTTTTTTCCATGGATTTGTATCTAAGTGACTAATGGGAACAACTGCTTTAGAAGGTGTTGAATAAAAGTGCAGCAGGCAGCAGCTGCAAAACAAGCTGCTGTGTTACAATTCGGAGCATACAGAACCTCAATTTACCTCCTCTAAACGTGCTTGTTTTTGTCACTGACAGGCTCAGATTGTTATTGCAAGTGTGTGACAAGTTATGCAAAAGATCCCTACAGAGACAGACCTTGTTGTTAAAGAGTAAGATCATTTTTGTTTAACCAGAAACAACCCAGAAAATAAAACCCCAAAAAGCTTTACATCGTTTTACATCGTCTTTCCACAACAACAATCACAAACTCTGGTCTGGTTGAAATAAACCCTTGATTTACCCGTTAAGATGTGAAAATATAGTTGCTCTATACACACTAAAATGACCGTTTATTTAAATGGAGTCTGGTGAGTTTGACGATAAAAATTTAAGGGCCGTTTCTGGTTAAGCAAAAGGATCTAACCCTTCAACAAAAGTCTATCTCTGTAAGGATCCTTTCCATAAGTTGATGACCTATGATAACAATCTGAGCCTGTCAGTGGCAACTGACGATACGAACATGCACCAAGTGGTTACACTGCAGCCTGTTTTGCAGCTGCCAGATGCAGCGCTCTCAATCAGTACCTTCCAAAATTGTTGTCCAGGTCCAGGTTGAAAAATACCAAAAACTACCCTTTAAGGTTAGGGATAATTTTCCCCAGAGGTCACAACAGACCCAGCCTCATTAGGTCATAGACATGTTCTGTTTAGATAAAGGTTTGAGAAGAAAGGGCAGTGCAGCACTCAGAGGTGTTGATTCAACTCTGTGATAGTTGTAAAGCTGCAGTTTATGTTGAAGCATATGGGACTGCAATATAGTGTAAGTTGTTTCCAAGATATTTTGCTTCCATGCTCAGTTGTCAGAAGTATTGCAGAGCTATTGAATTGCATTGCTTTATATTTTTCAGCTGCTTCTATTTTTCTGTATAATTTTAAGAAATTTAAGCCACACTTGTGTCTGAGTGTATTTTTTGCAATCTCTCACTGCTTTCAGGAAAAAGTGGGATTTGTTTGTGGTGTCCCCATCCGATAACGCCTACTACCGCTGGTTATTTGTCATCGCCACAGCGGTGCTCTACAACTGGTTCCTTGTCGTAGCAAGGTAATAACACTACAATGGTTATCTGTTGAGGCCCTGCGCCCTCCAGAGATGGGTGATGGATGTAGTAAACAGGTGTACTGTCAACTTCTAAGGCTGGAGCAGTAAATCATTTCTCGTCTTATATTCACAGGGCATGCTTTGACAAGTTACAGGTGGGCAATTACATCTGCTGGCTTGTGTTGGACTACCTCTCTGACTGTGTGTACATAATGGACACTTGCGTCCGACTTCGCACAGGTAATCTATATCATAATACAGCTTCTGGCATCACAACACACTGTATTTCACAGCAGATGCTCTAAGCTTTAAAGGCCCCATGATTGTATTTTTTATGTGAGCGTTCAAAAGCATACAGCATTTTTATGTCATTTACAGGCCACTGATCAATGATTCGATGACCCATTTTGATTTCTAGAAACTGAAACCTGTAAACACAACACTGACTTATTATTACCCTGAGAGTGCTGCTACAAACCTTTTGCACATCCAGCAAACAGAGAATAATATTAGCATTCATCTAGAGTTTTGTGTCTGTCCAGCTGACAATCATTAGTCCAATATTCACTTAATTTTAGCTATGTTTTGTTCTCCACCAACTCCTGAAGGAAATATCTGGCTCTTTAGCTGCTGAAGCTCTGCTATGTCCACCAGCTAGTTGCTGACTTCGTCTGTCCTGTCTGCTGTTTGGTGCTGAGCTGGTAGCATACAGTATGCTTAAGAGATTTTTCACTGCTGAAAACAGGGTTAGTAAGAGCATCAAACAGTAAAGTTGTGGGACAAAACCAAAACAATGAGCTGAAAGATGCTAAACTGCAGTAGTAAAACTCAACAGTAATGTGATATCACTGCTCAGCTGAATTTGTGCTCTCTTCTCCTTGTCCCAGGGTTCCTGGAACAAGGTTTGCTGGTGAAGGACCATGCCAAGCTTAGAGACAGCTACGTCCGAACGTTGCAGTTCAAGCTGGATGTAGTGTCCATCCTGCCCACTGACCTGGCTTATATCTCCACCGGCATCCACACACCCCAGCTCAGGTTTAACCGTCTGCTTCGCTTCCCACGCATGTTTGAATTTTTTGACCGCACTGAGACACGCACCAACTACCCCAACATCTTCCGTATCGGCAACTTGGTGCTTTACATCCTGGTCATCATTCACTGGAACGCCTGCATCTACTATGCTATATCCAATTCTCTGGGATTTGGCTCAGACACCTGGGTGTTCCCAAACATCTCCAAACCTGAGTATTCCTCGCTGACTCGGAGTTACGTCTACTGTCTTTACTGGTCGACTCTTACTCTCACCACTATTGGGGAGATGCCTGCACCCGTGCGAGATGAAGAGTATCTATTTGTGGTCTTTGACTTTCTTGTTGGGGTGCTGATCTTTGCCACAATTGTGGGAAACGTTGGTTCCATGATTGCCAACATGAATGCCACCCGTGCTGAGTTTCAAGCCCGGATCGATGCCATTAAACACTACATGCACTTCCGCAAAGTCAGCAAAGAACTGGAGACACGTGTCATTAAATGGTTCGACTACCTCTGGACCAACAAGAAAGCTGTAGATGAGAAGGAGGTGCTAAAGAATTTGCCAAACAAACTGCGGGCTGAGATTGCTATCAACGTACACCTAGAGACCCTGAAGAAAGTACGCATTTTTCAGGACTGTGAGGCAGGCCTGCTGGTGGAGCTTGTGCTCAAACTACGCCCACAGGTCTTCAGTCCAGGGGACTACATCTGCAGAAAAGGGGACATTGGAAAGGAGATGTATATCATTAAAGAGGGGAAGCTGGCTGTAGTGGCTGATGACGGGGTCACACAGTACGCTCTCCTCACCGCTGGCAGCTGCTTCGGGGAAATCAGCATCCTCAACATAAAAGGTAGTAAAATGGGAAATCGGCGAACAGCCAACATTCGCAGCCTGGGTTACTCTGATCTCTTCTGCCTCTCTAAGGACGACTTGATGGAGGCAGTGACAGAGTATCCAAATGCTAAGACTGTGCTAGAGGAGAGGGGCCGGGAGATCCTGATGAAGGAGGGTCTGCTGGATGAGAATGCAGAGAGCGGCGGGCTGCAGAAAGAGGACACAGAGGAGAAGGTGGAGAGACTGGAGTCCTCTCTGGACACTCTTCAGACTCGCTTTGCCCGTCTGCTCAGTGAATACAAACACACTCAGCTACGGCTGAAGCAGCGTATAACTCTGCTGGAGAGGCAGCTGAATCAAACAGACTGCGGTGCAGATGCAAGTGATGACACTGGTGCAGATGCAGAGACAGTCAATGAAATAAACCCTGGGCCTGTTGCCCATACAGATGGGTCTCCACATAGAAATAATGTGCAAATGGAGGACAAAAAGAGCCCAACAAAACACTGACTGTTATATCAAGGAGATTTTAGTTTGTTATGTCCATTGTGAGAATGTTTTATCAGTTTAGCTGAGCGTAAAGAGATGTGCATGTCAATAAACATGAAAAGAAAGTGGATAACACTGCTATGCCCATGCAGTCTTTGAGTTCTTGTCTATGCCAAAAACCACTGAATTAAATGTTTGTTTAAATGGTGGCTTTAAAGTTACTCCCAGATCAAGCCTATTCAGGGTATGGAGAACACATTAATAAGACAAATCAGATACTAGAGTACATTACAAAAAAAATGCAAATGATGCTTAAATGTCACTTTAGATTTCAGACTAAAAAAGCAAAGGAGATTGCTGCTTGTTCTAAATTTTGGGTCACTTGCAAACACCTTGTTTTCAGTTGCATCAGCAGAGGGATTCAGTTCTCCTGACATATTATGTATTATGCTGTGGCCCTGTACACCTCGTCTCTTGCTGCTCCTCCTGGGGAAAAAGCCCAAGGAGAGACGGTAGAAGGTGATTTGCTGAGTTCACATACACAAGCACAATTGTTTTCCAGCATCCTTAGAACTGATTCTGGCATACTATGATGGTTATCATAACAGCCTGTTGACAGTCTCCCTACTTTGGCTGTTGTGGAACATTTGAGGGGGAGTTGAAAATGATTTTGGCTCTGGTGAAGTGACTTTCTCACAATGTGTAGCTTCTATTTTTTTGCGTCACTTTTTATTTGCCATAAAATTTACTTTGCCATAGTTATATAAAAATGAGTAAGCCATTTTGTGTGTTTGCATGTAGTTACTCCCATTCCCATTATGCAGACTCCCTCTCTGCAGCGAGGGACTGGGGATTTTCCAGTTATTCAGCCATCTGCATTCCAGGATACAAGTGAACCACATGAGCAGTGTCGATAAGCACAGCTGGAACAATGCCTCTGCGGCAGAGCTGGCTATGATAAAGGGGCAGGAGGTAATGAGTGCACGTCCCCTGCAGCCCCTGAAGGAGTGGGTGGGATCAAGTACCATGGACAAATCTCCAGTTACCTGCTGTGGGCTGGTCAAACAGCATGAATATATATGAAGTCTCCCCATTGTATCGGATTAGAGACAAATGACAGATTCGGCTCTTGATAGGCTCAGATATCAAACCTGTGTTGTGAGTGGTACAAGATCTCAATCCTGACCTAAATATAACCTTAATATGAGATTCAGTGTGAGATATGAAATTCTCAGTAAACATGAGTGATTTGCAAATCAGAAGATATCTTTCTATGAGCTAAATTTAACTTAAATGTTTTAAGTTTTTCTATCTGAACATTGTTTGAAGAGAGTACTTACACTGAAACATGTCACTGAAATATGAAATGATAGTCTTATATAATGTAGACTACAAATGTATTTTACTTTACAACTATATTCGACCCAGTTCTAATCAAGATATCTAGATGTCTTTTGACTCACAAATCACCAAACTTATTTACATATGAGTTGTGGTAAGATGGCATCAAAATTTAGTCTGTCTCAAATCATGTTTTGATATAAATAAAAAAGCAGAAGTGAGAAGGTGTGAAGCTCGTGCATAGTGTTCCTTTAACAGCAGAGGTAATTAGTATCAATTTCTGTCAAATTCAAAGACAAAATGAAAATACACCAATCTCAACTGGCTGAGCGCAGCAACAGCCTAGGCTGAGTGTTTCATGAGTAATCCAGTGATACATGTCATCAGAATTTTTAAAACGTTGGATTTAGCAAGAATGTGTATGATGCTGGAGACAGATGCTTTATGTTAAAAACAAAGTGTCTGCCAGCAGTCAGTTACATCAGCTCAGTGGGATGCTGAATACATTTTCTCTATCAGCATTACCAGTAAAGACCAGTGTATTGATAAAACAAGGCTCAATGTCCAGTAATCAGACTGGTGCGAGCTATCAGGACATGGGCTCACTATGAAGGCTCCGTCAGTTCTCAGTTGAATTGCTGCCGGGCTCCATATGTTGTTTGAAACCTGGGTGAAAACGGGGTCTGGACAGAGCTGACACACAGTACTTACACCACATTAAAGGGACAGTTCACCCCAAAATCAAAATACATTTTTTTTTCCTCTTAGCTGTAGTGCTTTTTATCAGTCTATATTATTTTGGTGTATGTTGCCGAGTGCTGGAGATATCGGCCGTACAGATGTCTGCCTTCTCTCGACTATAATGGAACTAGATGGCACTTGGCTTGTGGTGCTCAAAGGGGCAAAGAAAAAAAGCCATTTTCTTTCCACTGAAATACACCTGCCAGCTCTATCACTGTACAGAGGGAAGCATGCATTAACTGCTAGCTCACCTTGCACCACTGAACAAGCTGATGTTAAAGCTCAGCCAAGAAGGACACTGTTAAGGTTTACATCTCCTGCAGTCACGAGCACAAGCCTTTCGTGAGTAGATGCACACGTCCTTCTGCGCAGTGATACGGTTGGCAGGTGTAGTTTGGTAGAAAGAAAATAGTACATACATGAAATTGCTCACAACAAGGTCTGTGGATTATCTTGAGTAAGCAAGTCATGAATTCTGGAAAGAGACATTGCTGTTGAGTTTTTCCAAATGTATTGTTGGAGCTTTGAGCACCACAAGCCGAATGCCATCTAGTTCCATTGTATTGGAGAGAAGGCAGACGTCTCTATGGGTGATATCGTCAGCACTCGGCAACTCACACCAAAACAATCTAGATTAATAAATGACAATACAAGTAGAAGGAAAAATGTGTATTTGATTTTGGGGTGAACTGTCCCTTTAACATGAAAAACTGTAACTTAAAGGCCCTGAAAATGTATGTACGTAAGGTTTGTATGAGGTACTTAACCCTAGTCAGTGTATGACATAAAGCAGGGGGCAGTCAGCAGCGATAGGCCAGCAGCCCCTGTGTTCGGCAGTGTTAAATTACCGTTTTTCTCAATTGAGTCTGGCTTTCAAGAGAGCAATACAATGGCTTCAATTCCCAATTGGAAATCACTGTCTGACAGCAAGGTGAAGTGGTGAAAATATTCTAAATATAGCACACACTTAAACTGATATTATTGGTGGCTAAAATACATTTTGCTCCTGCCCACTACAGCAGTACACTGCCTAGTTTCCATGTTGCTACTCCTGCCTGCCTCTCCAAACTGGTAGCGTGTGAACCAATATCTTCGGTGTGTAATAAACTACTACTGATAAATACCTCATAGAACCCCACTTCAAAAGATCTGAACTGTTTCAGCTGTTTATCGTGTTAAATTCCCTGAAATGACCTGATTGTTTGTAACATGCAGCTCCATCTGCACATACACTGCTGTCGCCGCCATGAAACTGACCTAACAGGTGCACTGTACCCCCTTCCCTACTCCACATCAAACTTTTGTCACCAATATGTCATGTGTACAGGACAACTGGCGCCGGGTGTCAAAAGGCCACATGGTCAGAGACACTGCAGTGAATTAAAGGACTAACATGAACCATCTCTGAGCAGTGTGTTTTTTACAGGAAGTTAATATGTACTTATATGAATATCTGTTCATTTATGTACCACAAATATGACTGTAAATGCTGATCAAGTGGTGAGCACTATTAAAATATAAAAAGGAGGGAAAAAAAACACATGACAAATGATATTTTTTTGAATACAACTATAATGTTCGTACTTTCAAAGTGTAACAGCTTACAAACTGCATTTGAAAATCAAACAGTATCTGCTGCTGCTTATCATGTGGAGATAACATCCCCGGATCACTGGGATTCACTGCATGGAGTGAATGAATCTACTGTATAAGACAAAGTGTGACAGCAAAGGTAGCCCCCTTCATAGTAAACACAACTATTCATTTTACTTCAATGCGTCGAGTTAGGGCAAATATTCCGACAGAATGTATCGCTGTTCGAGATACTCATGATCACTGTAGAAATTAGACCAAAAGAAAATATGATTTCTCCAGTAATAACTGTGATTGAATGTGAAGATATAGAGGAGACAGTGCAGGGCTGCTCATATGTATCGGAGCTGGAAGGCCGCAACATGCCGTCTGCGGTCTGTGGACTGATTGGCTGAGAGTATCCACTGGAACAAATGCACCAGCTAGCGCATTCGCATGTGCAGGCTGTGCTTGGGTCCATCCACCCGCTCCAACTTCTCAAAGTGTTTCCTAGCATTACGGATATTGATGAGAGTGGCTGCAGATGCTGGAAAAATGGAGACACGGGCTGTTATTATGCTGACTTGGTTTCAGAACTTCACAGTCAATGCTGAGAAATGTTCACCGTCGCTACTTACGAATGGAGGGGTCCGACATGATGACCATGACATATGTGTTGGAGGTGAAGACGTCAATGAAGGCCGCAAAGTTGGAGTTCCTCACTTCCATGCTTTGGAACGAGGCTGCAAGTTTACTGGAATAAATAATAAATACAAAATTAGAATCATTCAGCGGGTGATGTGTGGAGCGAAGGTGATGTTTCTGCAGTGTGAACTCACCTACAGCTGAGTTTGAACTGTTTGATAATGTTACTGATCTTCTCAAACCTGTGAGCGTCGCGCTGCTCTTTGCACTGATAGTGGGAGATCACCTGCATTTACAAAACACCGTTAAAAAAGACTTTCATTACCAGATCCCAATTCTCAGACAGTGTCCTACCAAAGGAAGCGGTTGCTCTCACCAGAAAGGTGGCTCTCTCAAACAGAAGAACTTCATCTGCCTCTATGATCTGCGCAAAATTCCTCAGGTTCGTCTCCAGCTGCTGGACGTTGGGGATGAGCTGGTATACTATGCTAGACCAGGCCTGCAAAGACATTTAAAAATGTTTCTCACAGAGCCAACTTTGTTACCCGACGTGAACATACAACCGGTCAAATGTCACAACCTTATACAGGGTTTCGTCCCAGATTGACGTCCTGAAGCAAGTGCAAGCAAGAGGTCTGGACAGTCTCTTCAGATCTTCTTCACGCTCCTTAAAGATCTGTAAAAACAGTGAGGTTAGTCAGTCACACGGACAATATTCAAGCAATTAGATTTTATTAAATTCACAATAGTCATTATTTTCACAAGGTATTCAGATTCAGTGGACCCCCAGGGGTCCTTGTGGGAGTTCCAGTGGGTCTCCAAAAAAAACAAAACATGAGGAAGTGTTATTTTCATTATTTAATTCACTGTAGAAGTGAGCCCAATGTGATTAAGAGTCATAAGAGTGACTGTTCTGATCACAGGTTTCACTTCCTCCACAGGTTTCTCCTCCACTGTGGTTGACAACTATAGAATTCTTGTCTTTATCATATCTGAACCAAAATCCTTTTTTGAAAGAGGTCCATGGAGTGAATCCTATCAAATGTGTATATATTCAGGGGTCCTTCACATGACAAAAGGTTGAGCATGATTATTAGTACTTTCAAAAGAGACTGTGTTGATTGATGAAAAGAAGAAAAGCATAAAAACTTCAAAATAAGCCAAGAAGGCTACCAGTCATCTGCCATTCCAACCAGATTTTAAATTTACCATCTCCAAGATCTTCGCTCTGCTCTCTTTAGCGGCACCTGTGATAAGTTCTGACTGCAGGGTTTTTGTTGGCACATGAAACCAGGCTGGGGAATTTATTTATATCAGATCGTTTTATGAGCCCTGCACCTGGCGATTTGAAAGGGTTGCCACAGCATAGACGGTGTGTGTGTGTGTGTGTGTGTGTGTGTGTGTGTGTGTGTGTGTGTGTGTGTGTGTTTAAATATTTGCCTTGGTGAGAGGTTGTGACAGCTGTTGTTAAAGTTTTATATAAGGTTTTGTATAAAGTTTTTATATTTAAAACATGATTATGTTTATCCAACTCAGAAGTGTAAATGTAAGCAAAAATAATAATCAAGTTAATATTGTACTTGCTTTTAATTTACCGACTCTTTTTTTGTTCAAGGTAAATTTCTGTCCCTAGTATCACGACTGGCTAATTTATGCCACCAATGATTTTTAGTGTCATTTGGATGTAATAAGGATTATTCTAATGAGCAAAATAATATATTCTGAAACTGTTTAGTGTCACTTTATTCTCATGCTGGTAACAAATCTATCTTGTGATTGTCAGTTTCAGGTAAAATGGCTTCCACAAAGCTCTACCACTAAGAGCACCAAATGTGCCAAAGACAGACAGCAGCTGCCTCAGTGTTTCTGGTGACACTGAACATGGCTGTCAAAATGGCTGTAGGCTCATGTGCTTCTGTGTGAGACACAAAAAAATGTGCACTGAAAGGAAGACCTTTGCTGATAATTAAATAAAAATTGTTATGCTTACCAAATCTCTCTGGTCCTCCTGCACCAGATCCATTTTGTGAACGAGGCAGAAGACTTTAGCATCAGGGGAGTTCTGCAGGATGGCCTCCAGACACGACTGGTAGTAGTGCATGTCTTTCTCCAGCTCACGGCTCTCAACATCGAATACATAAATCAGCACTTCTACATTTCTGAAAATGTTGTCCCTCTGGCTGGTGAAGTAGTTCTCCATGAATGTGTCCTGTCTGATGGGCGAAGAAAGCACAGAGCAACATTTCACAGAGGGTTTCAGATAAGGGGAAAAAAAGACTTTGAATTGTCGCAGCTGGATTAGAAGATTGCATATGATGAACAAATAAACTTTACCCTCCACAGTCCCACAGGTTTAGGACCAGATTGCCAAGAAACCGTACATGGGAGTGCTCCACGTCAACTAAATTTGACAAAGGATGACAAGATTGTTTTAGAGATGAGATTAAAGAAACACTCAGCATCAAAAATGAATCATCACGTAGCACCTTTCTCTAAAGTACTCTTACTTGTAGCTCCAAGGCGGCGTGTGTCTCGAGCTATGTAATTGGCAAAGATGATTGATCTCATACTGGTCTTTCCAGACCCGCTTTTTCCCATCAGTAACACCTAAAGGACAAATGCAACAGATTCACTCACCACTTAAGTTAAAATCTTGTCTCTCCACTCCTTACAATATTCAGACTCTTAAGAAGCATTATTGAAAACACTTTATTAGAAAAAAAAGTACTACATTTATTCTTCTACTTTTGTAAAAGCACATGAGCGTTATTAGAAACATCATGTGCTTGAGGTACAGCAAAAGTACTCACTATGCAGCAGAGTGACCCGTATAAGTGATATTAACTCCACCAAAGAGGTTATGTTTTTGGGTTTGTTTGTCAGTAAGATAAAAGAAAAACTACAGGCCCCAACTTCATGAAACTTGGGCCAAGGAGCCAAGGAAGGAATAAGCCATTAGATTTTGGAGTGGCCTGGAAATACAAAATATGTTGTAACTTTTGTTAACATTGCTAGATAGAGCATATATGGCCTTGGTGGAGGTCTGTGGTCTCCAAGTGCTCCTTCTTGATTTATATTTGTGATTGCAGGTGCATTAACATGTAAGCATATTTTAATGTTATTTAATTGCTTTATATACTGTTGAGTAAATTAATCTTCAACAATGTATCATATTCTATTAACTGATTAATTGCTTTGTACATAAAATCTTACCATAAAATGACATTTATTAATGTAATTTTTCTTTTAAATGTTCTGTAAATTGAATCTGCCTACATAATGGTCTTTAATGCTCATTCAAATAACTCTCCATACAGCCAGAAATATATATATATAAAAATGCAACATCATGCTCACACAAAATAAGTTTAGCATCAGCCTTTAAAAGCCCATCATGTGTTTGATTGTACAATGTTAACTCCTCCTTGGGTTGTAAAAACACTAATCATTTAGAGAGAATGTAACTAATTTGGTTGAGCAATCCTGTTGACTCCTGCTTTATGTTTATTATGGGACAGATGTATGTACATTTTTTATTTCTACGTTGGGTATGATTACAGTTGTCAGAATTATTTGAAAGGATTGGAAAACAGCTACAGCTCCATATTTAAGGAACTCTGGGTAGATACATAACTTGGAAGGTACCACCTCAGTATTGTACTTGAGTACATGTGCGATGCTACAGAGAGTCAGTGATTAGCCCCTGCTTCACCTTTTTCTTCATTGCTGTGCTTGACATCCCCCTCAACAGACACGATGTAGAGTATTTCTCTCAGCTGCAAGTCAGATGACTTTAGTCAGTGTCTGCAGCAGCTCTCCTCTTCCTCTCTTCCTCTCCTTCAGCTGCAGAACAGACACAAATATTTTCACCTAGCTGTTAGCTCGACTGAAACTGAACACCGATACTTAACCACAGAGGACACGTTTAAACTATGTATTCACGAACAGGCCAACACGTCACCAGTCATAAACTTATTAGACACATAAGAATATATGAACAGTTTAATAACTTTATCAAAACTCCTTTCTCTGTTCCGGATAAACATGTATGCTAATGCTAAATTTGCTAGCACGACAAACAATCCAGTCAAATGTCAGGTAGCTTAGCCGAGCTAAACGGCTAACGTTAGCTAGCTAGGTTGAATTTCAGTAGTGTATCGACAACTTACCCCGACAGGGTCGCACGGTTACTTAAATTCAAGCAATTTCCGACTATAGTTCTAATTTGTTTGTTACGAATACAGATGTAGACATTACTTGAGAGAAGCAGGCAGTGAAGTCAAGATCAGCTGCTTCCTGTTTACGCCAAAGTCACATGATGGGATCAAATGCTGTATGCCCCGAGTTTGGTCTTACAGACACGTTGTGTTGACTCACAGGTTAAATACTGAGGCTACCTTTAGTTAAGGGCTGCAGATATTTTAAGTTTAATGTAAGAACAGCAGATAAGATTAGAGTCTTTTGGAAAAGGCTAAAAATGTCTAGCAGTAGTGAAAAAAAAAATTCTTCCTCATCTTTTTTTTTCAGTAATATCAAAATAGTTTTGGTGGCTACTTGCCAAATAGATTTAACTGTAAAACTAAATAAGGGAAACATTACAAACTGCAAATATACTGCATATCCTACTACCAACAGCAGGACATGTATTTATAAGAAGCCAGAGGTGTTGAAAAAGTGAGAAAGTTTGCAATTTTTAAAATGTTTTTATTTATTATTTTTATTTTTTATGTATTATATTTATTTTCTATTTTCATTTTTATCTAATATTATATTCATTTTTGAAGTAGTTAGTGCCTACTACCAAAAATAGTGGCAGCTCTCTGGGGCCCCTCTCACCTCTTAAAGATGCAAAATGGTTTAGTCCACCCCTGCTCCTCTCTAAATACACTAGAGCCCAGTGAGTGACTCCTTCTCAAAGCATCCAAAAAACAGACATCAGGGTTCCAGAAAAGACATGAAAGACTATGAATAATAATTAAAAAAAAATCAAAAGATGTATGAGACAGCCATGACTCAAAAGAAGAAGGGCAGGAGGCTCATCAAGACTACTTATCCATAGGGCCCATAATTTGGTGCTACACCCCTGAAAACAAACAAACAAAAAAAAAAAACTATGAAAGACATTTGAAAAGGTTGTATTCACCATCCTGGTAAATCTGAATATTTTTCATCTCCTTTTATTTCACTCATGAATATGAAATTCACCCACTTGAATTGTGTCATTTTTTGCTCATGGGCACACTCAAATAAATTTACTTTTGAAAGTAAAAAGAACAAATTAATAACATGTAAATGCAAGATAAATAGTTTCATTGAATGTAGCCTGTTACTGTAGATTCTAATTCAATGGTTGGCAGGATAATTTATAAATCAGTTTATATAACTCATGAACAAGTAGAAAATAATTAAGATAAATACTAAACATCAACACACTTTACAACTTGTGCCTCTAACTACGTTGTCTTATTAGTCTTACAATGTGAAATGAAATGAACAACCTTTGGTAAGACCGCTTATATGAATAGGTTAAAATCTGACATCTGGAGTTTAAATATGACCTGTCAGGTCAACATTAGCAGCTTCAAGGAAAACCGCAGTAACATCTAAAAAAAAAAATCACTGAGGAGAAATTATGGTGCTCTTTCTTGAAAGTGTTTGCTGCTGGGCTTAAAGCTCTGTAGTTTTCTTTTTCACCTTATACTTAATGTTCTGCTTATAAGAAAAGTGAATGAACATCCACAGTGGGCCATAAATTAATTTCTTCGTTCAAGGCTATACAGGAAGTAGTATTATGCTGTCTGGCCTGCCTAGAAGTTGGTATGAGCATTCTGAAAACACATATTGAAAACCCAATAACAAAAACAACAAATCGTTGATGAGAGTAATTACAAATATTATTATATTCTCTAAAATCACTCGCATACCGTTTACATATCAATGAGCGTGTTTACATGCACACTAATAAACCGATCATTATCTGATTTCTGGAGTTACCTGATTATTCAAGTGGTCATGTAAACAGCATAATCCGATAGGCTTTATCAGATAAAAGCCATTATCTGATTATGAGAAATCAGATAAACACATCTAGCTTTTTCCCCAATAGTCAGATTATTCGGTGCATGTATACCCTTTCATCTGGTTTCTTTCGGGTTTTGCCATTTTATACTCCCACTACACTACATTTTAGAGGGAAATATTGTACTTTCTACTCCACTACATTAATCTGACAGCTTTTGTTTCCTTTCATATAAAGATTTTACATAATATAATATATTTTTATATTCTCGGTGTTTAAATTGTCACTTTTATTTTATCTTACTATATGTTATGCACTTTGTGTGACAAGTTTATGTACAATACACTTGTATATTGCACTTTGCAGTACTTTTACTCCGAATCTACCCAAAGTATGTAAAATTGGCTCCACATTGATAAACTACACATTAGAATGCTCTCACATGTATTTGTTAATGATAAAAACAAACAGTACTGTAAGAATATAAGCTGTCAGCATGATGAGTGCTTTATTTTGCAAATATATGACTTGCGTACTTTTCGAGGTTTTTCAAGGATATGAGTACCTACTGTAACAGGAAGTTTGAGTTTTATGTCATGTACTTGAGGAGAAATCCAACTGAAGGACTGAATCATGTAAACCAGGTTTTTCTGATTATCAGATTATTGAAGTGCACGTAAACGCATCAGATCGGATTATTACCATTACCTGATTATTCCCAGTTATCTGATTATTGTGAGCATGTAAACGTGCTCAATATTCAGCGTGTAACGTTTTGTTGCAGTTCTTCAAAGTGACCACTAGATGGCAGTAAACAGGCGTGCAGTCTACTGTACATGCGCAGTAATGTTTCCGACCCTGGCCCCGTCCGGTGTCAGCTGTATCCAGCTCCGTTAGTCCAAAATAACACCCACACATAAAACTACACACATTAATTACGCGTTTACATCCATGTGTGCATGGATATAAGCTGGAGGGCAAGGTAATGAAGTCCAGGCTAGCCTCTGTTCCACTAGCTTCTGTAACTCAGTGCAATCTCTCTCTCAACACCTCGTTCACTGCTTTTATATTTACAGACACTACTGTGTGCAAACTGTATGCGTGTGTCTGGGTGCTGGGCAGACTGTATGGCAACATTTAAGGAGCAAAGTGTGCTGTTTGACCACCAGTCTGTCAAAGTAAAAAGACCAGTGAAATAAATAATGAGCAGTTGTAGACCAACACTGCAAGATTTTCCATGTTTTCACCTACTTTATCTGTGCTGTTTACTTAGGCTAAAGAATCTCTCCAAATTCATGCACTTAATACCATGACCATGGTACACTTTAATAAACAACCTACCCAAAGGCCAGTGGCATTTTGTACAGAGAGATGTGTTTTCCATACACAGAGAGACTTTTTAGAGCCCACAGTGATGGATTAAGTTTGATTTCATCTGCATGCAGTGTGGCAGCACATCTAAAGAAATGAGGACTTCCTCTTGAAGGGAGCTATGATTACCAAGAGGCACACAGTGGCAACAGACAGAGGGCAAAGACAGAGAGCAGCTAATCCGGGCCACTTGTCTGCTTAAGGTTGATGGGCGAATGAAAGTCACCCAGAAATAACACACCAAAATGAGGAGAGCCACTTGACGCACACCTGAAATACTTGATGTCATCTTCTATATGATTATAATACATATTTATATTATGGTTATTTGTGGCAAAAAGCTGACAAAATCTTCTCTTGAATGCACTTATAGTCTCAGCAGTTATTCTTCTGGTTCTCTGAGGATATTCATCAGTTGGATGGCATATATTTTCTGCAAATATTGGCACCTACATAATGCTGATTAATGAGACCCTTCATTTCCTCTTCACCACCCAAACAGCTGGAAGTGCCAATACTTCAACATAAACACACACTGCAGTCTCCCCCAAAGATATACATCATGTCTCTGTAGTTTTGTGTATTTTTCAAGATGGATGAAATAGAAATGTATATGAAATGACTAAAATTCATTTATTGAAAAGGCAAAGAGATAAAAGTATTATAAAATTTTATTGTTTACTTACTGTTTGTAATCTCCAAACTGTAACCCCTTCCCAAATGATCAGTGAAAGTACTGAAGATGACCAGACAAACACACAGGCTAATCATCTGGTATCTTCTTAAAATATTCCTCAGAAGTAAAATGCAATAAATCTAAACATAAGTCAGTTCAACAGTAAATGGGAAGGTCTTTCACACTCTGAAACCAAGAAGGAAAAATGCATATATGTCTTCTGCACCCATGCAGGTATGAACAAAAAATGAATTCTATAGTCCAAAGTCTTCATCTTTTCCACCTCAACTTTATGAAATTGGCCTATAAATACAGGGAGATAATGAGAGCCACGCTCCATATTTGTAAGAAAATGTATGACGTTCTTAAGTATACATATTAAACAATAAAGTTACATTAGATCTCCTGTGTGGGTAATACGTATATTTAAGAAATATACATTTTCCATAACTAGTATTTCTGTTAGTTTACAGAATCCAAAGGTTATTATACACACACAACCACTGAGGCTCATTACTCGAGAGAAAACAAACAAACAATGATACAGTAGATCCTCGACAGAGACACACGAGATGTAAAGAGGAGAAGAGACATGATGTAAATAAAAGGTGTGTGTGTGGGAGTAATATTCAGGTAGTGTTCTGGAACTCTGCATGACAGTGCCAGTCCACTGCAGTCGTCCTTCACATTTGGTCTCGGAGTCTGGCAAGCCTTTGCGACAGTTCATCCTTCGGACAAGAGAGAGCAGAGATAAGCATTAGTGAGGAAGATGACAGTGAGAGAAGAACCAGGGTTATTAAGAGAATCTGTTCCATTAAACTTCTTGCAAATTCTGCAGTTTTAAAGTCTTTGTTTGACAAATACAGAGATTTGGGCACTTTCTGTAATCACATTTCCTGTCTTTATCACTCAGTCTCTGTGATAAACCCTTGTTTTAAAATGCTACAAACAATCTGGTTTCTGTTAACTTTTTTATGTGTTGTTTTTATGTTTAATTGTAGCAAACTTTAACACCAGGTTTGCAGGTGTACCTGTTCTGCAGAGGCCACGCTGGTACCCACTGATCCAGTCTGTCCCTGAGGGAGCTCCATGTTCAGGTCCAATCTAAACACGATGCACACACCAACATTCAAACCTTATTTTTATATTAACATAACATCTTTGCTCACATTGTACTGAATAATACTTTCTAAAACAATTTTCAATGATTAATGTCTATCACATTCTTTGAAATAACAACCATATTTACGTTTTAACCTTGGCCTGCACTCTAAAATGAATACCATATACCTGCATGTGTGATTTAAAATAATCTTAGAAAGGATCTTGAGACAAAAAATGAAAAGATTACCCTGCTTCATCAGCCAGTTCATGCATCAGTGACTCCACTTGATTCTGAAAACACACAATAGATTTACAGTGAATGTTTGTCTTACAACACAACAAGAAAGATTTTAAGAGTAGAGCAGAGAAATGTACCTGTGGTGTTGTGAGTGTTGTTGTGCTGCTCATGGTGTCCTCCATATGGGCTGTCTGAACATCCAGAGTTTCAAACTGGCGCTCAAATCTCTCCATGAGCCCCGAAATCTGGGGAAAAAAGAGGGATGGAGACAATGTTTTACAACTCAGAGGAGTTTGTTACCAACTGTTAGGACAATTACACACAATTAAACGTCACTCTACCTTTTCCAGATTCATGGACCTCAGAGTGGCATCCATGCCTTTCACCACTCCAGCCATAGACTTTGTGACCTGACAAATAAAAAAAATAACATAAAACACAATGAAAATGACAACAACAAACCTTTTTTAGTCTAAAATGTCACTCTTCAGCCTGTAACTGATCTTCTAGCCCTATAGCAGCATGCAGTGACCCATTTTTCATGGTACCTGGCTCATTGTAACTGCAGTTTGGACCCTCGCTGCAACTGCATCTACCCGAGCGCTCATCCTGAGAAAGTTCACAGACTGGTTCTTCTGTCTGATGGCATTCTCTGCATGGATTCTCGCCACTTCCATATTCCCCTTCTGGATGGCCTACAGACAACACAAAAGTAACGTGGTTCAGTAAAATGTTCTGCAGCCAAAAAAAGCCAGTGGGCTTTCATAATGTGCTGCCTCAGAAGTGCAACTTACTTTCTTGACTTTAGCCTTCTCCACTTTTTCCTCTTTGTCACATTTTTTGGAATTTCTCTGAAGTTCTTTGGCAGCGAACTTTAGGTTGAAGAGCTGTTCTGTGATATCAGGTTAAAGAAGAACAAAGTCCAAACAAACACAACAAGCATGTGTATTTACCTTCCTCATAAAGGTGTTGTTATATATAATTAGGGCTGCAACTAATAATTTTTGTCATTAACAATTAACCTGCAAATTATTTTCTCTATTAATCAATTAATCGTTTTGTCAATAAGCTGTCAGAAAGCAGTGACACATGCCCTGTATAACTCCCAGAGTCCAAGGTGACGTAAATGGTATGTTTTATCTCATCAACTCCAAAAATCGAAAGCTTTTCAGTTTATTATCATGTATGATAAAGACAAGCATCAAATTCTCACATTTTTCTACTTAAGATAATAACTAAATCGAGCATTTAAAGATCAGAATAGTTGCCAATTAATTATCTGACAATACATTAATTCTAAATTCATAGTTGCAGCTCAGTTAATAGGCACATAGTCTGACATTTACAGTTACTCTTGACTGAGTAGACAGGCAGTGACACATGCAGGTTATGTAACAGGTATTTTGGAGTTTCCTATTTATTTACGGCTGTTTAATTCTGTGTTAAATTAGGAACAATCATAACAAGATGATGTGGTGAAAACAGAGCTATTTACTTTAACATTTGGAGTATTAACTAACACCCTGACAACACAAACAACCTGTAAACCGCTAAGTGTCTGGTGTTGGGTATTTCCAGCCATTAGCAATGTAGCTGCCAAGGCCTTCTATCCAGCTCTGTCCCGTCAATGGCGACTGAAACTGATAGGAAGATATTCAAGTGGTTAAACAAGGCAACACTCGTGTCTTTAGTAAATATCTGACCTACTTGATCATGTTTCAGATGTCTGTCACGCCATAGGGTATATCAGTCTTGTTGTGTTGTTATGTTCCGTCTTTAAGCCCTATATTGACGTTACCCCAGTCTTACGTCCCTTTTCTCACCGCTGTTTTTAAAAGGATACTTTCCATGTTTGGCATCTTGAGGCGACTCTTGGTGACTCCAACAAATACACAAAAAACCTTCACGGACAGTGAGCGAAAAAGTAGTTTTAAAAAGGCAAAACCAGTCGGTGAAACTTCAGCCTTTCGGGTTTCGGTGTTCGCTTTCTTCCGCACTTCCTGGTGCCTTACCAAAATATGAACGACGTCAGCGTCACGTGGTGACGGTATTCCATATGACGTCACGAGGAAGCTGCCCCCCTCCTCCTCATTGCAAAATGTGAATGAAAAAGAAAAAAAACTAACCGGTTACATTTAAACGACACTTTTTATATCTAAACGCAGGTTAGTATTGTTTTGTGAGTAACTACAGTCGGATAAAAGTGTATGTGGCGGTGTACCGGCGGAGTGGTGGGCGGTGAAAGCGGTTGATTGATGATTAGATTTACGGTGTGGATCACGGCGGGGAGAGAGGATGACTCACCCCGTCTGATGTGATGTTCACCCCGCAACAGCTCGGCAGTGCGGTGGCACGCAGGTAGTTCAGCCTGACACGTCGCTGTGCTCCACCAATAAAACTTTATCAAACTGTTAAGATGCGTTTGGATAGCCCTGATATTCCTGGTCTGTTTCAAACTTGAGAGGTTGTCACTTGCTGGTTAAAGAGAGAGACCGGAGCGTCGTGATTTACCGTAAATTTCGTGACGCCTGATTGCCATGGAAACAGTGCTCCTGCGCTGAGAGGAAACTGTCCGTGTTAACTTCAGCATCAACCTCTCCAACGGATAAACCTGTTGGATATCTCAGTGGGGATTTTTGCTTGTCTTGTTTTTGCTACTCTGGCTTTACTTTCCATTTTAATTTGGCAACAAACCAGGTGAGTTTTTTTTTTAAATGTGCGGGTGTTGTATTATTGTGTCTCATTCTGCTGAAACGCAGTTAACGTTACTGATCTTTTCCTCCAGCATATTGCCCCTAATATTAGCCTGTACCTTTGCTTATAGTCTGCCAACTTGTGACCTGCATCTTTGTCTAGTGACGAGTATAAATGCACCATAAAATACAGATGCTGGGCTCGTTTTGAACTAAGATTTAGTTATAGTTGAAACATGCATTTTGAGTTTAAACATCAAAGAACAAAAGTGGCCTGTGCAAAATGTTGTTGGTCATAGGAGTGTTTAAAAATGTCTACCAATATGTATGCATCCAGATCACGACAACCTATAGGCTTAACATTACTGTCTGTAATGTGCTAGCTCTTATCTACTCACCAGGCTCAGTGTTTAAATATTTTATGAATTTCACCACCCAAACGCCACCTGAAGTGGTGCATTTTGTGTCGTTTCTTTGCGCACAGGGACATAATCCAGGAGAGCCAACGAGTGATGCTTCATTCAGGGGCTGTATGACTCATATAGTCTTATCTATAAAGAAGTGGCAGAGGAGCAGTCCTGCTGCAGGACCGAGCTGATGTAACCCCTGAGATTCACTAGAGGCTGCTGTGGGCCATGCTTCCCTGTGCCCCGAGTTATACTGCCACTGACTGCATTTACACTGATGACCGCTAAATACTAACACAGGCTGAGGATGTAGTGGGCTGCTCGCACACTGTGCACCCAGCAGATGATCAGGCGCTGTTTACAGTACATCACTTGACCAGGACAGCTTGAAAACTATAAAATCAACATGGTTGGCTATTTTTTTCTCTGACATAAATAATATTTTTTTAAAGTATTTACATTAAGCTTTGGCTATATTGAATGTAATTCATTAAATGCAACAGTTGCACTATCCTCTCTCTTTATCCAAACTATATCTAAAAAATGCCAAAATAATATAAGAATAATTACTAAAACAAATAACAGAACAATATATGCTATAGATTTAGATGATCATTTCAAATCACTGCTTAAAGGAACAGTGTGTAAGAGTTAGGGGGATAAGATAAGATACACCTTTATTGATCCCACAATTGAGAAATTCCAGATTTAGTGGCATCTAGCAGTGCAGGTTGCAGAGTGCAACAAGCTGAAGCCTTTAGTTTTTATTGTTCAGGAGTTTTTTATCCACAGAGGTCTCTTCCTCTCCAAAACAAACAGATCAGGTGATTTACACCAGCAAAAACACTAAATATAGCAGTTTTACATTGCAAATCAGGGTTTCTTCTATGCTGTGTGGCATGTTGGACAAGACATGCGCCACTAGCCCGGCACCTGCTAATGTACGCTCACCTTTTTTCTCTGAAAATTAAGATTCAGCTTTCAGGAGGTTTTTACCGGGAGCTGAATTATCCACAGAGGTCTCCTCCTCTCCAAAAACAAACAGACTGGGTGATTTAAACCAGCAAAAACACTGATTAAAACAGTTGTACATAGAAAAAATAGTGTTTATTCTGATGCTTTTGTTATGGAGGAGCTGCTAACTATGGTGGCTGATGCAAAAACCGTATGGCCCTATGTAGAGCCAGCATTTGGTTTGTCCATTCTGGACTCCTGTAGAAACATAGCAGTGCAACATGGCGATCCCTGTATATGAAGACCCACTCCTGATGAAGATACAAACGTGTCATTATAAAATAACAAAAACTCAACGATTCTTACTTTCATGTGATTACACTACAGAAAACATACTTATTATATTTTATTCTATTTTTGCCAATACCCCCCCTAAATCCTAGCCTGGAAATCCAGACCCAAATCAAGAAAGATTTAGGGTCTGGCTTTGAGTAATGCAAATGGCCCAACTCGAGGGGCGGCACCAAGCAGGCATTTGTAAATATCACTGCACGCAATTGGATAACACTACGACCAATCAGAACAATACACGGGGTGACGTATACGCTTAGCTACCAGCGGAGCAAACTGGTAGATTAGACTCTTGCCGTATCCGGTCGGCAAAACAGCAAAAACGTCCTTCTTGCAAAGGAAAGATTCGAGCACCGTCTTCTGTTCCTGTTTTAGAGAAAAAGCCAAGTCTAACTCGTTCATTGTAGCGGCCAAAGCCGTTTCAAACAACTGGTGTTCATCCGTAGCCATCTTGCAATGTTTACTGACTGATTCCGGACTTCGTTGTCGCAGCGCTGTCGTCATCTGTTTAGCTCGCCTCTGGCCCGGCTATATCAGATACACCGATGTGATTGGTGCAGCTCAGCTCCAACGGCATGGGTAATGAGCATCATTACTGATTGCCAGAGTGACTTGCTGAGCAAATTCAAATTGTGCTCTCGCGAGAACTCTGGATTTCCAGGGTACCTAAATCCTACACAGTGGACCTTTAATACATTTGGCATATACTTGGTATCACTGTCTGATTAATGGCATTTAACCATAATTTTTTAGGTGTATAATAAGGATGTTAATAGAAATTGTAAGACCTTTCCCACAACAATACTATGTGGGTATATAATAATAATAATCTTAGGTGATATTTATTGCATCATTAATCTGATGACGTTAAAGTTGGTGCATCGTCCCATTTTCTGCCAAGCCTTAGGGGAAATGCACAGATTCAGCTACCTTTAGTATGGTGAAGCAACAGATTAAAATAAATAAATTAATAGCACAACCAGTGGCAAAAATGTAATAAAATGAATTACCTCACAGAAAAAACATTACTGAGAAGTATAATCTCTTCCTTTTAAAAAATAAAAGAAAAGCACTGTTGTATATGGGATAATGGGAGTATTAATCTGTCAAAACACCCTGAGGATCCTTAACTGATCCCTGAACCCTATGTTGCCATGGTATGAGACTATGAAGGTCCTTTAAAGCCCACTAGCCATAGGCTCAGCAGTGAGTGAGTCAGTGTGCATTAATGATAATGAGCCCATTTTCCTCTTACAAATAGAATTTTGTCACATTATAACAGCAGGAATAAGCACGTCACTGTTTATTAGCAACATCATGTGGCTTAGTGTACAACCACAGCATTATACGCCCTGTTTGGTATGACAAGCTTAGATTCAGCACTCGTACCAAAGAGAGAGAGCTTATACACAGGTGCAATAGATAGACAGGTCCAGCCTGTCCTTTAAAGATCTATCAACCAGATTGTCCTTGTAGCTGTCAGCCAGTGAATGACAGACAGGTGAGTCACCTGCAACCAGCGGACGGGTGCGTGATCATGGAGGAAACAGCTAGTGACGTAGAATAGAACTAGAATGCATATGATCGAAGTCCATCTCAAAACTCATAATGCATGGGGTTGTTATTTTACAGCTCAACCAGTCACATCATGTTTGTTGTCTGCATTAGATTGGCTGAAGCAGTTATCTGTTATCATGACAACCATGCCTTAGTTAATTCTGTCATGATGGGTTTAAGAAATAAATATGTGAACACATTTTTATTTGCATTACACCGAAAAATCTGTTGCTTGTTGAATTATCTTGTGCAAGTGCACAGACGTGTCTAACATGGAAAAATTAAATTAATTACAGTGCGTCACTTGTGCGTCAAGCATTCACTTTGCCTATGACTTTGCCATACCACCCAGTGGCAGCATCACTCAGTCTTCAGGGCTCACTTTGACCATATTGCTGCCCTTTATGCTAAATGTTGAAGAAAACCAGAGCAGTGACTGTATTTCAAATCTAGCTGATAAACAGTGTCACAGAGCGGAGCGCATTTTAGAGAGGAATGAGGGTGAAAATATCTCCGACAAATACCCTCAGCACAGTCAGTAAATTTGTTTGACTGCGTTTGAGACTTTTAGGATCAGGAAAACAAAAACAAAAGAGCAAATGCCAAATGTGTGAAGGCCTTGACTTTCAAGTTAACAAATGAATGAAAATCATTGTAAAGGATAAGGATGTAGACAAGGTGCTGGGATGATACAGTCAATGCTTCAAGACAAAAAGTTTTCCTGTGCACATTGCCATTTGAAAAGGGCATATTGCACAGAGGACAAAAGGACAAAGATGATGGATTATATCATTCTCAGAAAATAACATGTTTTCTTCTTTGTTGTGCTACTTAAATTTTTCATTGGCCATTAATCCTCACATGAGCCACAATGTGATACATATGTCAGACCTCTGTTTCACAGGTGAGGATGATGGAGCTTCAGACGGAGAAGAGGTTCCACAACTTGAGCCTTGAGCAAATCCAAGCCCTGGACAAGGTCTTGACTGAGGTCATCCCCATCCACGGACGAGGAAATTTTCCCACTCTGCAGGTGAGAGCGAAAGACATCATTCGTGTGGTGAAGGATCGGCTGGTCGAAAGAGACATCCAGGTGAAAGATATACGGCTTAATGGCGCGACTGCCAGCCACGTCCTGGTGAGGGATAACGGCCTGGGCTATAGAGACTTAGACATCATTTTTGGAGTGGAGCTGCCCAGACAGGAAGACCTCCAGGTGATAAAGGAGGTGGTGCTGGGCAGCCTACGAGACCTCCTCCCTTGTGGAGTGAACAGACGCAAGATCACCTGCCTGACGATGAAGGAGGCGTACGTGCAAAAGATGGTGAAAGTTTTCAACGAGCATGACAGATGGAGCCTCATCTCGCTTTCTAACAATAGAGCTAAAACAGTGGGGCTCAGATTTGTCAGCTCCCTTCGAAGACAGTTTGAGTTCAGCGTGGACTCCTTCCAGATTATATTGGACCGTATGCTGGAGTCTTATTGGGAGACTGAAAGGAAACAAGGAGGAAAGTTGGCGTTGAATGCTGGGAGTTTGTCAAAAAGAGACAATGAGGATGAAAAGAAAGAGCAAGAAAATTCAAGCATCCCTCGGGATGTTAAAGCGGATGTCAAAAAAGACTCCAGTGGAGAGAGTCCATGCCAGGATGAAGCAGTTTCTTTGCTTGAGAAAGAACTTCCATGTGCAGAGGCTGAGCATGTGGATGGAAAGCATGAGGCACAGGAGGTGTTAGGACCTGAGAGCATTATCTTACAGCCGGAGGAAGTGGATGACATAGAGGACGTTCATTCAGAGGAGGACATTGTGTTTGAGCTATGTGAAGAAAATGGAGGAGAGAAAGGACAGTTTCACAGCGTTTATCCTTTAGTTTCATCCCCTAAAACTTTATTAACAGATGTCAGGGATCCGCTGATGACACATGCATGTTTAAAGCCACAGAGTGATGAAGAGCTTTCTGCGTCACAAGCTTCCCAATCAGCAGAAAAGTCAGCTCCGCAGGGAAAAGTCCATTGTGCAGAAATTACTCAGTTCAAAGTCGACTCTGCAAGCTGCAGGACTGAAAATACCTCAAACCTACAGGATCCACATCTTGAATTTTCCTTTCCTCCTCCAGCTAAGAAAACTTGCAGTGCATCACAAGACATTGTACCAGACTATTGCCCCTCACCAAAATTACAAAGGAAAATGTCGAGGAAGATGATCAGTAAGCCAGAGAAATGGTCTTTACTGACTGATTTGTCAGATCTTACCACACAGCTGTTTCCACCCATAGAAATACCCAAACCACTTCAGCCAAAGCCTCCTTTGCTGGATGGAGCTCAAGTTCATGGCTCAAATGTTCCAGCCACCAAGCCAGAGACCTTAGACACCCTTACAGCTCCCACATGCAGTCCAGCCAGTACACGTCAGGATGGCTCCCATGAACCTGCGGAACAAACTGTGAAGCCAAAACACTCAAAAAAGCCTCCTGATTCAGAGACTCAAAGCTACCCTCATGCTGCAAATGCACAGCCTCAGATCAATGAGCAAACACCTGAGCTGGCGGACACTGTCCCAGACAGGTGCGGGGCAAGCTCATGGGGTGGGGCAGTAGGGGGGCCCGCCATCACAGTCGAAGCAGAGTGCATGTATGGAGACTTTGACCAGGCGATGGACCACCTCCGCCACCGCCTCATCGCCACCCACAACCCAGAGGAGATCCGAGGAGGGGGCCTGCTAAAATACAGCGACCTGCTCGTGAGGAACTTCAGACCAGCCAGCGAGACAGAGATCAAGTCCTTGGAGCGATACATGTGCTCCCGCTTCTTCATCGACTTCCCTGACGTGAGTGAGCAGCAACGGAAGATTGAGGCCTACTTGCAATGCCATTTCATTGGCAATGAGGAGACCAGCAAGTACGACTACCTGATGACCCTGCGGCGTGTGATAGATGAGAGCACGGTGTGTTTGATGGGACACGAGAGGAGACAGACACTGAATATGATCACAGTCCTGGCTCTCAGGGTGCTAGGTGAGCAGAACGCGATCCCCAACACGGCCAATGTCACATGTTTCTATCAGCCAGCTCCGTACATGACAGAGCCAATTTACAGCAGCTACTTCATTACCCAGGCCCAGCCCCCACTCGTCTACCACCCCTACCCGTTACACGTCCACATGCAGACTGGTCTGGTGTAGCTACAGTGACCTGCCCACAGGGAGGCATGGAGGCTGCTTTTAGCATGGTGCTCTGCAAGCAGAGGCAAAAATGGAAGTTTTAACAACAACAGGCATCCACGGGCGCAGTGTTGTTTGATGCTTTGAAACCCCTCCTGCTTATGACCTGAAAGATCATGAAAGTTCAGAACTGAAAGGGGTCTGGAGGCAAAGCATTTGACCCTTTCAAGACGAACACTTTTGGAAAGCAAGGAAATGCTAAGAGCCCATTTTTCAGAGGGCTGGTAGAGAGGATTTCATCGAAATGGAGGGACTTTGTTGAGCTCAGCTTTGAAAGGGCTCGATATTGGTCACCGTCCCCTGTTGAGGAGAACATTGTAATACAACAATTCTCTATGGCTTGAAGATACACTTCAACATATAAAAACATAATCTATGAAAAACCTGTTGGCAGCAACAATCTTGATTTGGTTGAAGTTTGAATAATGATAAATCCTTAACGTTTCTGTGGGGTTAAAACCTCATATAGCTGTTTTGTGAATCATCAGTCTCTGTGGAATAAATTTCAGCACGTGACTGTACCTGTGTATTCACTGTATAGAAATAGGACACCATTTATCGAGGGCGTACATTAGACAAAATTTACTGTGGTATTTCCATGATATCATAAGTTTTATATTTGTGAATGTGAACACCTAATTTGAAAGGCAGAAACAAAAGATCTAAGGTTTGGTTCCATTTGGGACAAAAACTATTGGGAAGGTGAGGGGGGCCAAATTTCATGTTTCCTGCTGGAGGGTTATTTTAGCCTCCAAACACTTAATGACAAAATAAGCAACAACCAAAGTTAAAATTGGGAATACATCTTTATTCATCGTTAATTAGGGTTTAACTAAGCGATCAGATTTGATTGACAATGGCTAGGCACATAGGCAAACAACACAACAACACAACACAACACAACACAACACAACACAACACAACACAACACAACACAACACAACACACATGTCCCCCATGAGACCTTATTTTTGAAAAAATGTGTACGGTAGTCTATGGGGGTCCATGTCATTGGTTCGACAGCCCATTGGTTCGACATCCCATTAGTCCGACTGTCCGCGGTGCTGAACGGCTCGTGGCGGGCGTATGGTGCGCCGCNGCAGTCGAACCAATGGGCAGTTCCCGTCTATGGTGAGACAAGTCTTTTTTTTTATCCCTTCTCAATTATTATATATGAAATTAAGAGATAATTTAAGTCAATAAAGTTGCAGTTTGTCGTAGGTTTGTTGTAGTACTGTTAAAAATAGTGTGAAACTCATAAGTGAACCTCATCTCTCGTCTCACACAACATACATCACCTACACTAGCTAACTAGCTAGCTGGCCAACTTAATCATGTTCCACTCATAAATGTAACGTTACCTTACCTGATGTGTTTTATACATTGAATTCTGGTCTTTTTATCAGCCAGAAAGTGAAAGACCTGTTGCTTGTGTGGGTATAAAACACACAAACATCGCACTGTCAATGAGAGAGACAGCTTCGATATCACTTACGTGACGTGGCTATTCTTTCTAATGCTGTATTCTGTGTTCCATTTGCACCGGAAAGTCACAATATCCGAGTTCCCAGTCAGAAATTTCAACTTGCCCCTTAAAGTCGAATTTCCAGCTCGAAACAGTCAGAGGAAATTCACCAACCCCAACCTCAAAATCCAAGATGGCTGCTCTGCACATCAACAGTAGTTAAAGCTGTTGAAATATACTGTTTATAAGGACTTCTGTCTTATTTGTGTCTCAAAAGTCACACACACAGTCCTGTCCAACTTCTATCTATGGACACATTGCTGTGGTGTTTGTATGTGCAAAATATGACAGAGTGCATTCTTATTGACTGGTTTTGCAAACAGTGGCTAACCTGGCTTGAACTGGTATTGTTAACAACATCTTGGTTTTCCAGCCTCCAACTTTCCAGGTAAACGGAACACAGCATTATACTTAAACACTTTAATGACAAACTGCAACTTTCTTGACTTGTGAAATTATCTTTTAAATTGACATACATCATATAGCTTCTGTAATTCATGGCACAATATAAAGGGGATCAAAAAATTATTTGTCTTTTGCTGTTAGCTACTGCACATATTTTTTTCTGAAGAAAGGTCCTGTGGTGGTCCACCAGGAGGGGAGGGACTTCGCCTCTCTATGTTGATTCAAATGTTGCTAAATCTAACTGGTTCGCAGAAATGAATGACATTTTTCAAGCAAGAATAGAGTGCTCCAGGGATGACGTTTTTCTACAGTCCAACGCAGAAGTTAGCATGGCCCTGGTTCCCTCGTCAAAATTTTGGCTTATAGCAGAAGTTCTGTGGCCAACAAACATTTATGGTACTGACACATTTTGTTCAGCAAGAAAATCTTCACAAATTAACTCTACTTTTTAAAAAAAAAAAAAATTGAAGCCTAAATGCAATCGCCAATAGCAAAAAGCTAACGTTAGGCTATAAACGAACTACACTACAGTCACATGACTTTACATTCCTACCACAACGAGGCTGTGAAGCTGTGTTCGGCGTGATGGTGTGCTGTAATTTCATTTAACCACTTTTTAAGACACATAAAAGCTTCAAAATTCACAGTGGGATATTAACTGATGTGTTTTATGTCGTAGAACAAAACATGAAAGCTTGTGTTAAGCACAGACCTTGTTTCAGGCGTGTAACCAAAAACCCATTCAGAAAAACCCACTGACTTTGAGATGAGGGAACTGAGGGAAAAATGCTAACGCATTTCCAGGTTTTAGGACTCATTCCTGAAGCACTCTATAGCAATGACAAAATCAGATAAATAGACATCTTTGAAAAACTGTTCAAATTTGGGCATAAAATAGAAGGACCCCATCTCTCACAATAAAAAGAAAATGTTTTTGGGGCCTTAAACGTTACCTTTGAACATTAAAAGTTTATTTTTGCAACTACCTACACTGCAAAATAAAGCTGAAAAATAGAAATTTAGGACAAGACAAAAGAGAAATGCTGACCCCCTCTCCGCCCTAATAATTTTCCTACAGCCCCTTACAATTATAACCACACTTCCTATCAGTGACAGATGTTGGTGTGTTGGGGAGTGTTCAGTCATGCTTTTGCATCGTAACATTATAGCATGGTGTTAGAAGTTATAAACTGGCAGCTGTGGCCAAATCTCCCTGAATCCCCCCCTGCATTATATCAAACAGAGAAACACCACATTTGAAAGAAAGCCTTGGCTGTCTTGTTTTTCTGCTGAAAATGCTGAGAGCATGTTACATTCTGTTTTTCCCCATCTCCAACAGGCCAAATAGACTTCCTGTGTGTTTTACATGGTGACAGTTGTTTGTTGTAGTGGACGTAGTGAATGTTCTGTCGGGGTTTTGCCTGCCGTTGTGTTACAAAAATGTTACTGCACATTTCAATTATTCAAGCAGTCTACGAATGCAGCCAGCAGTTATTGCACTCTGTCCCTGTGTGTTTGTTCATTGTGTATGCATAGCTACAGTACATGTACTCAGTATTTAAAAAAAAAAAGAGACAATTTAAGCACAGGTTAGGATATGTGGGCTGTTCACACTAAATCTGAGACTGAAGCACAATGTAAATGCACCTAGCTGTTGTTGAGTTGATGATGGTGTTTCTGACATGCTCGTGAATCTCCAACTAGATATTGAAGACATCTTAAATACTGTGTGCAGTAGTGACCTATGTAGCTTTAAAGTGACGTATCTATCTCAAGACTTTTGGGTATGTTGTGTATTGTTATGGAACTGTTTCACCAGTAGAGAAATTAAAATATTCCTGTTATGATATCTAGTTGCTCAGATTGTTGTGTTATTGTGGTAATAAATATAACACAACCACTCTTTGTCTGGACTCATCCACTGAGTTACAGTTTCATGTTCATTAAGCTGTAGTTGGATCATCCAGTCATATGTACTGTAGGTTTCTTGGTGCCATGGAAACATTATTGGCATGCAAAGTATACAACCCTTTAACAGGCCCTGGTCAGAGATAAATAATTAAAGGGACAAATATACATATTTTTCCTCTTACCTGTAGTGCTACTTATCAGTCTAAACTGTTTTGGTGTGGGTTGCAGAGTGTAGGAGATATCAGCTGTAGATGTCTGCCCACTCTTGAATATCATAGAACTCGATGGCTTGTGGTGCTCAAAGTGCCAAAACAATACATTTGAAAACTCAATAGCAATGTCTCTTTCCAGAAATTATGACCGGTTACTCAAGATAATCCACAGAATTTATTGTGAGCAGTTTCATGTAGGAACTTTTGTTTTTGGATCAAATTACACCCACCAATTGTACCACAGCGCAGAAGGAATAGTGCATTTACTGCTAGCTTTTAGCACCGCTGAGCTAGCTACATTACAAGGAAGATGCCATTGATGCTTATATCTTGCGCTTTCACAAGCCCAAGCCTCTTGTTTATGAGTAGATGCACCCTTCCTTTTGCGCAGTGATACAGTTGGCAGGTATACGCAGGTAGAAAGAAAATAGTTCCTACATAAAAACTGCTCAAAACAAGGTTTGTGGATTATCTTCAGTAACCAGGTCATGATTTCTTGAAAGAGACATTGCTGTTGAGTTTTCCAAATGTATTTAATTTTTTTTTTCACCACAAGCCAAATGCCATCTAGTCTCAGTATATTGGAGAGATATCAGACATCTCTACAACCGATATCTCCAACAATCTGCAACTCACACCAAAACAATTTAGACTGATAAACAACACTACAGAAATATGTATTTTTGAGTACGGGGTGATCTGTCCCTTTAAGAAACTGGCAATTGATATGTATCTCGTAACACACATGCATGACCTAAGATGAAAAAGGTCATGCACGGTCATACTATCTCCTGTTAAGGCTTCACAAGTCTGATTTTGAAGGAGTGCTGAATCCAGTATGGTTAAAACATATTAACATTTTAATTTAATCGTACCTTAAAGTAAATTGCATTCCTGTCCAAAACAAAGTAAGTCAGTAAGGACTTGTTAAGTTAATAAGAGTTTGTTTAAAGCATTAGAGTTTTAGTTGGAAGTAAAAAATGTTTGCACTTTCACAGCTTCATTCATTGCAAAGCCCACATGCTTTATCAGCCTGTACGCCCACTCTCCTGCTGGTCCTCTTCAGCATTGACATACAATAAGATTATCCTGTTCTTAGGTACATCGAGGACACTTAACATTGTATGAACTGGCTGCTC
Source organism: Epinephelus moara (assembly GCF_006386435.1). Taxonomy (NCBI): domain Eukaryota; kingdom Metazoa; phylum Chordata; class Actinopteri; order Perciformes; family Serranidae; genus Epinephelus; species Epinephelus moara. The sequence continues at coordinate 31,722,814 of NC_065508.1, forward strand.
TTACCATGGGTGAGCTTCATTTCTTTGCTTGGGACATTTGCAAAAAAAACAAAAAAACAACTCTACATTATTTAGAGTTGTTTTGTAAAGGTTGATTGGTTTGTAGTTTCTGAATGCTTCATGTAGACTATACACACTATTTAGGTATTCCACTGCTGATGTCCAATTCTCTGATGAAAAACACCAGCATCACTTATCTAATGCTGCTTTCATGCATGCATACATACAGATCATGTAATCCTGATCCTGTTTCTAATCCTGACAAATCTTTGGCTAACTGTCTTACAAAATCTTTACCTGGCCATATTTTCTGACCTGACCCAGAAACCGAGCATCAGCTGTTCACACTATTGTGAAAGCTCTATTCTTTAATGTCACATTCTATTATCAGCACTGAGAATTCCAATAAGTAGGTCTGATTTTTAGTAATGATTTAATACATATATAATCTGGGTGTTTTTTGGTGTGACAGCACAGCTCATTTATACATTTGCTCATCTTTTCTTCTACATTTGTTTTGAATAGCACTATATACACATAACACTTTGCTTTGCCCCCTCAGCACCCTTTAAAGTAACCTTTAGCTCTCTATGCATTGATGCATTTTAATTCCCATGATCCTCTGGCGTCTCTGCAGTTTCTAGGTGTGGTGGAGCATGGTGCGTCACAGCTCAACCTTGTTTGTTCCTCGTCTGACTCACCCCAGCTTTCAGTGCTTTAATGCAGTTGCAAATGGTACAGTCAGGTTGATGACAGTCGCGTACATTCTGTACCTCTTGAATCTTTGCCGTCGGTGCATGTTCATGACCGACGACCATAGAGGCTACACATGACTCAGTCTAGTGAACAGCTCTTGAAAGCTTCTGTTGTCTCAACACAGACTGAAATCATGAAGTCATCAGAGACCACTAACATCCACAAAGATAACCAAAACCATCAGTCATTTTAAGAGAAATCCAATTTTTTTATTAAAAAAAGAAAACACATACAATCGAAACATTGCGTATAAAAGACAGTCACATAATCGTAATCCACCTACAGTAGAATGTTATCGTTGTATTTATCATCGACTAATCTGACGCTTCGAGGCGAGACAAAGAGTCATCTACTATATATGAAAATAAGATTCCAAAATATGAATCATAGTCTTTTCACACTCAAGCAGAATAATTTCAAGACGCCAGTTAATGCTGTCGCTCGGAGCACCCTAGATGCTGATTTGTGTGTTTTATCTCTGACACTCAAACTCTTCAGCCCAAAAAAAAAAGAGAAAACAAAACAACCTCCGAGGCCTCTCTCTTATGTCAGCGACCTTACGGAGGCAGAGTGATGAGGAGGTGTGTTCGGATCAGAGCACCCAGTGTTAAAATGACAATTTGTGAACCAAGCTTTCCTGTTTCCTCCTGATGCTGCCAACCAACCAATGACTGCACAAGCTTTAAAGTAAACATTATCGGTGCAGCAACAAGGGATGCATCCAATTATACGTGATTCCACAAGAAACACGGACCAGTCGACAATGGGGAATCACTCACCAGGCAGAAAAACTACACACAGTGATTCTGACACCAACGTATCACCTGATTGTTGTATATCATGGGGAAAGCAGTAACATGTGCAGACGATCTGCCAAAGATAGAAAACCCATCAGTTCATAGATGGTTAGAAACATGAGGGGAAATAAATGGCACAATGTACGAACAAAGGGTTAATCCATGGTTGCTACCTTTGCTTCAGGTCGAAAGAAAGCATGATTACGATTGCCAATCAGACGAGACCTTCAGCTGTGTCCTACACAGGTTGAATGAGGTTTAGCTAAAACCTGCTTTACTTGTTCAAACTAAAAAAGAAATATAAAAAAAAGACTGAATGTGTGCTGGCACAGTTTAAACATTCTTACACAAAAATCATTTCTCTTTCTCTAATATCTTTATTACTCAGCTGCCACATGGAGTAGATAAATGTGCAAATATTTCCTCTTCCTCATCACTATCAACGTACGAAATAGTTAAAGGAACCTTAGTACAATACAATGGAAAAATAAATATTTCTGTGGAAGAGAGTGTGCCGGAGACCCCCTTGCGTTTGCACATGCTGGGTGGTGAAGGTGTGATGGAAGCAACCATGAATGGATGTGGGTCGGATCCATCAGGAAGTACAACAAATACAAACAGGAGACAGTGGCTTTTCTACCCCAGACAATCACGTTTACCCTTAAAAAAACAGAAGAAGAAAAAAAAAAAAAAGCACCCAATTCTAACTAAAAACAGAATCGAGGAGCCGAAAAACAGTCAACACCAACAAAAAGGGAAGCAGGAAAACACATTTAACATTCACAGGTCAAGGACGTCAAGTTCTCCCACAGGGGCTGCAGGAGCTGGGATACTACTATGGTACTATATTCTACTGACTGAAGTCACTCTGATTTCTAAGGATTGCTAGTGCCCAAACTATACTTGTCTTGACCCGAGCCACAGATAGAACTAAATCTGAATGATGTAAGCTCTGGAAACTAAGGCTTGTGGTTGTGAGGAAAGACCAGGTACCCAAAAAGTTGACATCAGTGACCTTGAGTGATACTGCACATGTCTCACGGTGGTCGTGACTGAACTAGTGACCAGAGGCGTGAAGAGTTTTGTTAAATTACTCATTGAGAAACAAGAGAGAACTAAAATATGAGCACCATTTTTTTGGCATCTCCGCATCCTTCTTTGGTGACCAGGAGTAGGAAAAGTTGTGGGAGGGACGAGAGGAGGAGGAAGAGGGGTATAGTGTTTAGTACTGGATGTGAAACACACAGAAGGAGGAGGAGCGGTGCCGTGTCTTAAAGGCTCCTCCATCGAGCAGTAAGGCCGAGGTGAGTTAGTCCAGTTGGAGAGTGTTTGTGTTGAACAGTGGCTCTGTCGACCAGGGAAGGAAACTCCTTGGCAACACATCATGAGCACCAGCTATCAGTTTGAAAGTCATAAGCAGTTTTAGATAAAAAGAAAAACTCATATATATATTATATACACTTGTACAAAAAAAAAAGAAAAAAAAATCCCTGAAGTGTAACTCACGTTTAAGTTTTTTTAAATTGAGGTTTGAAAAGGGGCGACGTGTCAGTGACCCCAGCCCATGAGGTGGCTGACACGGGCTTTCTCAGTCATGCGGCGTACCCGTCCTGAGCGGGACATGCCCAGGTTGAGAGGGTCCTCCTTCGACCCATGGCCATCATCCTCTGAGTCGTCCCTGTACAGAACTGTCCTGCGGCCCTGGTTGCGTGTGTTGACCCGTCGAGACTTGCACTGGTTGCCTCTTGGACTGCTTGTTGCTGCTGCAGCCCTTGTCTGCACCTCAGAGTTGTCCTCATCATCATCATCCTCCTCCTCAGGTTCCTCCTCCTCCTCGGGTTCCTCCTCTTCCTCTTCATCCTCCTCCTCTTCCTGCTCTTCTTCATCCTCTTCATGTCTTCCATCCACCGGTTGCTGCTGCTGCTCCTCTTCCTCCTCCTCCTCCTCCTCTTCTTCATCCTCCTCCTCCTCTTCTTCATCCTCCTCCTCATCTTCCTCCTCCTCTACCGGCAGCTGCACTCGTGCTCTTTTAGGTATCTGTGCTGTGTCCTCTCCTCCTTTGTGTCTCCTTTTCCCTGAGGCCGCCACCTTACCCTTAGCCGAGAGGCGTACTGACAGGCAGGGGGCTTTGCTGTAGTCGTGATCTCCCCCTTCCACGTACTTCTCCATCTCAGACTCAGAACTGTTCTCACTGTCTGACGATGACGAGGAAGAGGAGGATGATGAGGTGGAGGATGACTCCGACGAAGAGCTGTTTGATCCAGATGCCGCCTCCTCCTCATCGTCATCAGACTGTGGTGCTTGTCGCCCGTGGTGCTGTCTGGAGCCGTTACTTAGATGCAGGTTACGCTGGTGCCCTGATGCAACATAAGAGGACAAGGGTTCATTCCTGCACCGTAACTTTTACAGTCACATTCAAATGAAAGACGCTGATACATTTTGGTCAGAGTGCGTTGCTTTCACATACCTGACTTCTTCACTGGAGTTGCCTGGCTGCGGGTCACCCGATGCGGCCCTTGGTTTCTGCTCCCACTGCTCGTCCCTGAACTTGGGGAAGAAGGCTGGATGTCCTCCTCCTCCTCTGCTACACTACTGCTTTGCTGAGCTAAAGCAACAACAGATGGCTAATCAGGACTGTAATCATATTACTTCTCACAGTACATCTGCAGCATAATGCATTACATCTGATCTTCAATAATAACATAGTTTGAGGCCTTACAGATATAACTTGTTTGCCTCAACATGCTGAATTTAAATGGGTGTCAATACAGTATCTATAAAAGAAAATCTATATAAATGTGTGAACAGATACAAACCAGCTGTTGACAGCAACAAAACCTATGAGGTAATGACTTCTTTAATGCCATTACAATTTTGTAAGAGTAAGACTTTTTGTACTCCCCTGACGCTAACCCTGCTACTAACAACAGTTTGCATCAAAATCCTGCACAACACTGAACTAAAAACACATTTAAGCGATAGTTTGGAGTTTTTTTTAATTGGGATTGTATGTGGTACTTAACCATAGTTAGTGTATTACTACAGTAGATGGCAGTTAGCGGGCCCTGTTTGGAGAGAAGTACCAACATGGACACTAAGCAATGCACTGCTGTGGACGGGGCAGCAACAAAATGTATTTAAGCCACCTAAAAAAATCAGTATCAGTTAAAGTGTTCTCTCTATTTGGAGTATTTTCACTGCTTTACCCTGCTGTCAGACAGCCCTTTCTGATGGGTAGCTGAAGCTGTTATCCATGTGACTTTTAAATGGTTAGTTCCAATTCACTAAGGTCACACAATTACACTAACAAAGCAACTGACTGAGGCAGCAGTGGACCAGCAGCTCCTGTGTTCTGCAAGGTAAAAGAAGTCTGGTGGCTTTGAAGAGAGAGTAGATGGATGAAGCAGTTTGAGGGGGAAATTAATCCAAATTTAGTGTACAATTAAATGGATATTGATTTTTTTTTTTTTGGGGGGTGGCTAAAATATGTTTTGCCCCTGTCCACAGCTGTACATTGCTTAGGTCCCGCGGCGGTACTCCTGCCTGCTTCTCCAAACCAATGGCTGTATATAAAGATGGACACTACCACTCCCTTTCTCCCACTGAACAAAAATGAAGCCAAAGTATCCCGGATACAAATGCTGCCATCTTGCATCATCATCCCCATCATTTAGAGCCAAAGTCTGTGCAGTAACAATCTCAGCGCTATCGAGTTCCCGCCTATACACCCATCTCGAGCAGCGCCATTGATTGTAAGCACACCCATTGGCACACACAGCTGTCAGTCATGATGTCAAATCCTGTTTTTATAGCACCAAGTAACTAGTTATGACCAAACTTATCAGAAAAATAAACATTTAAACACACATCAGTGTGACAACAACTGCCTAAAATGACAGAAACCTCTTTATTTAACCAAAATTTATTTGACATGCATGAGGTTTTAGTTTGGCCCATGTCATCCACTAACACGAGGGGGCGGGGTTTACAACCAATACTGCAGCCAGCCACCAGGGGCCGATGTTTGGCTTCACTTTTGAGGAGCTGTCACAGTCTATTCTCCAAACTGGGGGTGTGCCACCTGCCTTCCTGCTTTCTACTGTATGTAATACACTGACTACGGATAAGTACCTCACACAACTCCACTTCAAAAGTTCTGAACTATCCCTTTCAGCCACAATAATACAGTCATACCTTGATGTGGTCTCTGAGAACGATTCTTCGTTGAGGTCTGGGATTTTTTTGGCTTAGACACCTTCCCTGGCTTGTGCTTCCCTTTAGGGCTGAACATATGGAAACAGAGGAAAAGAAGCAACATTTCAGAATAATCAGCTACATCATATAATAACGGGGTGTCTGCAACGTTCATGCTTAAATTCAAGGCTTTGAAACAGCTTTAGACTTTTAGTTCGCAGCAGAAATTTCACAACAAGAAACCATATTTATAGTATTTCTCAAGCTGAATGTAAAACAGACCTTGAGTTCAAAGGAGCTGCAGACACCCTGTGTACACTGAAATGAAAAACTTCATTTGATAATGAGGAGTGTCGAGTGACAGGTTTGTGAATGAGGTTCAGCACCTGGGGGATGGACTAATAGGCGGTGAGCTGCCTCCGTTGTGCATTCTGTCCCTGTAACTGAGTCTCTGACGAGTCCGCCGTTCGTTCTGAACCGCAGACTTGTGGTCAGAGATGATGGAGATGATGTTTTTTTCGAAGAAGGCCGACAAGCTGAGGGTCATGGTGTAGATCTAGACACGAAACAGCAAAGTCAGAATGAATCTACTTGACCACTACTTTATCAGACTACATGCAGATATAGTTGCAGTACTTTTTCAAGTCCAGTGATGCTACTGCACCTGTGATTTCTTGTTAGGTGTGTATGCTTTGGAGTTGCTGAAAATGAGCCGCACATCTTTGGCAAACTCCATCGGGTTTTCATAATTCCCTGCAACCAGTGTCTCTGACACTGTAGCCAGATCCATAGGAGTGTCAATGATGTCTCGATAGTCCTGAGTAAGACAAAATAGAGAGTGAAAATGTTAGTGTACACAGAGGATCATTTTAATTTGACTTCTGCTTTTACTTATACACCCTTGGTATGCAATTCTAATATTATTTCAAGTTGTGTGAAGTGTTTCCTGTTGTCAGCAGTCTTATAATTGCATGTGACAGTTGCTCTAGATTATTTTACCGGATACTCAAAGAGGTCCACGGGCTGCCTGAACGGCTCTGAATCTCGCGAGGCCATCATTCGACGCATCAGCTCTTTGCACTGTCCTCGCCATAATTTCACATCCAAGACTACACCGCGCTTCTTGGGATTCTGGTCACCTCCCTGGCAGAGAGAAGATGAAATGAACTAAGACTGAAGCTGCTGCAGATGATTTTAAGTCTGAGGTGGGATTGTCGGGGGACACTGGACTCTGGTCCCTCTTACCCGATGTCCTGTAGATGTTCCTGGAGTGTCAGAGTCCACATCCAACTGCAGAGGAACACATAAAAACCCAAATGACTATTTACAGCAAAAACAGCAATCTAAAGAAAAAGACACCATAATGTAAAACACTTAACACAACCCAACTCTTACCTCAACTTCTCCTCCACTGCTGACCTCAGATTTCAGCTTGTGATAAAGATCCAAGATGTCTGTGCAGCTCTGGTCCCTGAAGGAGACAGAGGGCCAAGATATCAGACACATGTGAAGGAGTATTCATCGCTGACTATGTTTACATGCACAAAATATTCCAGTTTTTGCCCTTCCCATTCCCAAAAAGACAGTATTCCTCATAAGCAGTTTACCTGGCTTATGAGAATTAATATTCTACTACTATTCCTGTGTCTCCAGTGCCAGGATATTTCAAAAGTTTTCCACCAGTGATGAACAGCATCCCTCTTTCATTCCTTCAACCACCCTCTTGAAAAGGTCAGCATTGTGATATTTGCGCATATCCAAACATCTGATTCTGATATCTAGGTTTTTCATGACGTTTTAAAGTGAGTGTGTTTCTCCTTCTAACCCGCAATGTTGGCATGCATCTCTATCCCAGCCTTGCAAACTGGCTAGTTGGTTTGTGTAGAATGCACATCCATGACAATGCACAGAGCTGATCGTGAACAGACAAGAGGCTGTGTGTCCCACACTGCGGTAAAAACCCTGAATGAGACGCATATTCAGAATGCGCTGTTCAAAGTAGGCTATTCAAATCCAAATTACATCACCATTTCTCATGTCTTATTTGGAAAATGTTTAATTCAGGAATTCAAAATATCCAAACAGAATATGTTGCTTATATGACAAGCCGCACCGGATGCAGCCTGGATCTGCACTCTGCTTTTAATGTCATCACTCAAGACAAGCCATCGTCAGTTTGAGACACACCTTTAAGTGGGTAGCCCTGTTATAATGGAAATGCAAATCCCTGGGATGCTAAGCTGATGGCTCAAACCAAGCCAAGCCAAGCCAGCCCATGACTGTCGAAAAGGGGTATTAGTGTGCATGTGAACATACTCACTGTTACCCCAGTGTTAATAAGGTGGCTATGATGTGAGTGTGGAGCCTTACCCGATGTAGCGCAGGAGAACGTCAGTCACCACTTTGGCAGTTGCTACAATGGGGCTCTGGGGTTCGTTGAAAGTGCGGGCATTGTGTTCAATGTAGCGCACCTCCCACATTAATGCAGAGATCCGCCTGCGGCAGAGAAGAACATCCGCACTTTAAGCTCAAATGTCAACACTTTTGCATCCCGACTTTGAATTTATGGTGAAGATAAAATGTGTGAGGGTACGTGTGCTGCCTTACCTATAAAAGCGGTTCTCCAGTCGTTTGCGGATGGTGCTGAGGTCAGTGGGGTAAGCCACCGCAGTGCAGTACAGAGGGTAGTCCCGCAGATTCACTGGTGATGCAAATAACTTGGCTACATCTGTGGACAAACAGAAATTAGATACAAAATGGCAGCCATGAAGGAGCTGAGACATTTCATCGAAACAGACTGACGGTCATCGTCCCTTCGGTGGCCTACCCAGTGTAAGAAGCTGATCGATGCCGTAGATGACTCTCTCACAGTCTTCATCTCGAGTGTGAGCCCCCCATTCTCCTTCCTGAGGCGTGTAAAGCAGAGCCTTCAGCTCCTCCTCTGCCACCTCCACGCCGTCACCCACCTGTTCAGGCAATGCAGCTGACGGAGCCACACGTGTCAGAAAATGTATTTAGTCAAAGGCTCAAAAACTACAATGAATAGCAGATAATTGTCAGCAATACAATCATGATAAAAATACTAATAATCATCTAAAATAATTTAAGTAGCTAGAGCTTATATTTCCTAAGAAAAAAGACATTTTAGTTTGATCTCAAGCCTAGAATGTAATAAAAACACAGATATGTCCATGTTTAAGAAACAAAATGGCTTTTTTTAATTTTCACCTTTCTGCCACTGAAATAAAATGGGAGAATAAATTCAAAAAGGGAGAATGTTTTTATGGGATTGACAGCCTGAGACATTTAAAATATAAATGGACTACTTGGTTGTATAATTATGTCAAAGAGGAAACAATGCCACTTGAAAAGGACCAGTAAGTGGTTTCAAATCAAAATCAAGTTCCTTTGTGATATGAGCAGTTCTCAAATATTAATTGCTCAAGAACATGTAACTGGCTACCATAACGAGCAGGCTGAAATCTCGAAATGCTAAAAATAATGAGCCCATTTGTCTGGAAAACACACGGCCATCTCTACCTTATGTAAAGGACACATTGTTTCTTCTTTTAGCAATACATTAAGTCCAGGGTGTTTTTAACCTACTGATTTCTACCTGTGCACTAACACACGAACATTTGGTTTGACAGTAGAACGTGTTCACTGTGTTTTTCTAGGTATAGTATCATTCGCCTGTGTTAGGGTTGCAGCAATATACCGGTTTCAAGGTATACCGTGATATATTAGTTGGTGGTTATCATACTGTTATCATACTAGTTACATTCAAAGGGGGGACTTTTTACACATACTTCCATTAATAAAATGGTTCTCAGTTTCATTTACAGTAATAAAACCTTTGTTCAACCAAAAATAACCCTTTAAGGGTCATTCTGATTGATAATATAAATTCTGTAATACCCTGATAGTGTAAAACTGCAATATTTTCTGGGGCTGTTATCATTCCATGAAAATCTCATACCGTTACAACCCTAGTCTGTATGTGAAGTTCTTTAATATAACAAAAAATAAATAAAGAAAACAGAAGTTGTTAAATGCTTTACTACTCTTGACATTAATACTTAAAGCTGATGTGTTAAAGCAAAGGCTCCTCACTAGGAATGAAAGTTACAGCTTTAAACAAAACAATCATAGAATTTTACTGACTTGATGAAAACCAAACCTTTCTGAAAAATTAAATATTCTTGGAAAATAGTGCTAAAAATATGGAACTCTGATTCAACTATCTAAATTTTATTATATTAAGTTTGTTGCAGTATAAAATTCTTATTGTATTTTCTTTCATAGATATTTGATAGATCTGTACTGATACAGTTTGCCATTTCCATGTGAGGCACTCGGTGCATATAATTTCCTTATTGTAAAGCACTTTGCATTTCTTGTATAAAGATGCTATACAAATAATATATTTACTTGAATTTCAACTCACCCTCTCAGTAAAATGTCTTTTCTGAACACCATCTCTCCCTTACCTCATGGTGATTTCTAATGAGGCCATGGAAGTGATTGAGGAATTTTCATTTTTTGTTTTTGTTTTGGTACACAGGCTGATTCCTAACACTCCATTTTTTAAGATGAAGCTTTAAAATTGACTTCAATTCTACATTATAATAGTCGGTGAGAGGAAATGGATCACATTTAGATGCCATTCTGGAGTAATCTTATGACATCAATATTTTGTTCTATTTCAATGGACAGGGTACATCAAACAGGATGTATAGCCTCATGCAATTTCTATGGTGTACTATTGTGTTTTAAACCTTAAGGAAATCTTTTGCACATTTTGTCTGTAATCTATGAAGCCTTAATTACAAATGTACTGTTATTAACCAGGTGGTATTCTCATGTTCACACTACTGACCTTCCTCAGGAATAGGCTCCATGTCCCAGGGACTCATTTTCTCCCGCTCACCGTTATCCCACCTAATCAAACAAGAAAAAAAAAAAACCAGTTATTAAGCTCAAGTGTGTGCATAATTAAAATTGCTCATTTGACTTTAATGAAACGTGACATCAGGCCAGCACAGAAGAATGTGATATTAACAGAGAGCACTGTTGATACATTATGTTGGAGTAGAGTACCCCTCCATCAGCCACAAACACTGCAGAGATACAGACGTACTTTACTGCATAGCACTGGAACAGGCTATCTGGATACTCTGGCTGAAGAGGTTCCTGAGCCTCCACACTGCCGAACCACCAAGCGTCATCAATGATGCTACGGAACCTCATACCTGAAGAGAGCCAAGCGAGGACAGGATGAAACATAAGCAAAGGGCAGTACAATATCCACAACAACATGAGTAATAAACGCATCACTTTACAAAACTCACCTGGCTGCCAGTTGTGCTGTTTAGCCTCATTGTAAAACTGCTGCAGTACCAGAAAATCAATGACATCAGGCATGTCGTGGTACCTTGAGAGTGTAGGAATTAAAAATTAACACATTTTTAACACATGCTTCAATTACGATTTGTTATCTTGTACTGTATATACAGTATTTAAATGCTCACTTTAAGGAGAAAGACTCATTGGTCATCTTCCCTGAGACTGGGTCCAAGAAAGCCAGTTTTAGGCAGCAGAGGGTGGGAGGTCCCACTTCATATTTAATTCCAACCACCTTCACTGATTCCTGGTCCTGAGGGAGCAGAAGAAAATCCACAAAAGGTGAGACTCTGGATAAAGATGACGAATAGAACTCCTCAAAAAGAAAAATGAGAACAAGGTCCAGTTAAAGGTACAATGTGCAAGATTTAGGGGGACTTCGTGGCATCTAGTGGTGACAACTGCAGATTAAAACCAGCTAAAACTTCTCTAAGTTAGAATTCCTTCTACTGTGAGCAGAATTATCTGCAGAGGTCTCTTCCTCTCCAAAACAAACAAACCTGGTGTTTCATCAGGTAAAACACAAATTAAAGCAGTTTCAAGTGTGAAAAGAAAAAAAACTGTGTTTTTCTGACAGTCTCGTCACAGAAAGGCTGTTAACTACTCCGATGTCAAAATGCGAATGGCCCTCGGGGCGTCGGTGGCTTAGTGGATAAAGCAGGCGTCCCATGTACAAGGCTGTTGCAGCAGGGGCCCGGGTTCGACTCCAGCCTGTGGCCATTTCCTGCATGTCACTCCCCCTCTCTCTCCCCCCTTCACACTTGTCTGTCCTGTCAATTAAAGGCTAAAATGCCCAAAAAATTTAAAAAAATGCGAATGGCCCTATCGAGAGTCAGTGTTTGATCTGTCCACCATAATGACCTCCATAGACGAGGACCTGCTCCCTGCATAGACATAAACGGCTCATTCTAAGGTAACAAAAACACAACAATTCTTATATTCAAGTGCTTCTACCCTAAAGAAAACATACCTAGTATATTTTATTCCATTTCTGCCAATATACCACCCTAAATCCTACACACTGGACCTTTAAAGCTGCACACAGAGGAACATCTTTAACAAGTTTAATAGAATTTGTTGTTGTAACTCATCTGAGACGAGTTCAGATAAATGGTGATTAGTGTTGAATTGAGATTCAAGACTTGAATTTCAAGACTTTTCTCTTTTTATGCCATTCTGCAACGATTGTGCAAGAAGCCAAAGACAACAGCCGTATAGCAGATGCTACAAGCCGCAGACCCAGTGCAAGCTATCATTCCATGTTAAAACTCACTTCATCAGCCCATTCCAATGCTTTAATGACAAAGCTAAAGGGCTGTCCACACCAAGAACAATAAATACAACATTAAGCAGCCACACTGATGAAAGATAACATACTGTAAACAGTGCACACTCAGCTGTGACGCCCTGTAAATCTGGAGTTTACAGTCTCAAATCGCTCTGAAAATGATCCCAACAATATCATTTGGAGCTGTGGTTGTCGTTAAAGTTGTGTTTTAGACTCCTTTATCCACTTGAGTTACAGCATTTTGGACAACTATGAATATATAGTCATGTTACAGTTATTGTTCTAGGTGTGGGCGTCCCTTAAAAATCTACAGCCATTCCAGCGACACTGTGAAACTGTAGTAAAGCACAGCTGTGCTTTAGCTAAATGCTAACAATGACAATGCTATCATGGTGATGTTTAGCAGGGATGATGTTTACCATTGTGACCACCTTAATTTAGCATGTTAGCAAGCAGATGTATGGTAAATAGCACTGAGCAATGGAAGCTGATGGGAATGTCGTCATTACTGCAATTGCTCATGAAACAAAATATTGGACATACTAAAATTTTGACCCCTTGGTGGCGCTAGATAAAAAGTCAAAGAATCATCAAAGTCATTACAATTCATCCTGAGAGGAACATGAACGCCCACAATTGTACCACATTTCATGGCAATCAATCAAATAGTTGTCGAGACATTTCACTCAGAGCCACATGCCAACCTCAGAAAGCTACAACAACTGACTGCGGTTTACAGACTCTCCCAACAACTTGACATGTAAGGAAGTGCACAACACTGGCTTTTAATAAAACTGTGCCTCACCCTGAGGTCAAGTCTGTTCCACGGCTGTTTCTGAGGGTTGATGCTGTACGCCTTGGCCCTGCGGACAGCCCGGACGTAGGCCTGATGGCCCTGTTTGAAGTAGATGAGCTGGAGGAGGACAGGGGAACCATGATTAAAATGCATGTGATGTGATGAATTTTTCTGTTTGATATGAGAGTGACACTCATACCTCATCTCCCATTTGAGGGACAAAAGGAGAGCGGTGAGGGATGGTCTCCATTATCCATGATGGTGGCAGCCACTCCTCCGCATCAAGTCCAGCCAGAGAGGACGTGGGCTTCTGGGATTATACAATTAAAAAAAATAAAATTAAGAAGAGAATTTCTTCTGTACTGTGAGGCCCAGACATGTTTTCACTGTGAGCACAGGAGCTGCAGGTCGCATAACTTACCTGTTTGGTCTCCTTGGGCTTCTTTCTCTTCTCACTGTCCCTCTTCTTAGCTTCTTTTGCCTTTCCTTCGCCCTCTTCCTCCTCAGAGCTGCTGTAACCTTGGGGCGGTGCAGGCCTCCTGGTTGGGCGCTTTGGTGGCTGGAGGTTGATCCCGGCATCAGCTGTCCAATCAGAATATTCACTGGAGGAGTCACTGAGAATGAAAGAGGGGTGTTGTTAGTTAGGCGATTATAATTTCATGTTAAAAACACTGCTCAGTCAAAGATATTCACCTGGAGCTGCTCTCACTCTGCCACTGAGCTTCACCATCAGAGGAGGCCTCACTTTGATCCGCCTGTGCTGCTGCCTGTCAACGAAAAGACAGAAAGCGCCTTTACTATTATAAATGGTAGTTACCAGACAGTGCTCCACAGCATCATGGCATGTTTTGATAAGTACAGCAGAAAGCTGGAACATACGTTTCCATCACTGTCAGAGTCTATCTGGCTATCAGAGTTACGACGGGTGCTGGAATTTCGACTCCTATTCCAAGAACGGCGGACTTGGGCTGAGCGGGTCTGATAGGCGTGGCGCTGCTGCTTTTTCTTAGTTGGCCGCAGGGAGCGCAGGCGTGAAGTCAGCAGATCGCTCTGTAAAGTGTGAAAGGAGGATGAAAAATACAGAGAGCAGAAATGGATTGGCAAAGATACTATGTCTGACGTGTGCAAACAACTGTGAAGTGCAGAGTAGTGTACCTTGGGTGTGCAGGTTACTGGCTTCTTCCTCCTCTCTGCATTGTATAGAGAACATTCCATGTCGCCTTTGGCTTGTCTGCACTCCTCCAACACCCTAATAAAACAATCATATACATCACAAATGACTAAAAAGCGTATATATAAAAACAGATTGTCTGCTCAGCGCTCTGTAATGTCCTTACACCTAACAAAATTCCCTCCATCTGCCTCACCTGGATATTCCTTGTGGCACTTCATTGACCATCACTCTGCGGCTCCAGGCCAGCAGGTCCCGCTCAGTGGCCACCTGACTACGCAGGGCATTATGCTGCATCTGCCACACCCCGTCCACCTGCCCACTTCTGCGAGGTTCAGCAGGAGGAGAGGATGCCTCCATCGCTGCTTCATCACCTTCTAAAAATAAGAAGAGATTTGTTTGTTATGACAATATGTTGGGAAATATGGCATGATTGACAATAGAAGTTAACAACACTTAAAAGGATCTGTAACATGTATTAATCATTTTGTGCTGCTAATGGGTCAACAGACTATGGTGTAACTTAAAAACTGAGACCTTCGCCAACCTTCTCAATTGCCTATAACAGCCTGTGAACTGATTTCTATGTAAAGGATCCAGGCCAAATTTTCCAGGGAAAATCCAAACAACATTACATTGTGCGCACTCCAGAGTGTCTTACCCCTCTTCAGCTCTACTATAGCGCTAAGAGTGGCTAAAGTTAGTTTACATCAACAAATGACCAGCATCCACCACAACACAGAGTCCACACATGCTGTGTTTCCATGATAGGCACTTTGTAGCAGCAGCCCACAGATGGACCTTCACTGATACAGCCACTCTCCCCCCAGCAAAGTCATTTCAGAGTGGTGTGGAATGAGGCAGAGGGACCATGAGGTACTCTAGCTTACTCTGATAAACAGTAGATTAATCAAATTCAGTGCCCCTGGTGGTAATAAAATCCCACAGGAAGCACTGACATGTGAAATATGTTGTGATATTGTGAATTTTGCTAGCTACATTTAGCTAGCTAACCTAGATAACCTGTTGGTTGCTTCATAACATTAGCAGATAAAGTAATCTGCAAAGGCAAACTACTTAGTATTGTGGAGCAAATAGTCCAAATTAAATACAGGAACATTATAGACATAATTTTTAATATGACTGTTTTCTATCAACACGATGCTGGTCAGTCACGTTCAGTCTGATATTTGTCACCATTTTGGCCAATGCCCAGGTGCTCTCTCATGGCTACGGAGTGCGAGTGAGCAACAGGATGCTGACTGCACTTCACATAACTAAAAATTATGCATGGATCCTTTACTTTTAAAAATCTGTTAACTATAATAGTATGCAATGGTTATGCTCACAAATTTACAATAAATCTCAGGCTTTTACCGGCATAACTGAGCATACGGGACAAATCAAGAACATAACGTAAAACCCCAAATCACGGTAAAATCTGCTGACATAGTGTAGAGTAAAACATACCCTGTGCCTCTGCAGCCTGCTCTTGTGGGTTCTGACGCTGGTCCTGCTCATTCTGCAACTGTCTGATGAGACTGTCCAATATGCTTTCTCTGTTTTCCGCCGTTTGCTGGCCAAGTACCTGCTCAACCAACTCTCCATCGCCTAAGCAGCAAAAAGGCAGATATTGTGTTAAACTGTCAGATATATTTCTTAAGTTAAAAGTCCACACATTCTGAATGGTTCAAGTAATGAAGGAGAGGGTTTTACTGTTAGCCATGTATCCTAGCTGGGGTACTAGCTGATCCTCCTTGCAGTTCTCTCTTCCTGGCACCAGGCGCTGATAGTGAGGAGGGTGAGGATTTCCATCTACGTCCACCAGGAAGGGTGGAGGCATGAGATGTGGGGCTTGCTGCGTCTGCTCATCCAGCACATAGTTATTGGAATCGCGTATAAGAGGTCGGTAGTCCGTGTGGAAGAACATCTGGTCGGGAATCTGGAGGGAATCAAGTGTATGTTTGTGTTGACAATGAGGTTAAAAGAGGTAAAACTGCTGCTTGCAAGGCAGACAAGGACACAGAGTAAGTTACAAAGGAGCTTCTTTATGGATATTAGCAAACTTCCCTATGATATTTCAGGTCTCGTGATTAAACAACAGTATGTGTAACCACAAATCCACCATGCTGTCTAACTGTATTGATTCCAAATGTTGTTCCTTTAAAAAATAAATAAATAAATAAATAAAATAGAAAAAAATTGTGTTTACAGTTAAATATGTTTTGACCAACAGTTATGTGCTGTTACCTTCTCATATGGTCTGCTGCAGCCGAAGCCAAAGATGAGCAAATGGCCGTGTGAGTCAGTGCAGGCAAAATGCTGCCCATCAGCTGAGAACTTGCAGTCAAAAATAGCGCCATGGCCTTGCCCTTCAATCTGGAAACAGATATTTAAATATGAATTCAATAACAGTGCAAAGACAACACTACTTGTGGGTGTTTCATATTGTCAATCAGGTACCATGTTAAAGAAGTTGCGGATCTTGACTCCCTTGGATAGGTCCCACATGTAAATGTTGCCATCATGGCCGGCAGATAGCATGATGCGGGAGTCAAATGGGTGAGCCTCCAGCACAAACACCTCATCATCATGACCCTTGAAAAGAGAGAGCA
Source organism: Epinephelus moara (assembly GCF_006386435.1). Lineage (NCBI taxonomy): Eukaryota > Metazoa > Chordata > Actinopteri > Perciformes > Serranidae > Epinephelus > Epinephelus moara. The sequence continues at coordinate 31,739,834 of NC_065508.1, forward strand.
CAAACAGTCAGGGCGGTCAGTTGGTCAGACACAGCTGTTTTATTCATTTTTGTACGGTAATAGTGCCAGCTTTGTCCACTCACAGATAACACATGCAGCAGCTGTCCAGTAGTCGTGCTCCACACTTTGAGCAGGTAGTTTGACACCGCTGTGATGACGGTGCTATCTGCACGGTCCCAGGCCACCATAGTCGCCATCAGCTTGGTTTTATCATCCCCATTGGCCACAGTACTCCTGGAGGAAAACATCCCATCAGACATGAAACACTAACAGTGAGACTGAAAGGCATCATGAAACTGTAATACTGTTCACTCTCTTACCCAGGCAGCCTGGCAGCAATGTCTAAAGTGACACTCTTCCACTCTTGTTGCTGGTAATGCCAGATTCTGGCTGTGCCGTCGCGACTGCCACTCACAAACCTCAGGCTGGACACATACACACATCTAACTGTCAGAGGCTCAAATACCACACATAAAAAACAGTTTAAAGTCTATGATGTCAGCAAACACACTCACCTGTCACTGTTATTGCTAAATTGGACGACGACAACTTTGTCCTACAGACAAGAAACAAGACATGTATTTAAGTTAGAGAGACCTTTGTTGTGTCTCAAATCGGATAGTTCTGTACTTAACCTTGCCATTTTGAGTGCATTTACAAATATGGCAAAATGCAATGCACTGTGAATATCCTGATGGTGCACTCTTAAGTTGAGTTTTGATTGCTGGACACTTCTCACACTCAATGGTCATCATGTTGCCTATGTAGTGGAGGGTTTGAGTCCGTGAACATGTTTCAAACTTGTAAAAAAAAGTGGCTAAAGAGAAGACTAGCACAGTGAACACCTAAGCACTGTACAACCGTAAGTTAAGTTAATCGTGTGTACTTTTCACTACCACAATACTGTTGTTGGACAGATGCTATGACTTTGTTTATTAGGGGTTCATTCTGTAATTATTTGATACCGCGAATGATAACATGAATTTTAATGTTAGCTTGCTAGCTAGCTATCATCCAGCATTGATGTTAGATACATACAAGTATATATTCTGGCAAGTGACAATCGTTTGTCAAATGATGGTGATAATGCTCCTCTCAGCCGAAAATATTTTTTTCTAGGATGGCAAAGGCATGACCCGTCCTACACCCCCTCTGATTGGCTTGTACTTGTTGCCTTTGTTGGTTGAGTTGGTTAGGTTTAGGATATAGGAGTGAGATTGGTTAGGGTAAAAATATCAAGGTAAGCCAGTCAGAGGCAGAGTAAGGCAGAGCAGGGCGGGTCATTCCTTTGCCATCCTAGATAAGCAGAGGAGGAAAAGCTGTCAAAGCTTGATATCGTCATTTCTGGCAAGTGTGCAAAGGCTGTGTTAAATTTGAGACAACACTACCCTGCCAAAATTCACACACTACACAAGTGAGTAAATAGCGTATGCCCTGTGTACTTCATGTAAGTGTACTCAGGGAAGTATCCAATTTGAAACACAGCACTTGTTCAAATGAAATTTAAAGAGTTAAACAGAAGGGAATAAGAGTGAAGTAGCTACTGTGTTTTGTTTCTTACCGTGTGTGCATCCATCTCAGAGACTTTCATGGGAGTTTCAGCACCAAGGTAGTAGACTCTGATCAGATGATCGGTGCCACCAGTAGCCATGAACATACCACCTATTAACAGTAAACACAGAAGGAAATGGAAGTGACAAAAAAAAACACATTGGGCCTCATTCACAAACAGTGCGTACGCACAAATCTGTGCTTAAACTGTGCGTACGAAAATCTGTGCTTAAACTGTGCGTACGATCGTTTGACGCACAAATCCGGGATTCATCAATATTTTCTCACCCGAGTTTGTTCTTACTCTGCGAACAAATTTAGAACTGCCTCAGACCATGCGTACGCACAAATGAGGAAGGCCGAACTGACTTAGAAAATGCAAACATACCTTTTAAGTACATGCAGAGTCTATAAAACCACATTCATGAAAAAAAGATTTAATTAACATTTTTTAAAATAATTAATTTACTAATATATTGGCCAAATGGATTAAATTACCATGAAATTGACACACGTTCACCCTCATCAGTGTGACAATTAAAATATTAACAATAACATGAACAGAAAAACTATCACTCCATCAGCGTGCAGACGATCTGTAATGCCGACTGCCATATCCTTAAGGCTGTGGCCCGCTGGCCAGGAGGCACCCACGACTCATTTATTTTGCAAAACAGTACAGTGGGAATGCGTTTGGAGGCAGGGGCTGTGAGAAGTGGATGGCTTGTTGGTGAGCATCTTTTGTTCTAGTCTTTTATTTCAATTGTTTTAAGTTAGTATTTTCAGTAAGTCTCTATTCCGTTAATGTTAAAATGTTATATTGTTTGGGTGACCGGGCATATGGCCTTAAAACATGGCTGATGACACCATACGCAAACCCTGAAACCCCTCAAGAGGTGCGCTATAATAACATACATGCCCACACACGCGCCGTAGAGCGCACTTTTGGCGTGCTTAAGGGCCGTTGGATGTGTTTGGATCAGATACGGCCGGTGGCAAACTACTTTATACCCCTGAGAAGGTGTGCAAGATCATCCTGGCATGCTGTGTCCTCCACAATCTTACAATGACCCATGGCATTCCTGTAAGACCCGGCGCCATCGCTTCTAACAAACTGTGAAATTTACTACTTCTCTCCCCGCGTAACCGCTTCCTTCATTCATGAATCAACTCTAGGCAAGCGGTTTCCTTATATGGAGAAATGGGGGCGTGGTAGTATGCTGATGGCAGATCGCGGACACGCGCCTGTCAATTTAGAATGGTTCTGATTTACTAACATACGCACGGTGGTGAGAACAAAATTGGGCGGTACGCACGTGTCATGAATCCGACAGTGATTTTGCGCAAGTACTTATTTTTTGCGGAGAGTAAGAACATTTCTGTGCAGATATTAGTGAATGAGGCCCATTAAGTCTACATCAATATGTCTTTATCCATGACCTTTAGTTCTGTAGTTATTTTTATATGTTTACTGTATCAGTGGTTTGCTGCTCACAGCATTTTAGGACAAGTGTATCTAGAGAATGAGAAGTAACCAGGCAGGGAAATACACTTACCACTACTGAAGGAGGAAGTGGAGACCTGAACTCCTGGACGTGACCGCTCAACAAACTTGACTGGCTGATCGCTGAGGAAAGAGGATAAACACCAAAACTGTAGTTATTTCCATGACAGACAGCAACTTTACCAGAGCTAGAAACAGTAGAGCTGATAAAAGCTTCAACAGATGTTGCAAAAACTTACTGGAATTTCATGCTGACAGAGTGCCACTTCCAGAAACACACCATGCCGTCTGCACCAGTGGAGGCCAGGTACCGTGTTGTCCCTTTGATAGCGGGACAAAACTAAGGGCATAGAAATCCAGTGTTGGTTAGTCACAGACGAGAAGTGACCAACATTTACTACAGTAGCAAGAGAGTTGACATGGTGCAGAACAAATTTCAGAAAATCTAAGTGATATAGTTAATATAAGACTTTGGTACCTTGTTTTTTTTCCAAGAAAGCCTAAAACAAAGCTTCCTATTCCCATTTTTGTTTGAGTTATTCCTTTAAAAGGCATCAGTCTCACCTGTATTGATGTGATGGAGGCACCGTGGGCCTGCAGAACAGTGATGGGCGCACAGGTACGCAGGCACCACACTCTGATAGTTTTGTCACAGCTTGCTGAGGCAATGAGAGTATTTTCGTGGTTGACAGCCATGTCACAGATCTCTGCTGAGTGGCCGCGGAGAGTTGCCAGGAGCCGGCCGTCATCTGTGGCCCAGATTTTCACCAGGCAGTCATCAGAACCCTAAAACACATAAATCAGCGTGGTAGCGTGTTTTAAGCACAGTGCTTAAAAAACACAACTAGTGGCAGATGCTAAGTGACACAGCAACATCTCCCAGATGTCTTGCTTTCATTTACACGCATTTGGTGTTGCACATGAATCAGTAAATATGATATGTTGAGAAATATGTTTGTGGTTGCAAACATCCCTGAGATGGATGATTCTGTCACCTGTCTTTCTACGCACAACCTCCTGAAATGTATGTATAAAACAGATTATGAACTAGAGTAAAAATAAAATTTTGTCATGAAATCATTTGACCACAGAACTTGCCCAATTTGCATTTAATTTTCTGCAGCATTTTAATAGTATGACCCGACAGATGGAAACACAACTAGTGAGACACTCCGGACAAAGTTTTGTTGCAATGATAAACTGAATCAGAAATCATCACTCACCGTAAATATCCGACGGCCGGTACGGTCAAAGGCTACACAGTAGACTGAAGAAAGGTGGCCAAGGATACGTTTGTGTATCTTCATGTGTTGGTAGGAGGAAGACGGCAGGGCCTGGCCAAAACGAGCTGTGCCTGTGGCCTGGCGAGCACCCATGATGGACACTTGATATAAAGACACATGTAAATTATTAGTGGAGGTAATACACTGCTAAAGCAAACTTAACTTCATTGGTCTAGGGGCTTTCGGTACTCTTAATGGGTAAAAATAATTTTAAAAAAAATCCACACACCAACATTGGGAGGATGTCCATTGCTGGCTGGAGGTTCTGGTGGACGTCCTCGATGGAGTGCAGCAACAGCCGAGCCACTGCATACTTTGTGGCTACAACCTAAATTACACAGGTAGTAAAATAAAAAAAATAAAAAAAATTGTGTAAAGTTAATAACTGATTTGGAAACAATTCTACTGACAACAACCCGATCAAACACAATAAATCTAAAAATGAAAATAGTTTTGATATGTGGACAGTACATAAATACAGGAGGGAACAAACGCGGTGGATGGGAGGGAAATACTCACTTTTGGTGGTACGAAGCAAGGACTGTCTTCCCAGCCCCAGAAGGGTTTGAACCCCAGGAACACTAGGTGGGATCTCCTTCTCTATAAGCGGGCCTATCCGCTGACAAACACGGAGCAAATAGTCTGCAGGAATGTGCTGGTTCAAAATCACCTGTAGGACACACAGATAGCTATTACAAAATGATACAACAAATATATAAGTAGTATGTAGTAACAAACACTAAAAACATTATCATATATGTAACATTCTTAAAACATGCTGGAACAAAAACTTTAAATACATTAAAAATACTCAAGTTTTTTTTTTGAACAGATTAAATAGCCAGTGCCTTTTACAAACAGCACCACAATTAAATAATTAATAATTTAAACGGACCGATACTGGATGTATATAAAATTCAAACAGCTGTTTAGTAACACAAAAATATAACTTCTTCAAAATATAAGATAAACCTTTGTTGATCCCCAGAGGACAAATCCAGTTATTACAGCAGCACAAGGACAAAAATAGTACAGATAAATACAGAAAGTAAAAGAATAAATAGTAAGAGTAATATTACAACTAAAATGGTAACGGAAATGGTATAATAAAAATAATAAACAGAATACTATACCAGGTCATATGGAGACAAAAATTGCAAGGGTAATTGATAGAGGTATGTTTAAGGTGACAGTAGCAGTGATTAATGGCAGCAGAGACAGCAAGTCTATGTTAACAGTGATAATATGATTACACAATAACACTTAGTGTTTGTAAGTAACTATAGAGACGTAATATAAATGTCATGTAGAATATGATGCCAAAATCACTAATAAAAACATATTAACATAACATAGTGTAATTATGATAATTTTTGACAGTATGAGATTTGGTATAAGGTGAAATAAAGTAATATAATATAACATACTATGTAGCGCAGCAATATAACATAGGATGGAATAGGATTAGAGTCAAATCAAAAATGACATTAAAAAAAGCTGTATGGCATGGGTATTATGTAAAATAGTATAATACAATAAGTGTAGTATTCTAAGTGTTGCATAATATAAAATAAATATATTTTAACCTATGACAGGGTATACAAATCAACAAAAATAATTTTGGTTTCTTTTTTTCGTCGTCCTATTTATTATTGCTCATAAATTGTAATGCAGCTTGTTGAGAAGCAATCATGAGAGAGGGAGGGAGAAATAAAGAAAAGGGGAGGGGCAGAGAAGCTCACAGCCAATCAAAATAGTCTTTTTTTGATACTTCCGGTTCGCTCGCAAAGACAACTGTGATTTCATTGGCTCCAACAGGAGACTGACAGCTTTCTGGATCTGGCTCTACCTATCACTATCTGCCCTTGTCTCTGTTCTCCACCTACTGGCCCACACAATAGCAAAGCATATATATAGTTATTTACCAATGGGCCATTACTGATATAAATGTTTAAATCGATAAAATAAACATGAACATATTACCACCGCGTCTATTCTGGTGGGGTCAATTTTATTAAAATAATAAACATCCGCTGAGAGGCAATTGTCGATAAAATAGACGCTCCATTTGATTAAAAAGTTAATTGTGACAATTCACACTCACCCAGTCTTGGAAGGTCCGTTTGTATTTCTCTCCGTCCCAACTCCATCGTTGAGGGACCAACTAAAGTTTAAAAACAAGCTGTTAGAGATAGCACTAAACGGCCAGTATCGTCCCGGGATCGGCAACACGCTCCTTTATTTGACACCAGCTAAATTTAAAAAGCTTGCCCGAAAGGCGGACAGATAGGCAGCAGTACGGATACCACACACGAGAATAAACACAGAAAGGTCCAGCTGAACCTACCTCATACTCCTCCAGCTCCTCAATCAGAATCTAACAACAGACAGACACAGTTAGCATTAGCCGCTAGCACCAGCTACTTATTTAGACGATTTCTACCCGGTATGAGTTAATATCTTGCTTATTGTGGGCTGTTACCTGTGCTGCTTTTTTACAAGGTCCAGACTGCAGAAATCTGGCAATGAGGTAATAGAGTTCTGAAACGAAAGAGAGATGTATTAGCGTGGTACCAACTAATGTTGCTATTGAGCCGAGCTAACGTTAGCTAGCTCTGGGTTGCACTCTCGGTTAGTTAGCTCGCTAGCTGACAAACAACAGCAAACTATGTAAATGCAAAATGTTTGGTCGCGGATCGAATGGACGCTCAACACTCACCAGCTTCGGTTTGTGAACACTGTTCTCTTGCCATCACTTGATAAGATAGGCGACATTAAGACAAACTGATGTTTTAGCTTGCTGGTTAGCCGCCGGGTAGCTAACACTAGCTAGGTGTGTGAAGCTAAAACAGGCTAGTGAATGGCCTCCTGCTTTCTCAAGTTGTTCCCTGACCACCTGGTGCTTTGTGTTAGCGCCCTCCAGTGAAACCGTGCAATACTGGACGATTTGTTTTCTTTGTAGAAATGATTAATGTTTAAATATTCAAATTTACTTTCACTTCGACAATTTCAGACAGACTTTTCCCCCCTGTCTTGAACCGCAAGACAAAGAGGATATTTACATTTCACTGCATTTCTTTTTAACTTAAAGTTTCCATAAAACATGTTTCCATATTTATAGGTGGACAGTGTCATATGTTAGATGAAAAAAAAATCCTTTGTGTACCCTAAGGCAGACGTCTTCTTTTCGTTTTAAGCGAAGGACCCCTTACAAGCCAGATAATATACCTATATGTATAGAAATATTCTATTTATTAATAGTCATACACATAATCACACATATTCACATGTACATATCCATATCCTTCATATTTATACTGTGTAACATGACTGATTTCCTACTGTGCAATATTTTACCACTTACTGTGCAATAGTATTTCAAAGCTATATTTCTATATCTTTACAGTAAATATACTACACACCTTATGTGTATTACAGTTATCCTGTGCAATTATCAATCATCAACATACAGTCTATGTATAAGTGAAAGGTGTATAAAAATTTTTATATTTTATTTTAATTTGATCTAATTTGTAATATTTTTTATCCGTTTTAGCAGTCTATCTTATCTTACCTTATATTATTAGATTACATGTTTACAACATGTTGCTTTTGTATACATACATACCTACATACATACATAAAAAATACATCATGTTGAAGTTGTTGAAATCTTTATTTGGATGCAGACTATTTACAAAAATGTGTTCTATCGACCATTTTCTATTATACAAAATCTGTATTCCTGTTTGATAATAGGGCAGCATTTGGACACCGTCACTCTAGGGACTGCTGCATCTGGGTTTAATTGTGCGAGAGGCCTCCTTGACCTACTGGTAACAAAGAAAAGGTGCAGATCATATTGTAAAGTGGTAAATCACAAATGTCCGTGCTTAAAAGCAGGAACCAAATTAGCCCTGCAAAATTTCCAGATTTTATCTAAAAAAGTTAACTATTTAACTTAATGGACCTTCTAGATATTAGATTAATTGGATCTGGCCATATGATTCTTATAAAATGTCTCAGTTCTGAGAAACATTTTAACAATTTTTAGCCTTGTTGGACTGGATGCATGGTTATTAAAATTTGTTTATAAGATGTAAATACAGTTACAGAAAACTTTCCTATTCTTGCATGTGTATGTATGTGTTGGTTTTAATTGCTGTCAAAGTAGAAATTTCAGATGTAGTTTTGACAACATAGGTTAATAACCAAAACAATGCTTATTATCAGCTATAGCTGACACTTAATTATGTATTTAAAGGCTCTCTAAGTCTTCCTAAGCTTGAAAAGTTTTTGTCACATATAGCAAACATCTCCTCACGATCTGCTAGCTACATGTCCTCTGAATATGCTGTGAAAAAGTCCGGTCTCTGTAGGCAGCCCAGGCTCCGCAAATGGCAACAAAAAACATTGTGGTCCAGGCTGCACCAACCAGCCAGTGCGAGACCAGCGAAAGCAAGCACACACACGAACGCGGTGCCCATGTCTCATGGTCTTACGCAAGCGCACACATGTGAACAGGGTGCCCAGAGAGGCAGTTAGAGCTACAGGCTACAATGAGGCTAAAAGGCGAGCTAGCTCCATTGTGTTTGATAACATTGTTGAACATAAACAGAAGTGAAGTGTTTTTGTTGCCATTTGCGGAGCCTGGTCTGCCTACAGAGACTGGACCTTTACACAGCATATTCAGCGAGGAGATGTTTGCTTTATGTGACAAAAACTTTTCAAGCTTAGGAAGACTTAGAGAGCCTTTAAGTGGCACAGAACAAGTAAAACACTTAATTGAGTTATTCTACACTATTTTTCTATTTTCCAGGCATTAATTTGCTTAAATAAAAACATGGAAATTTTAAGAACATGTCTAAAAAAACAAGACATCTAAGTTATTTAGAAAAACTGAGGGTAAATGTCAAGTGCTTTATTTTTTTTTACTAATCCAACCCTTAAAAAAGAACAAATAAAGACTGCATGTGGTTAACACTGTGGTCCACAAAAGAAGTGCATGACTGACTGAACATCCATCATGGCCTGGTGTAACAATGACAAGGCAGATTGATTGCTATGGGTTTGTGAGTTGTGGTTGCACACACATTTACCAGCTTACTTTGACATGGTATGATTTGGCTCTGTGTGTGTGTGTGTGTGTGTGTGTGTGTGTGGTTTGACCTCATGATTATGCTTGGCATATAAAGTTGAAGTTGTGACATTCCAGCTTGCGTGCTTCTTTCATATTTAACGCCAAATTCAATTCTTATGACCTTGTGTCTGAGCTATTAATGTAGTAATAGTGTCTCTGCAGAAACTCATACTGGAAAGAAATACGGTGGAGAGCAGTTACCTAAATGGTAGTTGGCCTCTCCTATCACAGATGTTTTGTTAATTGAAGGCCTCCGATGTGCCAGTATAGACTCAAAAGAAATGTCTTTATTTTTAGAGCTGCCTTCCTTCACCTGTTCTCACTACTGATTGAAATATATATTTTTTAAATGAAAAGGTCCCTTAAGGTTTTTTTGTTAAAAAAAACTATCAATGGCCTTTTAATTTCAGGACACTTTAAATTAAGAAGTAACTAATTGCTTTTTTGAATGGTGAAAATTTGCATTTTTTTTTTTTTTATCTCAAAGGGGCACAGTCAGTTTACTAGTCATGATGAGTACAACTCAGCCTGTGAAAATAGTTGTGTAATGTATTCTGAGCTTCTGCTGAGAAGTGTATGCGGTGGTTTTGGAGAATGATGCACACCAAAATGTCAAAATATCTTGTCCTCTGCTGCACCATTTCTGTTTTTATGTGTCTGTCCTGCATGATAGAAAAAAAATATTTTCTAAATTATTATGGGACAGTGATGTAGTTTTACATAAATCTGTATATCTTTAATATAAGATCAGTAGAAAGTTCCAAGGGACACATTTATTGGCACTTAATATATCTATATCTAAATGATCATCCTTTTGTCAGGTGGTTGTTGAATGATTGGGCATATGAGTCAACATTTTCAGGTTCGGCTCGTGATAACATGAAAGTTAATGGAATGACTGATTGCAGCTCATTGCCAAAAGCTGACATTCTTTAAATTGCTCCAGTGATTTGAAGTGACAAAGTGCTACGAGGGCATAGGTTTTGTTCATGTGAAATGGGGGTTTGGGGGTCCTCCACCAGGAACTTTGGATCATTAAACACTTAATTCCTGCACTCTGGCAATTTTTTCTGCACTAATTTGTGCCCTCTCTGCATCAAATTATGGTATAAATGTCTTCAATTTTATGCACATACACGCCTATGAAAACTACACCTGTGCATGTACATACTCAGTACTGCATTTAAGTACAGTTTTGAGTTACATTGCTTGAATATTACCATTTTATGCTATGCATTGTTCTGCTCTATATCAGTAGGAAAATGCTCCTTTTTCCTTCACTCCATTTATGTCACAGCCAGTTAAGTTACTTTGCATATCAAAATCTGCATGTACGAAACATGTATAAAACATACAGTAAGGCTATGTTATAGACTGAATAAGATTTTGAATGCATGGCTTTTTACTTGTAGAGCAATTTTTACATTGTGGAATCTGAACTTGACTTAGATCTGAACACTTCTTTCACCACTGAATTGCACTGATTGACATATGCTACTGTAAGGGTGTTGCCACAAGGTGTGTTGCTCTGTGAAATAATGCTAAAACCTGTTGGACTGATGCATCTCACCACCACATTTGTCTTTACATTTTCAGAATTGCTTTGATCCGTCCAACTCCGTTTAGACCAACATGTGATGATCAGCTATGTAATGGCCTTTGCAACATGACTCAGAGCAGAAGGCATGACTCACACCAATCATAACACATCAGTGTACTGTACATATATGGAATACCGGTAGCCTATATAGAAATATTAGTTTTTAATATAACCATTTAACAAATACTTTTCATAATCAGGGAGTTAATGAGTGCGTTTTAACATATATCTGGAGTGCATTCAATATGCTGCATCCACAATTCATTTAAAAGGTATCTTTAAAGCCCAGCCACCGCCAGCACCACACGCGCAAACGCGCGTGCATGCGCTCACATAACTTTATTTAGTAGTCCAGTGGGCGGGACTCTTGAATGTGGACCAACTGTGGCTGGCTGCGGAAAACTCTTCATTCAGCCTTCATCTGTGTGTGTGGACGGGACGAGGTCTGACCAGCGCTCTGTCAAATGAGAATATAAAGTGTGAGGTGTGTGTGAGCTGGGTCCGGGTCTCCTCCTCAACAGGCGGTATCCCCAACACACACCACCGGTGCAGTTTTATCTCTCTAACTTTTTGGAATATAGGACGTCGGGGTTTTTCGCTCGGTTAAAGCTCCTTCTGCCACACGCTGCCGTCTGGATCCCTCTGACCTGTATCCCTCAGAACAAGGTAAGTTTCCAGCTCTGTGTTTACTAACGTTACGTGCTAACGTTAATGGACCGTTAGGCTGCTTGTAACGTCACGGTTGTTGCAACGTTAGCTAACATTACTCGAAAATTAAAAACTCTTAAGCGCTTATAAAGAATACAGGCATAGTTTACGTAAGTCTTTACTTAAACTTAATTAGCTTTACAGTGTTAAAAACATTTTTCTTGTCGTCGGTGGATAACATTTAGTCTGCTTCACATTGACGTTAGCTTATTTATGGAGGCGCCGAGTGCTTTTCATGTCTTAACTAATTGAACTAATTAGCCTAACTTACATGTACGTAACACTTTTAGGTTATACACATCACTGTAACTTGACCTGTGTGTCAATGAGTGTATTTTAAGAGATTGACATTTTCTCCATAGCCTTTTTATATTGTGTAAGCACCTCTATTAATGAAGTGCTGTCTGACTTAAGCTAATGAGGTGTGTATGTGCTGATATACCTGGACAACAGCTGCTGGTCTGTGGCACAGTCAGGCACCACAGTAGGCTATATTACACCTGAGATCTCATAGGTCCACTAGGATACCTTTTATGACTTGAGGATAATGAAATGTAAGCCTAAATGTCAGTGGCATACATTTAAAAGGTCAATGCAGTGGGTGTATTTTTGTATGAATGGACAAATAGGCTACTTAGAGTGTACTTGGTGAGATTTGCTGGATTGGGTGATTGAGAGAAACACTAAATTTACAGGAGTTTGATGAGGTAAGGCTCCTTTCTCCCCCTGAATGACAAGTTATGGCAACTGTGTCACTTTGTTGATGGACCTAATGAAAAAAAAGCCCATGTTGTAGTTGAAAGGAGCCATTATGCAAATATCAGAGTCCAATTGTCAGTGTCCAGTTGATTGTCCTGCATCTTCATTCATGTACATTCACACTGAGGTTTGAGCCATTTTGCCGGCTTGCTGCGTCAGTGCTGAGGTCGGCCCAGCAGACATGAATAGTGATGAGGATGTGTGCTGACAGCTGAGTGGGACAGGATGGGCTGTTCCATGACTGACTGAACCGGGGTGTTCACCGCACCATATGCTCCTTTTTACATCATGCTGCTAAACATTTGGGCCAGCTTCATGACTCATGCTATCTTCCTCTCCCTTCAGCTAAGTTTTAGTTCTGCCACTAAATCCAACAACCTGTATTCACATTGTGGGCTAGTTAAATATGTGCATAACATTTTTGGTACAAAGTCTGCCCCTGTGGATACAGAGATCAGGGGTCACTTACAATCCTTATTCTTTCTGTATTCTGCTGACAGCTGTCTCAATAAGTGTTTGCACTCACTTGGGAAAATGACATGCCATAATTATAGGGTAAAAATGAAGGCTAGACAATAAACCAAATGTAGTGAACTGTAGACATTATTTATCTTTAACCAGTCCACCTACTCTTATTGCAATTTTCGCTAAATATATTGTCCTTATCCCATATAAACAAACTGAGATCAGACACAACAATCAGCACTATATAACCAGAAATCCAAGTAATCAATCAGCCCACAGCCCAGAATCTCTAAGTGATTATCACTACTGTAATTTGTCATCAAATCATAATTATTAGATTTGTTAAGCAGAGTGAGAATACATCAACTGAGTCAGTGGCTCACTATCTGTGCAGTATTTTAGCCTGTGCAGCCACAGTGGGAGTTTGAGTTTCATGTTAACCGACAAACTCAGAGGGATGGTCTGAGGGTATCAGGTTGTGAAGTTATACAGTTTATAGTGCTGTTCACCTGACACATGGACTGTAATGGGATATAAGGGGGAACCCCAATGCGTTGTTCTAGTGCCACTCAGCATTCCTGACAGTTAGCATATATGTAAAGGCCTAATATTTTATTTTTTTATTTATTTACTTTTTTAAAGATTTATTTTGGCCATTTTTGCCTTTAATTGCTAGGAAAGCTGAGTGTGAAAGGGGGAGAGAGAGAGAGGGAATGACATGCAGCAAAGGGCCACAGGCTCGGGCCGCTGCGGCAACAGCCTTGTACATGGGGCGCCTGCTCTATCCACTAAGCCACTGACGCCCCAGCCTAATGTTTTATTCGTAAAATCTAGAAAACATTGTTTAAATTGCTGCAGGAGGCAATGATATGAATTATTATTATGGGATTCTGTTTCATAAATATGCTTTAGAATATCATATTAATGTTAAGATTTGTCATAAAATGAGATGAAAGAATGAGAGACAAGACATCTTATCTGTCTATCAAATATAATTTAACTCACAATTTCAAGACCCCTTTTCATAACTAAAATTATTATTATCTAGTAATTATGATAATTACCCAATTACAAGGACTTCAAATTTCACAATTATGAAAATCCTTTTCATAATGAGCTTGCTCCATACTCACTGTATCACAATCTATTTGACAGTTTTCTCCCTTTATTTCTTTCTCTTTGTGCAGTTTACTTTCTTAATGTCCCTTTTTTGTGTCTTCTCATGTATACTGCCCTTTAATATGCAAAGAATGTCACTTTACAGCCTTGCGTTTCACCTTTAAGAGTAAACTGAGCATAAGCCCTTATGGGCATTTCCTTTTCTGAGACATAACTGTAATCATTGTATTCTGTTTTTTGCGTCAGCAGTGCTGCGTCTGGGTTTTTACGTCTCTATGCTGAAACTATGCTGCGGTGAAGGTTAGTTAACTGATGACACACAGCCTAGTCTCTGATGTTACAGAGCATGTTGTGGGGAAAGTAGGTTACTGGGCCATGTCCTGCAAGCTTAAACTGAACGCTAGTCTGAATATTGCTAGAGCTGCTTAGTGTGACTGGGCATGCACAAATGGTGTAGGTCTGTGCAGCAGTGAAGGGATCATTTCTACCCTCTGTCTCTTTAAGAAAACAGAGCGGCGCTCCACATAGAATGAATGTTGAATGTTCAACCTGTGTTGATTCATCTTAAACACCCATGAGATGGAGAAAAATCTGACAACAGGTTAACTAACATCACAGGTTGCACATTACTAAGTCCTACTTACATTAAACATCAGTAGTCTCATCCGTTGTGTGTGAGCAGCCTGATTTTAGTAGGTTATTATATATCCATTGTACTTACATTGACATCAATATTTTTCTCTTTAAGAAATCAAAATGAAATGCTGGTGTTGCTGAGGCTGAGCAGACATGTGGCTAAGTACTATCTTGTGTGTAAGGAAGTCCAGGAAATGAGTCTTGGAGTTTTGGAATCATGGTGCAAGAGTTAGTTCAGTATTATATGAAAACTCTCATGCTACTTTTATTACGTGAATGTCTTTGTACGTGCTTCCTGTTTGGCACCTATAGCCTATATGGGTGTGTTGTTTGTTTTTTATTACACTTGGCTATAACAATAGTTTCTCTTGGGAATACGAAACGCGATCTTGTGGCATATCCTATCACATTGTTTTGTTTTCTTTTAATAATCAAGTGTAATCAAGTTTCATTGAGCTCAGTGTGAAATCAGTGTGAAACTTTTATTTATCCAGGTTATTTCCGCAGACATACGGCATACATGAAATATCTAGCCTTGACCATCAGAGGCAGAGCAGCGAAAACATTACATAGTAGGTAATAAATAGAAAAAGCAGAGAGAGATGGGAAACAGGCGCTCTGACTACATTAAACAGGCATTTGAAGTATGTATTTTCCATCAGAAACAGACTAGATTCCCATGCACCTTAACAACCTGTAACACTAGTTCCTGATGTTTCAAGTGATTTAAATGCCCTCTGTCCAACACTTAAAGACTTATAGTTTGCATGTTTCCCAGAGTGTATGTCCTGGAATACTTATGTATAATTGTAATGGATGACATTAAACACAAACAGGCACTGGATGTTGAGGGAAACAGAACAATAACCCCAAACACAAATCATTTTTGTGCTTATACAAATGTGGGGTTATTTTATCACCTGCTTGTATTTCTATTTGGAGCATACCTTAAACTTCATCAGGTGTTAAATTAATGAAAAAATATAGTTTGTTTCTCTCATCACGGTCTGTGCATTGCTCTCTGCCCACTGTTGAATACTCTTATTTTGCATTTTTAGAAGCCGGTTCTTGATAATTATTGTACTCCTATTTGTGGAGAATATTTACATGATGCTTATTATTACTCTAGACAGGAAGACTAGTGGCCAACATACAATTTGCCTGTGTGTACAATCGCTGCAATTTGGCAACAAAAGATGGCGAAACAATGATGAAAGTGTAAACAAACAACAAACTTTTATGTGCATATAGTATGACAAGACTTTTAGTTTCTGGTGAAGACAAATTGATTAAGGTTTGCCGAATGTTACTCCATAGACTTTCCCAAAAACATTTCCTGTATACAGCTGACATTAAGATAGTAGCATTTTATTGCAAGGTATCTTTGACATCGTGGTGGTGCAATAACCACGTCGTAAAAATAGGGGTTAATGGGAAATAGGAATTAGCCAAATAATGTCTGATAACATAAATAAAACTTTGCACATCAGTTTTAATGGTTTAAGAAATTACTTAAATTGGTTATTAACGTAAGTATTGATAACTTTGGTCTGAAACAGCTTAATATAGATGTAAGGGCCCACTTAACCAGTACCCTGGAAATCCAGAGTTCTCGTGAGAGCACAATTTGAATTTGCTCAGTGAGTAACTCTGGCAATCAGTAATGATGCTCATTACTTATGCCCATGAAACCGAGCTGCACCAATCACATCGGTGTATCTGATATACTGTAGGCGGGCCAGAGACGAGCTAAACAGATGACGACAGCGCTGCGACGACGAAGTCCGGAATCAGTCAGTGAGCATTGCAAGATGGCTACGGATGAACACCAGTTGTTTGAAATGGCTTTGGCCACTACAATGAACGAGTTAGACTTGGCTTTTTTAATAAAAGAGGAACAGAAGACGGCGCTCGAGTCTTTCCTTTGCAAGAAGGACGTTTTTGCTGTTTTGCCGACCAGATACGGCAAGAGTCTAATCTACCAGTTAGCTCCACTGGTAGCTAAGCGTATACGTCACCCCGTGTATTGTTCTGATTGGTCGTAGTGTTACCCAATTGCGTGCAGTGATATTTACAAATGCATGCTGGGTGCCGCCCCTCGAGTTGGGCCATTTTCATTACTTATGGCCAGACCCTAAATCTTTCTTGATTTGGGTCTGGATTTCCAGGCTACTTAACCAGTGCAAGATTAGCAGAATTTACCGAAAACTGACCCTGTTTTGGTATTGACCTGGCTTTGCTGCATTCTGGTCCAGTATTTTGATGCTTACGCAAAGATATTTCAAACATCAATCTCTCACAACCCCTTTTGTGTAACATTTGGATTTATAACTAAATCCTGCTTAAGTGGTGGGAGAGCATTTACCTCCTTTATTGTTAGAGAGCTTATTGTCCAATGCTGGAAGCAGCACTCCCCACTTATCTTCGCAAGATGAATAAAAGACAATGTATCTCTTGAAATGAGAGAAAACTGAGTACATATTTATGATGACAATATGATGTGTTTTTATTTAATAATGATTTGTCCAATATATTTTTCCACAAGAAAAAGTTAAATTAACTACTTACGTTCTTAAAATTTAAGAAGTTTATTGAAACTGTTTCTTTCTTCCTGCTAAAAAAAAAAAATCCAGAATCAATAAACACGCAAATATTTTTAATTTAGAAAGTTTAACTGCCAGACACAAGATGTCTCCCACTTCACTGAAAAGTCCATTCTCTGTCTATGTGCACTGGAGGCTTCAAGTTTCCAAATCACATTTGTGTAACTTTAATACTGGATCATGATCGGCTTCCAAGTTGTGATGTCACCAAATCATGTTTGTATTCATGTCTTAGATTCTCAGATTCAAGTTGAGCACAGAGAAACTTTGCTTCTTCTATATTTTACATTTCAGTTTGTGTATTGTTGATGATCTGGTATGCACACAAAACTGATAAAAAAAAGTAAAATATTTATTGTTTTTATATCCATCTGTATAGTCTCTGAAGCCACAGCATTTACAAAGGACATGCCACACTTTGTGGTTAGGAAATTTAATCAGTGTTGTCGTTGAGTCAAACCTTTGCAATTGACAAAGCCAAAAACATCATATGACACTATGCTCTGATATGTTCACTGTAGTCTGAACGTTTAAAAAGTGGATTGTCGTGCCTTGTTACACATTTTTTGAATAGTGAATAGGTGGTGAACCCCAGTCAGGAGATTTTTGTCGGAGCCTTGAGGCCCTGAGACAAGCGATGTGTCTTAAGAGATAGACATGCTAATTGTTAACATCAATCATGAACATTCCTTCTCTCCATACTGCACTGTACGGACTGATGCCTGCCTTGGTGAACTCGGCCAGTGGAACTATGTTGCACATGACTCTTGAGACTATGACTGGTATTCATGTCACCCTCTTTAACCTTGTAACTATGACAGACAAAATGTTCAGCTCCAGTTATATAACTGCCTCTACAGACGTCATCGCCCTTGCTGCTGTCGCTGATCTCTTGCTCCAAAGCACACAGTCATTGTCCTCGGTAGCTTCAGGCTCCGATCCACTGGGGCATGATTAAGACATTTAGCTGCTTTTTTTTTTTTTTTTTTAAAGTTCTCCTCTTCAGGCTGTAACACTTACCACATTATGTGAATTTGCGTCCTCTCTTTATATTCGTGGCATAAAAGTGGCATAACCAGAGAAAAACATCTGAACATAATGTGTGAAACCTTTTCAAAGACACTACAGTGCTGCACTGAGATCTCTGTAAAGCAAAATGTACGCCGGTGACCCGAAATGTTCTGAGTGGCTTTTTAGGTAGTTCTCTTCATTCAAAGATGTGAAAATGCCATCTACATAAATGAGGTTCATTAAGTATCAGGTGGAATGAATTCAGCCTCTATTAAAGTGCTACACTGTCTGCTGCACAGTCATTTTCCATTTTTCTTTTTTTTGAGACCTGTCTATTCTATATAACTGATTCACATGACTTGAGCTCAGACTTTGGCACAAATGCATCAAAAAGCATCTTATAACATTCTTTAAAAACTGATATTTTAGGTATGTAGCTGCCTCAATTTTGGTCTGACCATAACCTCTCTGAGATGAGCTCTGCATCATAGATTCAAAGGCCAATCAGGATATCTTGGAGGTGGAAGGCTGTGAATTTAGGGGTGCATGCTGGGTGGTTTCTGTCAGTCCAAGTGACCATTGACTTGGTAAAAGGCCAGTTGAAATGCAACAGGAGAGACTGAACAGTCAGGCCTTGTTGATGCACTAGTTCGTCCAGATAACAATACAACTGGATATTTAGCAGATGCCCTTTTTCAAGAATGATTCATAGAAATCAGGGCTAAACATCAAAGATAAACTATGCAGGATTTTCCTAAAAAACAATGTATACAGAAGTAATCCCTCTCAATCATCACTTACATCCCACTCTGTGTGTGGTGTTCAGGGCTGCCCCTGACCAAATTGGGGCCCTAAGCGAAATTTTATTTGGAGGCCCCCATCCCAAATGTATCATAGGTACAAAATGACCGTACAACAACTTGCCATTTAACTTGACAACCTTTACTGGCAATAACAAATGTACTGTAGATACAGTAGTTTGGCTGTATGAGTCAAATAAAATAAAAAATTCAACCTGAAATAAATAAATAAATATTAAATAAAAATAACTTCAAACTGAAATAAATAAATAAACAAATCTGAGTCACAAATAGCCATCAATTACTCATCAAAAGAAAGTAACTTCCACCACCTCAATCCCCCACCCTTGATTAAACACTGAAAATAAAATAAAAGAGGGAGACAGGTTTTTCCTATTTAATCTTATTTTGTTATATTTCTCCCTCTCCCCTCTCTGGAGGCGTCCGATCTCCCTCAGCCCTCCGCCTCTCCCACCTTAATTAAACACTGAAAACAGAAATAAAATACAGAGACATTCTTTTCTATTTTCATCTTATTTAGCTATATTTCTCCCTCTCCCCTCTCTGGGAGCATCCGACCTCCCGGCCCCGCACATACCCCCGAGGCTCGGGTCTCCCCCTCCGTGGAGCCCGCCCGCCCTCCCGTCCCCGCACATACTCCTGAGGCTCTTTTGGACGACATGTCGACAACTCTTCACCTGCTGCAGCTCTGCAAGTGCCTGCCAGCGCACCCCTCTTATTGTTCAGATGTCGAGTGCTGTCAATCATTGCAGCGACGCATGGGCGGTCAGGTCTCTTCTCTCCTTCCTCGAGCTGATTCTACGCACGCCTCACGGTAGTGCATGTGCGCATCCATTGTGCATATGCGCAAATGCGTCCCCTCAAATGTGGCCCCCCATGGATGAGGCCCTACGCACAGCGCGTGTTCTGTGTTTAGGGAGGGGCGGCCCTGGTGGTGTTGTATTTATCTGCGGAGACTCTCCCCTCTGACTGTATTTCCTTATTTTCTTCTTATTGTCTTTGTTCTTGACATTTATGAGCGTGTAACCGCATAGTGCTCAGGTGAGGTTGTGGCTTTATAAGAAGGTAGCGACCAGGTGCCAGCATCCAAAACACACAGTGGTGAAAAGAGAAGAATAAATGTGGGGTTGGCTTTTAGTTTCACTTTCGCTAGTGAGTTTACAAACACAAATTGACAATCCTGCATTGCATACCATTAAAAATTGCCTGATTGCCCAGGGCAAGTAAAATGCTACGTTGTGCTAGTAAATTTTACAACTCACTTGCCTCATTAGGCAAATGGTAAAAAAGAAATGTTTTTTTTTTTTTTTATCTTGTGGTCTTTTTGTTGTTGTTCTATGTGACTGAGGCTGCAAACTGAATTGCCCTGTGGGGATAAATAAAGTTGTTTGAAGATGAAGTTGAAGTTGAAGAAATGCATCTTTTTTTTTCTGGAGCTGATGATGGAAGTAACTAAGGAGTGAGGCACCCTTCTCATCTCTGTTGAGAGTTGCACATGCACAGTACCGATTAGTCCTGGTTGTTATTTGATAACTGCTAATAAATAAAGCGTTTCGTAAAGGGGTAAGTAAAAATTTACTTCAGGCAAGTAGATTTTTGGGAAAAAATATGACGAATCCTGAAAGTGCAGTGGAGTAAGTCAATTTCTAAGATTTCCAACTTTATAAGGAACCAATTGAATGAGTGCAAAAGACATAAAGTAGTGCTATTATAGTACAATATAATAGGGTACAAAATAGCAGAAGAGAAAGAGAATCATTCCCTCCCCTTTTCTCATATCAACATCAACCTAAAAAAGTATTCTCCTTTGTGTACTCGCTACACTGCTGTACAAGAGAACACAAATGAAATACAGTAGTTCACAATGAGCTTGTTGCTGGATCTGACAGGACTTGTCATATGATTCACCTGCATTTAACTAATGACTGTAATTAGGCTCATTGTACAGTTTTTTCTGCAGCCAAAACCTGAGGATTAAGTATGATTAATGACATTAAATAATGTTTTTTAAGTATTTCAAATACATAAATACAAGCTCTTAAAGTATTTTTTAAAAAATATTACATCTTTTTTTTGGTCTATTCAACAACACACAAATAACAAAATACTCAAAAGTAATTGAATTATTATTAATTAACTGAAATACCATCTCTGCTGAGCTTTCATCTGTTTTCCTCGACAACAGGTCGCTTTAAAGAAGCGGGTGTGGCTACACTTTGTATTTCAGATGAAGAAAAAAAAAGGGTTTCACAATATGAGTGTGTGTGACCTAGATGTGATTCAGATCTTTTGCTCAGGGTGTTGGCTGCATGTGCATTACAATGCGGTTTGTTTTCATGGAGTAAAATACACAACACAGCAGAAGGCCATAAACAAACACGTCAGGTCTGATGCCGAAATAAACCGAGCACTCCCAGACTGGGTTCCTCATTCCTTTGATATTCAGTACGTCATCTGAAATCTGCGATAGCAATAGGCAAAACCTGACCATGGCTTGTGACACTAAACAGGAGTGTCACACACCACTGGAAGTCTCTCTGGAAATTCTGTTCCTTGGAGGTCAAAGGACAGGGTCTCTAACAGAGCTGGAAGTGATTTAAGGGTTTGCTCAAGGACCCTTCAGCAGGGTGAATGAATCATGAGTCATTATCACAGTGAAGGACGATTTCTACACTCACTACACCAATCTGCTTCCCTGTTAGTATGAGCTGTTATCCTGAATAATGTGTGCACTCACAGAGATTGTGAATAATCCAAATTAGCTGTATTTCACCATCCTTTAATCAGGCATGAAGCATAAACTGAGCGTGTGAAAACTAGTCAGTGCGATTTTCTTTTTTTCTTTTCCAGACGACAAATGATTCAGCCTTTTATCATTAAAAATGTAGATGTTATTAACCCACTTTCAGGCATCTATTGTGATTATATGTCAACTCATTTTTTCAGTGAACAGGCCCTTAGGTAAAAAAGAGGCCATCTACAGCTGATATTTTGTCCTGTAGTTAAACTAAAATGTTAATTACCTTACAAATATATGAAAAATTAATGTGAAGCTGCCAATAATGTATGCTGTTTCAGTATGGGGAAGAAAAATAGGTACAATCCTGTGCTTTTGGTTTCTTTGGATTATAAAATTAGACAGAATTCAATATTCATTTGTTTATCCGTTTCCTCAAAGAGAATGTTTTTTATTATAAGCTTGCTTTCCTCTCTAAAAAGAAACCTGAATTTAATGAGAGAGATTTGTGTGCTTTCAGGAGGAAGCTTTGGAAATACGGATGGCAGTGTTTCATAACAAGGAAAATGAAATGGCAATAGATAGGAATGGAGACATAAGGTCATTTTTTCCATGGACTGCTTGCAAAGGGCTATATGAGTTCACTTCAGAGTCTGTGCAGAAGAGAGAGGTTCGTTGTGGTTTTACAAACACACATTGATGAATTTATAACAACAATATTTTTATTCTGGTTTTCAGCTCAAAGTGTTTCTTTCAGGGCATTGTAAAAGAATCAGCACCCTTCCACAGCCAGGAATTTTATCAAAGATGTAACCTACGATCTGAGCTTGAGACAGCGCTACAAAGAAAGAGCTGCATTGCCCTTTCCACCCGTGCCCTAGAATTGTGACCCACATATTTGCTCACACACTGCCTTAGGTAATTGCATCTTTTCCTGAGCAGCAGCACACAATAACAGGCCGGGAATAATTCGGTGATTCATTTAGAATTGTTGAAAGAATGTAATTATGAGGAAATTTGAGAGTAGCTCAACCTGGTGAAAGGATGTTTGTTTTAAAGGTCTGCTTTCTTATTGAAAGGATGCAGCCACCCACAGTGAGGCTGTGCCGTGTGGTGAATGTGTAATTACAAGGCACTTTGGATAAAGTATGCCCAAAATCACTGACAAATGTTGTTGTGTAACCATGAAAAGTAAACACAGAATGAGTGAAAGAAACCTACATAACATTGTACTGAAAAAGGATTAAGCTCACTGTGCACTAAAAATGACAAGACAAATTCATCTGTTATTAGTTATTATTAAGTATTAAAGACAGGCTTTAGAGGATATATGAGCAGAAATTGAATATAATATTCATATCTATCATTAGTGTATAATTACCTGAAAATAAGAATCATCTTGTTTTATGACTCCGCGCCGGCAGAGGCATTATGTTTGTGTGTTGTTTGTCCAAAAATGTCTACGTGGACTTATTGATGAACTTAGTAGATTTTGGTGGTCATAGGTCAAAGGTCATTTTGACCTTCTCCATCGCAATCTCATGAATGTGATATCTCTAGAAAGCCTTGAAATATATATATATTTTTAATTTGGCACAAACATCCATTAGACTCAGGCATAAACTGATTAGATTGTGGTGGTCAAAGGTCAAGGTCACTGTGAGCTTGCATCTTTCTCATTCTCATGAATGCTGTATCTCAAGAAGGCCTTGAGAGAATTTCTTCAAATTTGGTGCAAACATCCCACTTTGAGTCAAGAATGAACTGATTAAAATTTTGTGGTCAAAGGTCAAAGGACAAGGTCACTGTGACCGCATAAAACAAGTTTTCGGCTATAACTTAGAAAGTCATGTGCTAATTATGACAAAATTTCACACAAATGTCTAATAGGATAAAATGATGAAGTGATGACATTTTATATCCCAAAGGTTAAAGGTTAAAGATTTGGTCAGAATTGGTGACTTGTTCTTTGGTGCCCATCCTCAAACTGTGCTGATGGCATAGATATTCTGTGTTGCAGAAGTAAAGATGTGTGTAAAGCAACCCTGTTTTTACCGAAATGTTTGTAAACTGTAATTGCAACTTGACAGGTTCGCCGAGGCATACAACTGTGAGGCGATAATTCTGGTTATTACCTTATGAGCTGTTTATATCTACATACATGGAGCGGGCCTCTTACACGGAGTTAACCATGTTGTTATACAGTGGCCCAGATCGGATAAACCAAACACTGGCTCTATATTGGGCTATTTGTGTTTTGGCATTGGCCACTGGAGTTCTCCTACAAGCTTGGCACACAGGAGAAGTTTAAGCCCTGCAACCCTTACACAGTACACCTTTAATTTTATCTATAAAGTGCCTCCAATCACATTTTAATCAGAGCCCAGAACTGATGTCTTCAGATGACCAAAGTGTCTGATTTGTAAAGATAAAATGAAAAAATACTTTATAGCTAGATTCAACGAAATGTTATGTCTGTTGTTTTTGCTTGAAAGATTAACTGATCATATAAAGTCATTTTTGATTGACTGATTGATTATTTGACCTATAATGTCAGCACAAAAATATAGTTTAAGTACATCATCCAGGATGTTTACATAAGTGCAGTTATGAAGAGCATGGGGAAAGGGCATGTGTTTTTTTCCTGAATGCACAGCAGGTGAGGATATGTTAAACTGCACTGTGACAGGATTGTCCGGCGGGTAAAGCTCAGTGAGCGCGAGAGTTCAGCTGTTGCCCAGGGGAGGATTAGTGTGAAGCTGCTGTTTGGTCGAAACGGACAGCGCTCGTGGGAAAACACTGCTGAGGAGGGGCATGACGATTAGTTTCTTTACTGGCCAGTGCCTCCTTTTTCCATTGGGTACTCAATGGAAGAAAATGCTGTTTCGGCCGAGAATGTCCCCAAATAGTCCCATCTGTGATTTTTTTTTTTCTCCCCCAGTTTCCCTGCTCAGCAGTTGGATAACGTTTGAAGTTGTAGTCAGTGCTCCTCCACCTACTGTATACTGAGACTCAATTCAATTCAGGTGCAAAATGTCCTTGACCTGAACATTGTGTAACCAGCCAACTGTTAGAATGGACTGAAGAATGGTTATGTAGAAATGAGACACCATTTCCGGTAATAAGGAGATTTTCTGTAGTTGCTGCAGGAAGAACATCTGCTGCCGATGTGATGCTCTCAGAAGAGTTCAGGAGTGTGAGGCATTCACCTGCAATGTCAGTCTTTCCAGTTTTAAGTTTTGATCATGTACTTATTTAAAATAAGGCTTTATTTGTTACCTCATCTTCACAGGAGATTATGTACCGTGAATCAAAGTGCTTGTTTTTTGTTTTACCTATTCTGATTTTCAGACCAATCTGCTGCATTTCATCTACTTAGGATTCCTTTTATTTGTTATTTGAGACATTCTTTATATCAAATATGTTTTGATATTAAAAGAAAAACAAGGAAATATTACTTCGAAGCTGCAACAGTAAATTATCTCCGTAGCCCATCTTTCAGCCCAGTAATAAATCATGCATCACTGCTGTGTACAATGTATTGAGAAGATTTAGGCTGTTATAATGAGGAATCAAAGCATACAGCGAGAACGGTTGCCCGCCACTTTATTAATATTAATCAGACTAACAAATGGGCTTCTGAGGTGTGCATGAAAAATCTCCTGGACCAGAAGAAAATGGAAACCAGTGGCTTGACGGACATAGCTGCCTTGGTTGGGGGGAAAGTAGACACCACACATTGTTACCATGGGAACACAGAGCGAACAGCAGTGCCACAGTCTAATTAATGACAGTCAGTGCTTCAGCAGAGAGTCACGATGACATCATCAATACCAGATCACAGATGTAGCTGGAGGCAATATGGCTTAGTGTCGGTGTGATTATCAAAATAATCCAGTTTTTCCACTGAAGTAAAGACGAGCAGTCTGGACAGAGGTAAAGGGTGTGAAGCCCCGAACACTGAACATTTATTATGTAGTGAGGCCTGCTTATGAGCACTAAATGTCATGTCATCATCCAATAGCATGACCTACATAAGAGCAGAACTAATCTCTATGTAGGCGGATGGTGAATAATGCAGTAAAATGTGGGAGATCTTTATGAATCTTAGATGTCTCACACTTGTTGCTCGCTGGCGAAGCATTTCACTTCAGAACGATTCCATATCATCATTCTGGCACTGTTCGCTTTCTTATCTTTGTTTTGTGTGTACAGTGTGTAAGCTGCCATATGGCTGAGTGGATGACATGAGACAAGATGTTTAAGATGTTTTTTGAACATCATTTAATTAAAAAAGCCTCTATTAGTTGACTTTGTCATGTTATATAACAAGTGGTAGCTGTCTCTGCATTAGTATGCCATTAAACCTTTATGACTTTAAAGGTCCAGGGTGTAGGATTTAGGCAATTTCGGGGAGTAACGCGTTACATGGAACTAGTATGTGTAATACATTCAAAATAAATGTAATTGTAATCAGTTACAATTACTGAGAAAAAATATATAATAACATTACAGTTACTAATCAAAATGTCTGTAATGTGTGTTTGTGTTACATCTGAACATATTCTTTCAGGTAAAAAGCATTTATGTACAATAAAACGTTCATTCTGCTGCTTTGCGTGTTTTTTGCCATGCAAGAATGGCTTTTTTTTTTTGAAAACATCATGAAAGCCATTGGGACAAATTTGAGTGCAACGCCACCAAGGGTAGGATGGCTTACAAGGAGCTGTCTCTACATTTAGACATTCATTTGGCTGTGTGGGCTCACATTTTGAGTGTTGTTTTTGATTGGTTCTCTTACCTGAATCTGCGCCCCCTCTCTCAGTCAAATCAATGAACATTGCACTGAACGACCTTTGTTTGCCACGCCTGCAACTCGCCAACCAAGCCAAGTCGGGCGTCCGACGGGTGTTGTCAGACAAGAATGCCTTTCAGTGCAGAAAATTCATAATGATATTTAACTTCTGAAATCAGACAAGGGCTCTAACATCACTGTACAATGACTTGTACAGTCACTAGTTTACCAGCGGTGAAAATGCTGTATACATGGAAATGTTCGAAGTTAAACCTTTACCTGTTATGCTTAGTTTAAAACATTTGCTGAAAAAGTAATAAAAAAATAATTAGTTTTTTTTTTTTTTTTTTTTTTTAAGATTTTTTTTTGGGGCATTTTTGCCTTTAATGGATAGGACAGACAAGTGTGAAAGGGGGAGAGAGAGAGGGAGTGACATGCAGCAAAGGGCCACAGGCTGGAGTCGAACCTGGGCCGCTGCGGCAAAAAAAAAAAAAATTAGTTTAAATAAGTTACATTACTTTGATTCTTCATTCATGCATTATCGTAACCGCTTATCCTGGTACAGGGTCGCATTCACACAGTGCAATTTAGAGTTGCCAGTTAACCTAACTAACCTAACTGTTGGAGGAAGCCAATCCAGAAAAAACCCACTCTGACACAAGGAGAACATGAAAACTCCACACAGAAAGGCCCCAGCTGGCTGGTGGGTTCAAACCCAGGGCCCTCTTGCTGTAAGGTGCCAGTGCTAACCACCTGTGCCGTCCACATCACTTTGATGAGGTTATTAAAATACTTACATAATTTGTAACATTTTTAACAGGGTAACTGGTAATCTGTAACCTACTACATTCTCAAAGTTGCCTTCTTAACACTGGATTAAGGGGGATATATTGGCAGGAATGGAATATAATATTCATAGCTATGTTTTCATTTGTGTATAAACACCTCAAACTACTAATCATTGTGTTGTTCTTACCTTAGAATAAGCCGTTCATATGTACATACAGAGCGGGCCTTCTTCCACAAGGTTGGCCATGTTTTTTCCACAGTTACCCAAAACAGTCAAACAAAACACTGGCACAAGACAGGGCCATTTGCGTTTTTGCGTCAGCAACCATAGTTCTTCTACATGCTTGGCACTTGGAAGAAGTTTCAGTTGGTTGTAATCTGCAACCTCACTGTTAGATGTCACTGAATCATACACGAGACCTTTAAAGGTACCACATATTTATTAGGTGAGATATTTATGTAACAAAACTTTAAGTGCTTCTTTATGGTATCCATGAAGGCTAGCCGTAGGAAGTCTGTGTACTATAAAATGTTAATTTGAGAGTTTCAGAAATTATTTTGTGTTATTTTTTATTTATTTTATTTATATTTTGTGTTTTGTGTTATTAAAGAACTCCTACTATCAAGAGACAATGCAAACGTGTTACAATCCCTACTACTATTGGTAAGGAAAATCTGGCATGTCAAACTCATGTTAAATGAGTTTGACATGCCAGATTTTTCTTTGCCTTTTTCATCCCCAGTGTCTTTTAGTGTATGCAATCACAGACTAGACAGGTGGGTAAATACAAGAGTGCTGTGTACAGTTTCTTGACATCATATTGCATGCTATCTGGGTGTTGAAGGTCAGAGTTTTTAGAAGGTTACCTCTCATCACCCCATGGAGCAACCATGTCCCTCTGTGGTCTAATTACAGGCTCTGTCTCTCTTTTTCCATCACTTATTTATCATCTGTCTTTTGTTTTTGTTTGTCATTTCTGTGAAGCACATTGTATTGCATCCATCTGCATCAAATGCCTTCAATTAAGTGTATTATTATTACATTTCTAGCTCTTGTAAACTTTGGTACTTTCATGTTGGCTTTTGGTTTTCAAGATCTGACAGCAATGTAAACCAAGTCAAATCCCTGTATCTGACTTTTTTTGGCATGCATTCCTACACTTGATGATCAAAGCTGTGTTCAAATGATGGTACAATTTTATAATAGTTTACTTGCTTGCTGAGTCCTACTTATTTATTTATTTATTTATTGGATTAAACAATGCACACTTTAAAATCTACAGATTGTGTCAGGATAGAGTCAGAGGAGACATTAAAAGGTCCAGTGTGTAGTACTTGGCAGAAATGGAATATAATATTCATAATTATGTTTTCATAAGTGTTAAATCATCTGATACTAATACTTGTGGGTAAGAGCCAGGGAAAGAGCCTGCATACAATAAGGAGCAGGTCAAACAATCTACAATCTGCAACATTACAGTGATGCCACTAAATGCATCACGCAAGACCTTTAAGAGAGCGACTTCTTGTCAGTTAGGTTCTCCCTGTCCCTATTGTCCTGCTCATGAAAAAATACTTTGCTATTTCACTGTAAAATGAATTTTGCAGCGAGTCCTGGTTTGCTCTTGTTACTGCTGTGTTTCGATAGGGTCTTATCGTTATCAAAATGCTAGGGAATATATTGTGTTGAAAGAATTTTGTTAGAACTAAAGCCTCAAGAAACTATTAGGGTCAGTTATAATCCAAGCATAATTAGATTTAAATAATTGAATAAATTAAACTAAATGGAAGAAAATTAAATGTGCCAACATGGACTTACATTATAAAAAATCAAATTTGCTTGTATGTTTTAATGTAAGTAAAGAAAAATGTGGTTGCTTTTAACTCTGATTTCCTCAGCAGGACTGCCAGCAAATAAATGTTGGTTGAGGCACAGTAGGATACTTCATACAAATCTGATCTGATCTGCTACAAGAAATCCAGGAAAGTTATCACGATTAAAATTTAAATGATGACTATTATTAACTTATAATCCACATTCAGCTCAACTGCAAACACGCCATTTGATGCCATAACCACAAATGATAGTTGTTTTGCTGGAGCTCCTGTGTTGCTGCTGACAGTAGAAAATGTGTTAGTAACACATTTGACACTAGTTGCAGGCTTACTGACACATGCATGGTGGGTAATTTCATACTCTGTGTATTCACTAGGACAGCAACAACACTGCAGATAATTGAATGGAATATTCTTGTTTCCGGTCTTGGTTTACACTGGCTGACAGCATCATTTGTACAGTCTCTTTGTCTAGGTTGAGTCACCACTGCCATATACAGTAAATGATGTTTCGTTTTTGACAATTTCCTCATTTGTGAGGAAACTGCTGTCCACCTGACTTTCATGTCATTCAGACATGAGAGAAACTGGGACAACTATTGCAATTACACGGTGGGAGCTCCACTCAGAAACAGCTGACGTTGGGAATTGAGTGTACCCAATGTAGTGGGGGGCCTCAGTAGTGCCCCGCAGTGTTCTGTCTGGCTAAAGTGTAACATGCTTGAAGGTTTCAGCACATAAGCTTTGTTTCCGATAAGCATCCTGGTTCAGTTTGTTACACATTAGAATTGTTTGTTTCCCGTTTCTATTGTCAAAAGTTGTTGATGGTACCAATAGAACTCTTCCATTCTGCACGTTTTTTCCACACCCTCTGTTGAGGTACCTAACACACTGATCTGATACTAAAAGGTAGAACTAGAAACATTGCAGTCCACAGATTGATCCAGAGAGAATTCTAACTTTTGCACTACAAGAACTCAGTGCACAAACCTGCTTCTGAAAATAGCTACGTGCCACCTAGTTCCATGGACGATCAGCGAGGTGCAGGTGTTCCTCTGCGTTGCCCGTGAAGAAGCAATACAGCCAGGGGCGGAAATCCCGGGGGGGACATGGGGAACATGACTCCTCCTTCAGTAAAGCTGTCCCCCCCCAGAATAATTTGAGACACAATTAATAATTTTTGAACAATGCAGTAGTATTTATTGAAAGCACAATGTAAGCGGTGCTTATTATAATCGCGCAATAATGTGCTATTTAAATCTTAAAAGATTTAGTCCCCCCCTCCCATTCCTACCCCTCCCATTCCTAGTAGTGGTATATCCCACACTCTTTTCAATGGGCGGGGCTACTTGGCAGCAGTAGCAGCGTGTGGCTGGAACCGCTGTCCACATCGCGCATCGCAGGATAAGATGTACACTCACACAGACACAGTTTAACTTACACAAGTTACAACACATCCCATTTACTGTTACAACAAGCCCCAGGCCCAGGCTGATAATATAAACTGTCTGCAACATTTCTCCTGCATTGTTCAAAAGCCTACTCAATTACGAGTGCTGCTAAGCTAAAAGCTAATGATTAAGCTCAGAGTTTAGTGATAGTCAGAGAGGACAGGAGAGAAAGAAGAGGGAGAGGACAGGACAAGAGCAGTCAGTGGCGGAGCGGCTCGTAGCTAATGGGTACCTGTCTGTAGGCTCTCCACCTGTCAGTGAGACAAACATGAAAGACGTGCAGTTTAACTGACGAGGAGCGGTCATTACGCGCGACTATTACGCACGGTTGTGAGGTGCGCAGCGGCAGATCTCACAGCACACTGTTTATAAACCAGTTTACCAGTTTAATTGCAGGAAATGTTTAGTTGTTAAGCCATTTCTCATAAGTATAGACATCCACTCTGCCTATTGGAGAGATAGAGAGAAGATTAAAGCGTCAAATTGCGGTAAATGATGCTGTATAAAAGACGGGCTACAACTTTTTTTCCTTGTCCCCCCCTGGAATTATTCTCTAAAATTTTACTGTTTATTGTCCCCCCCAACAATGAAATGGGATTTTCGCCCCTGAATACAGCGAGAGCTGGAAGGAGCAGTGATGCAGATACTACCATCTGGTAACAACCATGCCTACATATGAGTACTGTGTGTGGTGTAAACACTAAACAGATCTATGGTTTAGGTACATGTCTGTACGGGTAACATATAGGGGTGGGAATTGCCAGGCTCCTCAAGAGTCGATCTGATTACGATTCAGAGAGCAACAATTTGATATGAAACGATTACTGATGCATCACAAAGCATCAACATTTTTTACTTCTATACATGATTTATTTTTCCCACTGTGTGACCACTTACTTACTTTAAAAACATAGCATACTGTATTTGTAGTGATCCATAATTAAATTAACAGAAGAATTTACTTGCCTACAGTGTGGCTTTTGTCCAGGTCCAATTCTCCTTCAACCTTATATGGAAAATGCTTCCATACCCAAGCTTTTAAATCAGCTTACTTTGATGAAGTAATTAAACAGTTAAAATACTTATTACAATTTTGACAGGGTAACTAGTAATCTATGACCTGTTACAATTTAAAAGTAACCTTGCAAACACTGGTGTCCAGTGATTGCATACTGTAGTATTTCATCAAAAATAGTATTAAATTACTACATACTATTGCATAGTAAATGGTCCACAGCCTTTTTATTTTAAAGTTAAATGTATTAATTAATTAATTTGAAAGCACTTTGCAATCTACTGCCTGTATGAGCATAGTATAATGAGGGGGAGGCGGAGCGCACTGCTGTTTCAATGCCGAATTGTTCACGTCCGCATCACGATGCATCTAAGAATTAATTATTTTACCCACCACTACCCCCTCAGTGTACTACACTGAAAGTGTTTGGTGTAAACGTGGCACACTTCACAAGTAAGACATCTGACCTCAAATTCTGTATGTATTGTGGAGCAGCCACGGTGAGCAATGGTGAGACAGTGGAAATTTGCTACTAAAGTTAGTTACCACTGACAGTTAAGTGCTATCACCTCAGTACAAAAAGATTCAAAATGCCTTTGAGGACACATATATGTAATCATTGGGTTTATGAAGAAGGTGTAAGTCACAGACTGGCTGTACTGTTGTGGCTCCAAGTCTCACAAGCTGGTTAAAATGGCATCATGCTGGTACCACATCATAAGCCAAATCAGTCATCGAAACCTGGACTACTACAACAGCTGCAGTCTGAATCAACTGCGGGAAAGTGTGACTCATTACACGAAGATGGCCATTGAAACAAGTGGTCTGCAAATGTAGCATTGCTATAACTGTGTCTTGAGCCCATGGACGTCTGGAGAGAAATTCTGGTCCTAAAATGTCAAATAATGAGGACTGGCAGAGGCAGAGGCAGCCATTTGGTTGGCTCTGATGTTGAAATCTCATACCCACAGACTGTTTTCTGTTTTAAAAAGTAATATTGTAAAAAGCTATAAAACACATCCACAGGGACCCATAAATACAGAACACCAGATAAAGATTTTTGTGTCTCCTGTGCAGCTCAGGTTGAATTGTGCACACAGTATTTAACATTACTTTATATTATATATTACAGCTTATCCTTGATATTTTATTGCATGTGCTTGAAGGGGATACAGAATATTTTAAATCTTATAAATGAAATGTTCAAAGAGCAGGCTAGCGAACACTCGCCCTCTTCATTATGTCTAATCGGGAACATGCACTTAACTTTTTCTGATGTCATAGTCTGATGTCAAAGCAGTCAACTGTCACATACACTATTGTCTCCACTCTTCACTCACATGACAACTGGCCTTGATCACAAGACCACCTATAATAAGGGAAACTCTTCTATGCAACCTAAAACGTCCAACATGAAAAGGAAAGGATGTTGTAAGATTGCAGCGAAGATGGCAGTGTCAAAGCTTAGTTACAAAATTGTCTTGTAACAGCACTAAGGCTTTGTCTAAATATCAAACAGCCTGACAGAAGTACACGTTTCTTATCGGAAGTCTGTCAGACACAACTAAGTCAATACAGGCCAGAGGGACAAATCCTTTAGTGTGATTATCATCGTGTACAAACAGCTTATCAGCTGGTGTCCTGGTGGATCAGTGTCATAAGAGTTATAGCATGAACACTGATGTTCTCGGTTTGAATCAGACTCTGGACCATTGTAGCATGTCAGCCCCCACACTCAGTGCTTTTTCGAGAGGCTGAGAGGAGTGGTTCTATGAATGGCAGTGTCAGTCTGTCGGTCAGTCAGTTGGTCAGGTGTTCCACCACTTTGTTTCAGACTGAAATATTAATGGATGGGATTGCCATGAAATGTTGGTCAGACATTCATGAACCACAGAGAATGAATCCTAATGACTTTTCTCCCAGTGCTACCATGAGATAAGGTCCATATTTATAATTTTGAGTGAAATGTCTCGACAATTATTGAATAGATTGTCAAGGAGTTTGGCACAGACATTCGATTGCCCCTTAGGATGAACTGTAATAATGTTGATGATTCTCTGACTCATCTCCCATCAGCCTCTGCTACTTTTTTGGTTATTGCTATTCAGCAAATTTTAGCATGCTAGCACCTTTAACATGACATGTAATCATGATAAACATAATACTTGTCAACCTGTTAGCATTGTCAGCGTAATCAAGCCAGTTTTATTTATATAGCCCAACATCACAATTTGCGTCAGGGGGCTTTACAGTCTGTAGCAAACGACACCCTCTGCCCTTGAATCCTTGCAGCAGATAAGGAAAAACTTCCCCCAAAATTAAAAAAAGGAAAATAGAAGAAACCTCATGAAGAGCAATTAAGAGGTATTCCTCTCCTGGGCTATACAGTAGATATAGTGTGTAGAATAGAATGTAACAGCATAGGCGACCCAAATGAAAAAAATGATACAAAGAACATGAACACTGTATGCAACCAATGTAAGAATGTTGCCATGCTAGAATTAACATACAGCTCAAGGCACTGCTGCACAGTGTAGCCTCACAAAGCTCTTAGCGTGGCTATAGACTCTTACTGTTGTTCCACTGTAAACTATTAAGAAAAAAAAAGAAAAACTAATTACACAGCTTTAAAATGACCAGTTTCATCTATTGTGGAAATGCCCTTCTCATCATTCTTCTGTTTTCTAAGAAGCACATTAGACTTTCGAAATTCAGACTGAAAAGACTCAGGGTCACATATTTAGCATCTGTTCAAGATTGCAAATGCTTCTGTTGAGATTTTGTTATTTTCTCAGCAAAAACACAGTACCACAGTCAAGTTTGCCGTGAAAATAACAAAACAGTAATCTACCATCTAAATTCTGAAAATCAATTATCACAGCCAAATGACAGCTAAAATCAGTAGTAGGGGGTTCCTAGCTTTAGTTACTCAAAACAAAACTGTGTTAATCCACTACATGACTTTTCTCCAATTGTTGACATACTCTGTAGTCTCTGTGGTGACTGCGTAATTAGATTAAAGGTGCAGTCAGCAATTCTAATCCAATACGCGTTTTGTCAAATTAGGGGGTTGGTTAGCTGTCTGTTCTTAGCCTGGGAACCAGATGAATCTGTGAGCTTATGTTTCATTTGCTTTCCCTTTCATTCAGACAGATTTCCGCTGGCGTGGGCTGGGCTGGGCCAATCAAACCATTTATTTAATATGATACAGGTTTGACACAATGATTGACATAGGAGCGTCACCAGTCCAGATTTGAAAAGTCACACGTCACACATTTCGCTTCTCTGATTTGATGTGCTTGCAACCAGTCTGC
The DNA here is from genome assembly GCF_006386435.1 of Epinephelus moara. Lineage (NCBI taxonomy): Eukaryota > Metazoa > Chordata > Actinopteri > Perciformes > Serranidae > Epinephelus > Epinephelus moara. The sequence goes on from NC_065508.1 coordinate 31,774,971, forward strand.
TCCATGCAGTGCAATGCACCAGGCTCATGAAACTCAGATCAAACTGTCAAACTATTTCAGAGATACATTTTAGTGAACTGTTTAGCTGTAATTACAGCAAGTTTGTGACCAGGCTGCCATTTTCTTTGCTGCTTAAAAATGGACCAAGCACCATCCCAACATGCATGTGTCGCTTAGCACTATGTCACATGTTTTGTTGCTCTGAATGGTTGTATAACTATGGAATTGCCTCCAGGGGCATTTTGGTTTGCACCTGTTGATAACACCCCGTGGAAATTGAAAATAAACTGAGAGGTTCCAGACTACCTCACATTTGGATGTACTCTGATGATGCCAGGCTAGTCCAAATCTGGTGTTCATAAACAGCCCGGGCACTGTAAGTGGGAAACAAACAAAGTTGGACTGAGCCCCACAACACTATTCCAGCCAATCAGCAACAGGAGGCGTTTGCAGGACAGGGGAAAGACCATGGATGTATAAAGAGAAAGGAAGTGGGAGCGAGAGAGATGGTAAATCTGGCACATGCTAACATGCTTAACTTCACATTGAATATTAACAGTCTTTCTCCAGGATCACCAACTCCCCCTTTAACTGTGGAATGATAAACATACTGACGATTGTGACAATCAAATACACATTACCTCCCCATTATCTCCAAATAGTCTTAAAGTTTATAGATTGTCTTAAATACCCACTTTCAATTGTTTTTAGAGTTGTTAACACATGGACATATGTCTGCATCTGTGGCCATCTCTGTGATCATTTGACAGATGCAAAACATTTGGCATTGGTCCATTATGAGCCCTTGAAATTAGTCATGCAGACTGCTGACCCACATTTGGGACTTCAGCTGAGGGAAAAGGCAACAAGGAAGTTGTAAAAAAAAAAAAAAAAAAACAGGATGTGGGGAAGTACTTGAGGGAAAAACAAATAGCCTTTGGCTTCTTGTTTTGCTTATGAATTGTCATCTTTTTATTGGGCCTACAGTTTCTTTTCTTTTTTTCCAGAATGCAATAACTGGTTTATAAACTTAAACAGGGTCAGACAGGCTAATCTGCTCTGTCTTGCTGGAAGGGAGGAGACACCATTTCCCCTCACCTCTTCTACATGTGATTCATACAGTAGACTGACAGGTCAATTCATGTACATTTCTCACGATGTCAGTCTCTGACTTTTGCGAGTTAACACCGGGCTTTTCTCTCTGGATAAATGTGGACATAGCCTGATAGATTATAGGCTACTTGTCATGCTTCCATGGCCAAGTGGTATTAGGCTTCACTTCAGACCGTACCATTCACACTTCTACACCCGCGTCACACACATAAATTACACATATAGATCAGTCTCCCTTACACTAGTCTAAATGACATGTAGTGGGGGGCTATTATGCATTTAGCACGTGTTAAAGATTACAATCAGCCCCCTCCTCCCGGTCACTACAGGTTTCTTTCGGTTGTGTTGCACAGCCGACTGCTTATGCTGCTGCCGTCGTTAGCCGAGTATTGAGCTACCAGCTGACCTACTTTCTCTGCTCTCAGCCACTCGGTCCTGTTTACAAGCCACTGCCAGCGGAGGATGTGGAGTACAGTGCCTGGAAAATAGACGGACACAGCCCGCAACTAGCAAAGGGACCACGGACGGGAAATTTGACCGTGTGTCGTTGGTAAATTAGGGCTGCCAAAGCCACGGACAGCTCACCGGCGATTAATAACAGCGCGTTATTAACTTAGGCGTTGTTATGCAATTTAACGCTTTCAGTGCGCTCGCCTGGTCAGTCTGTCGTTGGTAGTTGCGCTCGGCTGCTATGCTTTAGTTTCCTTTAAAAAATGACTAGATTGATAAAAGTTAAGTGTGGATCTTTCTTTCTGCTGGGGAGCCCCTTTCAAGGTACGTGAGATTTAATTAAAGCTTTGAGTTTCGCGTCACGAGCGCTGAATGTTGTCATGTTGCTGCCACTCGCTTACTCTGTTCATACCATCAAAGTTCACGAGTGGCCTCTTTGCAAATTAAAGGAGAGGGGGTTGACTGCATGATGAGCCCCTTTCGAGATTTTCTACGAGACCCAGACTGCGCAGGCTGAACATATACAGTGTTTGGTCAAACACAGGAGTCTGTATTAGCAGCGTTACACATACACAGCGCTCTTGAATGCTGCTTACATGTTTTCGGCTCACAGTCATCAAGTGCCCTGGTTACAAGGTTGAAATAACCTATTTTTCTCCATTGAACCCCTGCTGATGACATTGATGGCAAAACACTGAAAGGATTTTCGTCATTGTCTCCTCTAAGACGTCAGATAGCAAAAATGTTAAATGTCACAGGAAAAGAAATTCTTAAATAATTACTCAGCGGGCTTAGGTCAGGCTGATGTTACCCAACCTGGCAGCTTTAAGTCTACTGGAGTTCACATTTCTCTGACTAACTCACTGTTTTCTTGTTCACAAAGCATTTTGGCTTCTTATTTGCAGCTGACGTATCCTCACAGAGAAAGAGAGAGATTTCCTCTGTTTGACCCGGGGGTATAGTGTGGCAGAATAACTTATTTACTATAGGCTGTACTCAAAGTTAAAGGGTCATTGAGTGCACTCATGGGCCTTCCCGCTGTTTGTCATTTGTAGGTGTGTAACCAATAGAAGTATTTCCTGTTTCCTTATCACTTAAGGGTAGCTTTACCTATAGTAGACATTCCAACAGAAAACTGAAACTTTTTTAATTTAGAAACTAACCATATGTTTTTACATGTTCAGATTTTTAGCCACTTTGAATTTTCATTAATGTACACACCTCTGTATATGCAAATAATACTGTACTGATGGGTTAATATGATGATATAAGCAAAGGACCTGCAGATACATTTGTGATCACATACGTGTTGGACATACTTGGTGAGTTTATCCATTTGTAAATAGCCTGTATTTTAATATTTAACTACAATAACTGTCCTCTGGGGAATTTAATGAGTTAAGGGATATGATTTCATTTATTTACATGCAATGTAAGCTAAAGCAACCAGCCCTAGATACATGTCAAACCAGACATTTTCAGTTTGGCTGGAGCTAAGCTTGTCCAGACCCAGTTAATGTTTACTTGACAGCTTGGTCTGTCGGCTCAAAACCAGATGCAGGTGGAGGTGGTCAGGCAGTTTAAACTTTTACACCAGCAGACAGTAGCAGTCACTACCCCAGAGCCTGTGGTTGGATTAGTATCTTAAAGTAATCTAGAGGCATAAGAGCAGCAAAACACTGTGAGCCCTCTGGCCGGAATACCGTAGTATTTTTACCAGTGGCAACAGCGGGGCTGATATTGTTTTCACCTTTTGAGTCTGTTTGTGTGTGTCATTGTGGCAGAATGTGTTCCTGGTGACATCCAATGTTGAGGGAACTACCATTGAGGCAGTTCTGAGTACTTAACCAGGGGTTATGTCTGTCTGTCTGTCTGTCTGCCTGCTTGTGGACAGATTTTATCACCACAATAGCGTCACAACCACGTGGCAACCTCTGGGGCTGAAAAATGAAGCCAACACGGAAGTGCCAAAACCTAGTTTTCTGAATGGCCGCTTGAAATTGGCTCCAGAAGCCAGTCAGTCCCCATGTTAAAATGCCCAACTTTACAGCAGAAATAAACATGTTTACAGCCTGGTGCAAAAGATCTGTTTTAGTCCGTATAGCTAATTTCAACATTCATGACAACTGTATGGGGGTGAATTTTACATAACTAATCCATTTACATTATGCGTAATTAAAGGCAGGCTGCTTTGAGTCATGGGCTGTCTGTCAATAATGTCCTTAGCTTCTCAGTCAGATCCACCTCCTTGCTCCTCCACAGTGCCAACCACTTGCCCAAATACAGTCACTTCGGGGTCCAAAAAACCAAGATGGTGATGGCCATAATGTTGAACTCGAGGCTTCAAAATGGTACACAAACCGATGGGTGATGTCATGGTAGCTACAGTATGTCCATAATTTTTACTGTCTATGGTCTCAATTGCTCAAGATACAGTCACGAAGTCTGAGCAATGGCGTGGTAGTAGGGGGGCAGAAAGGAGGGAAGGGGTCATTGGGACTCCCACTTTAAGCCCCTGGCCCACATTTGTTTTAAGTCGCAGATCACTGTATCGCTGATGGAATGATCCCATCGCAAGATGGTCGCTAGTTGTAGAATGTTGTCGGCTGTCAGAGCTTGCAGACTGCCTTTTCTCATTTGCAGTCTGTTCCTATTCTTGTGTGTGTGTGTATGTCTGTGTGTGTGTGTGAGAGAGAGAGAGCAGGTGAAACATTAGCATGATAAACCTGGTGAAAAAGTCCCCTCTTGATTGTATTAATTATCAGCAGCACTTAATGGGTGGATTTGATTTGAATGGATGATATTTCAGGGAGCAGATTTTTTTTACAGAACCACTTTCAAATAAGCAGAATTTACAATTCATAACTAATGGCTTTATGAGTTTTTGCTCTATAACTTATCATGGTGGGACATGGCAGAATACAGTCAACAACAATAAAATTATTATGGCGATGATAAAGATAAATTTTATTGTGAGCTTTTTACTGCTTTGCTCAATAACTTAGTAACCGTTAATGGAGCCATTATTTACATGTCTGTTTGTTTTTTGCGGAAGCAGACAGGTTAGTTTGCTCTTGGTCTAAAGTCGTGTTGTGCATTTTAATGGTTTTGATAATCAGACATGGTCTGTGGCATTTAAAGTGTCTGTTTTGAAACATCAAGAAATTGAAAACTGCTACAAGTGTCAGAGCTGTTGATATTGGCTGGGTTTAAACTTTTTTAGTAATAATACATAAGTTATATGAGTCACATATAATGACCATTTCTGCTTTGATAAAAACAAAGTGATGATGAGATCAATATCTATTCTATATTAATTATGTTGTGATAAGGCTTCTGGAAAATCAATTGAGAAACTGGACAGGCCTGTTTTTGGCTGATCTTTGCTCTTATCTGCTTCATGATTTTAAAATAACTGAAAGATTTGAAAGGCAAACAATGTGTTAAGCTGTCTGTGTGACAGAACTGTGTCAGATCTGAAGGTACCGCTCAGTATGCTATGCATCAAATGACAGTATGTGCATGCCATCAATATGGGAAAATCTATGCAAATTCACATGTGGCAGGAAAATCATTGCAGCTGCAGTCGTTACTAGCTGAAACTGACAGACTCGCCAGCCACGCCTCAATCACTGGTGCCAAACAGGTATTTTGTCTTTGACAGCTTGAGGGAAATTCTGCTGTCAACATCTTTCATCTGTACCCAGGCCTTCAACGTACAAGCCATTATTATCGTGAAGTTACCAATGGTATCAAAAGCAAACCTGTGTGCTTTAGATGTATGATCCATCATCAACTAAGAGCTAGGTGTTGATAATCTGTGAATGAGGATCTGACAGATAACATGACTTTATTTTATTTTTTTTATTTACAAGATGACAGACTAATATGTTCAAAGACCTGCGCCATTGTGTGCATGAATCAGTAAAGAAGTAAAAGTGAAGAGGGAGCAAGGGCTTTCAAGATATCCAGAGGATTCCATCTTATCGACACAGCATGGAAAAAAATATGTTTTAAAATCTACAGTATACTAGTGATGTTTGCCTCAGGAAACCTAAGGAGTACAACATTATATGCCACAACAAGCTATAGGGTGAGGTGTGAGGCTCAGCTGTGGCAGCAGAGGCTTTTCCTCCATTAAACTTTAAAATGAAACCAACACTCTCTTAAGAAAGACACCATTATTCTTTTGTTTGTTTGTTTGTTTGTTTGTTTGTTTTGTTTGGAAGGTTATGTGCAATAATGAAGTAAGTTCTTGTCAGAGTAATAATCTCCATCTCCGTTACAGCCTGTTTACATTTAGCTTTAACCATGAACTTGAACTTCAGTGTACTGACTAGTGTCAGGAGTTCAGGTTGCTTTAAATACCCACAGGCACAAGTGTAACTGGACTCTGGTGTTTTTTAGCTGTTTAACCTCAATACGTGAAAAGAATGCAGGCCAATATGTGAGGTTTCATTTTACACAGCTTTGCGGAGTGACGTATACGGTAAGGTAAAGCTGCATAAATATATAACATAGATATATTTCAGATTGTCTACTTTACTGTTTTTATTATTTATTTTACTTTATTGTCTACTGTAATATTTTATTTATGTTAATGTCTACTTTAATATTCTATTTTATTCTATTTTATTCTAATGTCTACTTTAATATTTTATTTTATTTTATTTTATTTTAATGTCTACTTTAATATTTATTTTACTTATTTCATTGTCTTTTTTAGTATTTTATTTATATCTTCATCTTTATCTCTTGTTTCCATTCATGCTGTATTTCTATTTCTACTTTGCACGGAGCATTGGAACAAAAACAATTTCCCCCCGGGGATTAATAAAGTATTCTGAATCTGAATCTGAATCTGAATAAAGTGATTCTTGATGCACCTAAAATTGCATATTTTCCGTCAAATTTCCATCTAGACAATTTATAGTATCAGTTAAATTGAATTATCAATATTTTCCCCCTTTTCTACCAAAAATATGCAGTTTTTTTAAACATTGAAAATCCCACTAAAATAGGCAATAGACCCCTTTCCTATTGGCAGTAGACCTAAGCTGTGAACATGGCTCTGCAGTTGACGTTTAGGCCTATGCCCTTTTTTTCCCTGGGGTGTCACATTCAGTGTCAGGAATGCGCCGGAAAACAACCTTGCTCCCATTTTTTCCCCCAGTGCCCACTCGCAGTATTGAAGCAAGCGATGAATACCTGATAAAATACCTAAAGAGTAATTTCACATGGGATTAAATGTCGATTGTAACCTTTCTAACTAAAGACAAAAGCCAGGTATTAGTGGGTTTTAGTGGATTTTTTTGTCCAGTGGGAAACTGGGTTTTCATTTGTTTTATTTTTCTCTTTTTTTCATGTTTTTTTCATGATGATTTTAGCTCCTCTATCAATATTTCAGGAACTTTATTGGATTGAGGAGGTTTCAGTCTCTGTAACACTGTAATCTGTCTAAACAGTAGTTGTTGGCAGTAAGCGAGGACATCACTGCAGTAAATGCAGAGGTTATGTCTGCTTTAGTGTTTACCTCAGTGACAGCAAATGTTTTTCTTGCTGAACATGAAAAGAATGTCAGTTCAGGAAACATTAAAATCTGAATGGCCCAATTAAATAAATAGCTTGAATTTTCTACAACAATTTAGGATTGCATTCAGCTAAACATCCTTGAGTGCAACGCTTCTCCCTGCTTTCTTTTCTAATGGGTTTGTGTGTGGGTAGGAGAGGGAAGGAGGAGATGTTGGGTTTGTTAACATGAATTTAAGACTCATGGAAAGGTGTGTTTTAATTGAAATGGTTTGTGCAATTGTGCTAGTTCCTACCTTCGTGTGCATCACAGATGAGTGTGAGATTATAAAGGACATGAAAAGCTCAGTGTTAACATCTAACAAAACTTCTATTCATTCAGCGAACCAAAAACAAAATGCCAGCTTGTAAAAATGTTAACTTTTCCCCAAACAATATGTCTAGGCAACTAAACTAAAGGTTAGGAAAAGATTGGGCACATTCAGACTACAGAACTATTAGAGTATGATTGAGGTTAGTTAATGTAAAACACTTTGAAATGTTTAAAATTAGGTAAAGACTATATGTATGCCTCAAGACTGCTGACATGAAGTAGGAGAAGTGGATGTGAAACTGGGCTTTGTGTGTTTAAATTAAACACATAGTACGTCCACCCACATAACTTCCTGCATTTGAACTAAATCCTGTCAGCCAGAGTAAATAACAATTGCAAATTAATTGCATATGAACGTAATCTATTGAAGAAATCAAGGCTGCTTCACAGTCAAAGCCTTTCAGTAGTGTTTGCTTTGTGCCATGTCTGATTTCTTTACATTCAGAAGTGTATTCTGACCCATTTGATTTTGGTGTGTAACAGAGAAAATGTGAATCAACATATGAGCTTGGGTTACAGAGTGTAAAGAAGCAACCAAAAAGAAATTATAGCTTAATAATTGAATGTAGTGCCAAACAGGAATTTGGATCCTGGAAGGATTTTACTGTGTTATATAAAGCGTGAAAGTAGAGAGTTTGTGATGTGGAAAAAATTAGCAAATTTTAAAAAAAACAAAACAGCGATTCTGTTATTTGTTGAATTAAAAGTAAGAACGGGAACATAGGAGCATAACAAAAACTGTGAACAGCAGGGCCTGGTTTGAAGGTATAAAGCTGTATTTAGATTTGACATGATTTAGCCTCAGGTCAAAGAATCAGTGAGGTGCTTTTAGCTTAAAGCCACAGTTGATAACTTTTCTGATAATATATGTGTTGCATAGCTGAAACTGTCAGTATATTCTGAAAGAAGTACACAAGACAGATAATCTGCGTGAAAAAGATGTCCCTTCTTTTCCTACTGCCTCTAATGGCATTTGCTAGAATCAGACTGTTCACCAAAAACAACCAATCAAAGTTGAGCTCTAAAATGAGAAAGTTTTTGATAGTTGACCAAGCACCGCCCACTGACCAGACAAACTTTCTCATTTTACAGCTAAACAGTACACTAAAATTCTGAAAACATTTGGGATGAGAAATAGGCAATGCAGTCACAGAATCTTGATTCATATTTGATCATTGCTGCCTAATTTGACAGTAGGACTGCAGTTTCCGAGCAGTGATTGACATGATTGACTGTGATAGGTTCAGCAAATATTCTAAAAAGTTGTTCTTGTGGGGTTTTTTTTGTTTTTTTTAAAAATAAAAGTTACCAGCTGTAGCTTTGACAGTGGTCAGTTTTGGCATATCAACTGATGTAGATTGTATAAAACATTAGAGGTGTTCTTAACTTTCCAAGTCTGGATTTTAAATCGGATTATATCTCCTGATAGAGCAGGAATTTCAGAACTTCAGTGAAGATGCAAATCAAAGATGGAGTCCCTAGTAAACAGCGATATTAAACATATGTATTTGCCATTAAGACAATTTATATATGTATAATTCAGATGAAAAAGGAGGTTGCGTATCAACAGTCATGATACTCAGAGTGCTAAACCCAAAAATCCAATATAATCAAAAATGTAAAAATGGTAGCACATCTCATATTGCCAAGTTAAGGAGGCGGACATGTACTCACATTTGACTTCTTTTAATGGCTCACATCAAAAAAACAAACGCTAATGCGCTTCGGCACATGGCCTTCTTCAGAGCGTTTTATATATGTATACTTTGGTTTATTCTTTAGAATAACATTTATTGTCTAAGGTTGATCCTTACACATTATCAGCAGTTTGGAGTATCAGATTCTTCTATTACTCCTTTCTAAAATCCGCTGGCTGTTACTGGCTTGCTTCTTCCTCCTCTTATGTTGCACCACTTGAGAAGTGTCTTGAGCCGCAGTGCCCTGCTTCGGCACTTGAAATGTATCTTTTTTCCCCCCCTTGCACATCCTTTCATCCATTAGCTATACCTGCTTATCCTTCAGAAGGCTGCAGGAGGACTGGAGCCAGCTGACATTGGGCGAGAGGCGAGGCACGGGCTGGATAGGTCACCAGTTAATCACAGAGCAGACATATAGTGGAGACAGAACCATTCCTATTTATGTTGACAGATTAACATGTAGTGCATACAGTTGTGTGATGCATAGATTGTATAAAATAATAATTGGCATAGCCATTTAGACGTCGCTCATAGGTTTGTGGACCAAAATTGTTTTGTGTACCAGGCTGTAAACATGTTTATTTCTGCTGTAAAGGTGAGCATTTTAACATGGTGGTCTATGAGGATTGACTTGCCTCTAGAGCCAGCCTCAAATGGCCATTTTAGGAACTGAAGTTTTTTTTGCTCTTCCTTGTTGGCTTCATTTTTCAGTCCTGGAGGTTGCGGCTTCAAGTGGAGAAGGGGGATATTGAAACCTAAGATAAAAAAATCCTACAATTAAATAACTCAGTTTCAGTATTATAATGTTTTTCTTTCACATTACAAAAGGACACAAGACTCTGTCAGCTCAGGCTAGTTTAAAGTAAAGTACAGGATGCAGTTTTTCTTAGACAGAGAGTTGTACGTTTTATAGGATAGTCAGTTATTTAGGGTTGCACCACATCACTCTGAACTTTCCATGGAAGTATTCCACCTCTGACAATGGGTCTCATTTTGATTTGAAATCATGGAAAATGCAATGATGGTAGTTTCCCCAGAGGCTTCTTGTGTACATTACCCAGTGTAACCCGGACAAACTCAGACAAATACTGACTGTCTGAATACACATCACCTACTAACTGTAATAATAACCTGGATATAATTGATATATAATGTAAGATATTTCCAGACCACAAAACCATGAGCTAATTTAATCAAGGCTAAAGGAAAGAAGTGTGTTTAGTTTTCCTACTGGAAACATGACCATTTAAAGTGGCTGGGAGTAAAACAACTTTGTTTCTGTGACTATTTCAGTCAGTTGAAATTTGGTGACAGAGATGACGTGTGTTCTGTTAACCACATAAAAACTGTATGCAGACAATTTATTAATATCTGCAATCAAATATAGTAATATGTTGTTTCATTGCCGCTGACCAAGGCTCCAGTGTGTGAGCTCTCAGTTTGGTTTATAATAGAAGTGTCTGCTCCATGTTGTTTAAGCTTTACACAGAGGATGTGAAGGAGGTGACTGTTCTACACTGTTTTTTATGCTGGGTTATCAAAAGAGGTTTTTGCCTCAGACGTTTTCTAGGTCAGGGGAGCTCCTCCTGTGCAACAACACTTCTTTAGTGATGAGGCACTGTACTCAGGTTTAAGCTTAGGATTGCTAATGCACTTTACATTGTATTATTAATGGTTATCCAGCAAAACACAAGACCTGTTATAAAAAAAAAAAGAAATTTTTGCGCAGATGGATGGAAGATCTTCCTGTATTTAATGCATGTCTCAAAGAAAATACTTGCTCATGTTATCATGAGTTTATACCGTTTTCATCCTCAACAGCTTGGCCACATACGGGATGCTGTAATCAGCTTTTTCTCTGTTTTAACAGGATTTGGCGTTTCTTTGGTGGACTCGAGGAGGTGGTGGGCAACTGGTCCACGGTAGGTTTTTCCAAAAGAGTGTTCAGACGAGGTCAGCGCGGATGGGACTTATAAGACTTCAAAAAGGGCCTGGTTGGGAAAAGGAGTGAGTATGGACAACCTTTCTGACTTCGGGGGCCCCTGTCCATCCAGCCGCAGGGAATGGGAGTGAGTAGAAAAATTTAACTTTGCAATCTTAAATGTATTTCTGTTTCATACGCAATTCTTTGTATCTACACATTTTATATGTGCAAATAATTCTTCAACATTTGAGTCATTCCTAATAAAGATGCTACATTAGTTCATATAAAGGAGGAAAGAAACCTGAGCTGAGATATGTCTGCATGTAAATGTTGTGAAACATGCATTGGAGACCCCATTTATTCAGCTTTAACAGGCTTCTCATGTGAGTCCAATTCTAACATGATGATAAGATGCTGATGTATTCAGCCTGGAATAACTTGGCTTTGAGATCCACATTTTAAACAGCTTCCTTTATGGATTGTAACCATTAATGGGTAAAAGGTTAATTATTGGTTAATCATTAAAAGTATCTAGAATACAAAATGCATGTTTTGCCTTGGTGACATTTTTATTTAAGCAATACATTTTGGCTATTTTTGATGCACAAGTATTAAAAAAACAAATGTTTTTTAATTATGAAACACGTTTCTTCACTATTGAATTTCTACCATCATTGCCTGAACATTGCCACTGGCTTCTTTTGGCTCACTGATAATATAGACAGGGTGTTCAAGAGGATTTAATATAGTTTTTGTAATTTTCTCCTTAAAATACCTTCTTTATCCCTCTTTTTCTATCACTATGTCATATTTCAGTGGTTGGCAAATTTGGATGAGCAGCATCAGAAAAATGTCTGTCTAAAAAATGGCCACACATACTTTTCTTTTCATAGCCGCTGAGCAGTTGTTCAGTGTATTCCAGAGATCTATTATTATTCCTGTGAAATGAATTGCAGTAAAAAAGGGAGCTGAACTGCTAGTCAGAAAGTCTGAAAAGATGTGTTTCAGTCAAACTATGGCAAAGTTAGTGCTGAAGAGAAATGGATGGGAATGTGGGTTGACTCTGGCTTAAGGAATAAAATGATAGGAGACAAATGGATGGGTGAAAGTGATTTCTAAGAAAAATTCAGTGAACTCTTCCACAGTTTTTAATTGTGAGTATAAAACGCACAACTGTAAAAACACATTCTACAAATTAATTTAGTAAATTTAGGCTCTGAACAATTGAAGAAATCTGTGCCATGCACATTGCTTAACCCCCCAGCTATATTTTGCAGTGCCATCTGCAAAGCACAGAACATTTCTCACAGATGTGATCAGAGCACTTACATGTTTAAAGGGTAATGAAGCATTTTAATGAATCACTTTGCGGATTTAATAATATTGATCTAACACACTTGCACACAGAATTTGGAACACAAGCACACCTCTAAACTTTTCCTCTGCTTGTTCTTTGTTTTACGGGTAGTCTCCATGATGCACTGTATATCATGACAATGAATCTCCTCTTTTTTTTTCTAAAGGCATTATGCAGTACAGTTCATGTATTAATGTAGCATTGCATGATTGTTTTATGCTCTGGCCACAACAATAAACCAAATCACTGCGGACACGGACACCATATTTTCATATTATTATATGATCATACCTCATTACCAATACATCATTTTTTAAATTCAGTTTTATCTATACAGCCCAAAACTACAAATCCTAAATTTGTCTCAGGGGGTTTGACAATCTGCTCTGGAAACAACACCCTTTATCCTTACACCCTCAAGACAGATAAGAAAAAACTGCCCGAAAAAATTATAGAAACTTTAATCACATAGTAAATATATATCTCTAGCCAATACTACCATGTAAGTATTGTCTTATTTCAATGAATAAATAAAGGACTGTTATTACAATCTGTATATGCAATATGCACAGAGTTCTACACAGGCCTAAAACTCAAACCTGAACCAGAAGCTTTATTTTGGCTTATTAATCTATAACTGACTGTTAGCATTCCAGGCTAATGCTACATTCTTTATCTTCTTCTTGCCTCCAAGCAACACATGACGTGTGTGGATGCAGATAATTGGCACAGTTAGAGAAAGAGAGAAATTTCTCAACTCCTTGAGATTGCGTACGTGTGGTTATAGTAACATGCACAGATTAACTTGCTACTGGCTGTATTCAGGTTAAGTCTAATATCAGTGTGGCTGTTTTCACATACCTCATGACTTTATGGTTATGTCTTTTGGCATTAATGAGCTTGTTGCAGTATATTAAAGTCCAGTCCAAGTTTGTCTGACTCATAGAAGACATTTTAACATATCATCATGAATGCTAGTCGTAACATGTCATTTTGCTAGTATGATGAGGCAAATGTGTCTGCTGTGAAAAGATGTCTTTGTTAAAGCATCAAAGAAACTACATTTACTGTGTCCCTCCCTGTTTTTCAGCACCAACAGCTGCGTGGATGATTTGATGGATGAAGATGAGAAAGACAGGGCAAAAAGGTACTCAGTCTGGTGTTTATGTTTGTGTTTGTATGTCTGTCAGTTTGGACGTCTCTCTGACTGAACATACAGTACGTTACATGTGTATGTGTCTTCCTCTGCTCCCTCGGGAAACTTGCATCTTTGGTGTTTTTAAAAGAACTCTGAAATTTCAGTGTCACATTATGGTTAACAATGAAGCCCATAAAAGTAGAGGTGTATTTGAGTGCGATATTAGATTAAAAAATAGACATAATTCAGGTAAAAATGCATTCACAAGTGATGATTTCTTTTGTCACCTCTTGCTCCTGCTTCCTTTCAGCTGTCATATATAATGTAATATTCCTCACATTTTTAGAGAAAGGTAGATTCCTTCTTAATAGAAGAGCTCCGGATGTAATACTTAATATCTGGTGTCTGACCATGGGAAAGTTTTTTTAATTAATATATATATATGAAAGAAGCAATTTCTAATCTCAACAAATGAAATTTGTCCTCGATCCTCCCAAATACCTTCATTGATCCCTTTGATGAAATGTGTAGAAATGAATTTATATAAACCTCAAATGCACTAAAATGGTAGATGTTCTAAAATATTTTGGCTCTCTATAATTCCAGATTAGTTGATATTAAAAGAGCTGTCTCAAATCATAAGCATAGACTAATGGGCATAGCTACCGTGATGTCACCCATTAATTTGTGGACACCTGTTTTGAAGCCTCATTAGGCATTATGGCTGCCACCATATTGTTTTTTTGGAGGCAGAAGTGACCATATTTGGGTGAGAGGGTGAAGCTGTGGAGGAGCAAGGGGTGGATCTGACTGACAAGCTGAGAACACCATCGACAGAGTGACTGCTTTGAGTGACAGTCTGTCACTCACACACTGTTCAAAGAACCGCCGTTTTTGGCACTTTCCAGCCCTGGACATTGCCACATGATCACAAACTTTATCCTTTCTCTTATTTAAGCTGCATTATTCACTTATGGACACAGAGGATATACAAAACAAAAAGACAGACACAGACATAGAGCAACGCTAGCATTCACTTGGAGTTGTGTTTTTGCCCACCTGTTGAATGTATATCCAATATTCTCTTTTTGTTTCCACCATCTCCTGAGGAAATAATTCTGTCTGTCTGCTGTTTGTTGTGTAGCGGATTCAGGGCACAGTGGGTTTATCAGAGCTTGTTTGCTGAAAACAGCTGCTGAAAATAGTATTGATTAGAGTAAACATGTGGGTTGTAAATCCAACACAGTGAGCTGAAAGAGGCTAAAGAGTTGAACTACACTCCTAGCAACTTGATTCAGTAATACAAATAATTTGATGATGGCTTTAATCGAGTGGAGAATAACGCCTTTTTGAGAAAGGAATCAAGATGAAAATAAACCAGTAGGCTGTACAGTAATTGGACTGCTGTGTTCTGTAATACATCCCCATGCTGCTGTTACCTCGTTTGTTTCTTTCTCTCTCCCTTTTTGGTCGTCTGTTGTCAACTATTTTCATTTTTCTATCTGTCTGAAACTAAATGTGTCTCTGCAGTCTTGGCAGGCTTTTGAAAAAAGTGATGCACAGTCTGGACAGGATAAATAAACCTTAAACTACAGGTGTTTGTTTGGCTAAGCTTCCATCTGCGATTCCAATGATTTATAATTGTTCTCTTGTGTTGACTGTTGTAGGGCATCTCGTAACAAATCAGAAAAGAAAAGAAGAGACCAATTCAATGTGCTCATCAAGGAGCTTTGCACCATGCTGCAGGGTCAAGGCCATCCGCGCAAGATGGACAAGTCCACCATACTGCAGAGAACTATTGACTTCCTGCAGAAACAGAAAGGTAGTCAAATGTAACATAATCTTTACACAGCATGTGTTCTCAGTTTGAAAAATGTTAAGGGACACCTTTATATGTTCCTTCTTTATGTCCATTATTACCTAATGCACTTCTTCGCAGGCAGAAGTTTATTAGATTTAATCTTCCTCCTTGTCTTTTTCAGACATCACTGCACAGAATGAAACTTGTGATGTGAGACAGGACTGGAAGCCTTCGTTCCTCAGTAATGAGGAGTTCACTCAGCTAATGCTGGAGGTAAAGCTCAGGAGGATGTTTGTGGAGAAGCCCAAGATGATTAAGCTCTGACATTGAGTAATATTGTTAATAAAAAAGAAAGAGGAAACACTCTCCCTAAAATGCCCATGGAGAGCAGAGCAACATGGCATGATGAGAATTACATTTTCGGCTGAATTATATTTTCCCTGTTGTTAAAGTTTACACCTTTTCCAAGTGGTTATCTAAAAGCAGTGTCTGTAACCTAAGAACTCCTTAAGTGTGGCAGGAGTACAGGAGGCACTTTTAGGCAAATAGAGCACAAGAAACATTTTGTAAGGCTACAACAGATGATGATGACATGTAACAACATAAGAGTGCAATTTCTCATTTTTCCCCCTTCTCACAGGCCCTAGATGGTTTCTTGGTAGCATTAACTACAGATGGAAACATCATATACGTATCTGACAGTGTGTCTTCACTCATTGGCCATTTACCGGTAAGTTAGGAAGCTGAAATAAGTTATTTTATTCACTGGCTTACACTGTAATTATCTGAGTATGTATAAAGTATAAATGCCGCTTGATTAGAAACAGACCAATCTTATGTTTAGCTATATTAATTGGCTAATATTTGACTTGCACTGATACATTTATATTTGCAATTAACCCCAGGACAAATTGGAAGGAGGCTTTTTTATGTTTGCCTTGATGTACACATTTATTAGAGGTAGTTTGAGCACATAGAGATTACAGTTCATTGCCCTCAACTTCTTTCATGATAATGAATGAAAATGAATTCTATCAGTTACTGCATGTGCTGGCTCAGAACTGCCCTAGGCTCTGAGTTTATTCGAAACTACTTCAAAAGGACAGATCACCGCAAATTCAAAAATACATATTTTCCCTCTGACCTGTAGTGCTGTTTATCAGTGCAGATTTTTTTGGTGTGAGTTGCTGAGTGTTGGAGATATTGGCCAAAGAAATGTCTGCCTCCTCTCAAATATAATGAAACTAAAAACTTCCTGTGTGTCAAAGGATAGACTTTAAAATCTTGTTACTTGTCTATAAAGCACTAAATGGTCTCGGGCCTAAATACATCTCTGATATACTTGTACGTTATGAAGCATCCAGACCCCTCAGATCATCTGGAACAGGTTTACTCAGTGTTCCCAGGATCAAAACCAAACAAGGTGAAGCAGCCTTTAGTTTCTATGCTCCCCGCCTGTGGAACAAACTTCCAGAATATCTGAGGTCGGCTGAAACTGTCAACTCATTTAAATCAGGGCTTAAAACATTACTATTTACTGCAGCTTACCAGTGAACTAGATATGTAACTTATTGTTAGGATAATCTGTAGCTATTGTTTTTATATTTGTCTGCTGTTGCTTTTGCTTTATGTTTGCTTTTTAAATGCATTTTCTGCACTGTTTTTCTTGCTTTTAGCTTTTGTTTTTAATGATCTATTGTTCCTTTAGTGTTTTATCTTAACGTATTTCTCACATTGAATTGCCTTGTGTATGAATGGTGCTATATAAATAAAATTGCCTTGCCTTGCCTAGATGGCTTGGTGTGCTCACGGCACCAAAAATATATCTGAAAAACTCAACAGCAATGTCTCTCCAGAAATCATGACCTGGTTACTCAAGATAATCCACAGACCTTGTTGTGAGCAGTTTAATGTAGGAACTATTTCTTTCTACCGAACTATACCCACCAACGGTATCACTAGGGGAAACGTACATCTACTCAAGAACGAAAGGTTCGTGCTCATGACAGTAAACATTAATGGCGTCCTCCTCAGCTGAATTGTTATGTGAGCTAACTCAGTGATTCTAGGTGACCAGGCAGTAGATGCATGCTTTCCTTCTCCACAGTGATAAGGTTGGTGTGTAATTGGTAGAAAAAAATAGTTCCTACACGACACTGCTCACAACAATGTCTGTGGATTATTTTAAGTAATCGGGTCATGATTTCTGGAAACGGACATTGCTGTTGAGTTTTTCAAATTAATTTTTTTGGCACTTGGCATCTCGTGCTGTCACTAGAACAAACCTCTCTTCCATGAGTAGATGCACACATCCTTCTGCACAGTGATACAGTTGGCGGGTGTGGATCAGTAGGAAGAAAATAGGTCCTATATGAAACTGCTCACAACAAGGTCTGTAGAGTATCATGTGTAAGTGTATTTTTGGCACTTTGAGCACCACAAGCCGAGTGCCATCTTGTCCCCATTATATTCAAGAGAAGGCAGACATCTCCATGGCCAATATCTTCAACATTCAACAATTCACACCAAAACAATCTAGACCGATAAATAGCACTGCAGGTAAACTGAAAAATATGTATTTTTTAATTTTAGTGTGAACTGCCCCTCCAAAATACTTGCGGTCAGAAATCCTCCATTGTGTAATGATTATGTCACCAGTAATGCTACATTGTTGTACATGACATACTCCCCAAAAGACTGACCATCACTCATGTATCCTTTTGCACCAGTCAGATATGGTGGACCAAAATATCTTGAATTTCCTCCCGGAGCGGGAACACGGGGAGGTGTATAAGCTGCTATCATCCCACATGCTGATGACTGACCCCATTGCTGCTGACTTCCTTGACAGTGAGTAGCCTACCGGGCAGCCTCTCTGCACACGTCTAGCTCCTGTCTGTTTCTAACACCACATTGCGTGTTGCTGTCTCCCATATCAGGAGGTCAGAAGTTCAGTGTGTGGGAGATATACTGTTTACATAATAGTCAGTGTTATCATTTTTCATTTGTTTTCTTTTGTCTGTCATACAAAAACAAATCTTGACCCTTGACATCAGTCTTGTCAAGTCCTTGCCTGGGCATTATTCTGTTTCCTGAGGTTGTTTTCACAATGGTAACGTCACGTAAACCTCTTTATATATAGAGAACAGGTTGCCGAATTGGGGTCTAAAGTTTATTGGATTGCTGATTAGCGTGGAACTATGATTAGCCTTTTTGCTAATAATAGGAGCTAGCTTAGTATCATAGTTAAGACTTTAAATCACTGTTATGTTAGCACAGTAATCCAAAGCAATGTAGTATGTGGGGCTCAAGACACTGACCTTAATCCTGTGTTACTATTGGGCTTTTCTGAGGAAGAGAGATGGCGAGGAGCGAGTGTCTTGGCCTATACTTGGAAGCCTAAATAGTGAACTGTCACAGAGCTATGTCTGGAGCGATCATCAGCTCTTTGGCACACTTTAAAATAGACATCCATCTTATTATCTTTCTTGAATAAAAATGATTGTCTGGATTTTAAACAAAATTACTGCCTCACTGTGAAAATTATGCTGAATCATGTTACACAAGAATATAATTTTTATATTCATTGGCTGAATTCACATAAAAGGCACCTTCAAGTTGTGCCCAAACTACCTCGGTCTGTCCACTTAAAATGTTTTGAGCTTCTGTGGAATAGTCACCGGCCTGCAGCTGCAAGCGAATTATGCACACTTCCATCATAAATTTGCAGGAATTTTTT
The DNA here is from genome assembly GCF_006386435.1 of Epinephelus moara. Taxonomy (NCBI): domain Eukaryota; kingdom Metazoa; phylum Chordata; class Actinopteri; order Perciformes; family Serranidae; genus Epinephelus; species Epinephelus moara. Next base: position 31,794,092 of record NC_065508.1, read on the forward strand.
AAAGTCTTGTCAAGGTCAAAGTGTTCCATTAGTAAGTTTCTCCTTCAGAGACCTCACATTGGAGAGCGACTGAAGCTTAAAATACATTTGTTATGCAGTCAAACCATAACGCTGCTTCTTTTATTCTCCCAATGGATGAACGAAATGCATTCATGACTTAATTAAAATATCATATAGCCATTATGCCATCACCCTTTGTTGATGTGAACCCTGTTTAGCGAACATTATCTATTGTCAGATCTGTTGAAGTGTGATGAATACAAGGTTTCATATGAATTTTAATCTTTTCTTTAGCATAGAAATTGCACTTTAGATCTTTTATTCTACCTCTTTCCACTCTGTAACCACTGTTTGTTAGTGTCATTCAGAAAAGACAGACATGACAAGAAGCAGCTCATTAAGAAGAACTGTGTCATGAATAGGTTGTTAACCTTGAGATAAATCTGCTGTTTTTCAGGTGAGGCACATATTGAATTTTGCTGTCACCTCGCCAGAGGTAACATTGACCCAAAGGAGCCGCCTGTATACGAGTATGTCAAGTTTGTCGGAGATTTCAAGTTTCATAACAATGGTAAGGATTTTTTATTTTCTCCTTTTTCAAAAGACTTGAATAAAAAATACAAAATGTATTTCTTACCTGTAGTGCTGTTTATCAGTCTAGATTATTTTGATGCAAGCTGCCGACTGTTGGAGATATTGGCCAAGGAGTATCTGCCCTCTCTCCAATATAATGGAACTAGATGGCACTCAGCTTGTGGTGCTCAAAGTGCCAAAAAATACATTTACACAAGATACTCTACAGACCTTGTTGTGAGCAATTTCATGTAGGACCTATTTTCTTTCTACTGAACCACATGCGCCAACTGTATCACTGTGCAGAAGGAAGTGTGCATCTACTCATAGACGAGAGGTTTGTTCCAGTGACAGCACGAGGTATAAACATTAATGGCATCCTCCTCGGCTGAGCTGTAACATTAGCTAGCTCAGTGGTGCTAGGCAGGCTAGCAGTCGATGCACGCTTTCTTCTGTGCAGTAATATGGTTGGCAGGTGTAGTTCAGTAGAAAGAAAATAGTTTCTACACAAAAATGCTCACACAAAGGTCTGTGGATTATCTTGAGTGACCAAGTCATGATGTCTGGAAAGAGACATTGCTGTTGAGCGTGGAGTGCTGTCTAGTTCCATTACATCAGAGAGAAGGCAGACATGTCTATGGCCAACATCTCCAACACTCGGCAACTCACACCAAAACAATCTAGATTTATAAATAGCACGTAAAAGTAAAAATATATATTTTTGATTTGGGGGTGAACTGTCCCTTTAAGATTCAGTAAGATGTGTCACTTTAGTGCTGTTAAGGTTAATCGACCTCTTAATTTAGCATTGATTTAACAAACTAAATGGGGAAGAAAAGAAAGATATGTTTTCATGGGATAAAACTGAGATCGATGTCACAACCAACTTTTTGCCTTCGTGTACCTTGTCCTGTTTCATATAGTGCCTACATCTTCTTGTAACGGGCTGGATTTGACGTTACCAAGAAGCCTGCAGTCATCGCTGGAGGAGCAGGTCTGCCTCATTGCTACTGTACGATTAGTCACTCCACAGTTTCTAAAGGTAAGACCTTGTGCCTTTGTTTCTCAGTTTGTTTGGCATCTCAAAGAAATATAGCAGGTGGTACGGAAGTCAGTGATTATCACAATGAGCTATGGTCTGAGGCATGAGGGGGATTTTGTTTGAGGGATCACACATTTTGGTCCATGTGAACTCCATCGTGTCAAGCACTCTCTGGAGATTTTATGCTGCACACTGTGTACCTTCCAACTGATTAGATCATTAGGATTCATCTGATCCCATAGGTGCTCTCTGAGTTGAAATCTGGACACTTGGCAAGTTATTGAAGTAAATTAAAGTTGCACTCCTGCAACATTTCTGAGATCTTGTAATGTGGAGTTTATTATCCTTACCTTGACCCTTTTCAAATATAAAAAGAAAGTTAGATGGAGTCAAGGAAAGTCCAAAAAAATGAAGGGTCTGACAGGTCTTTTCATTATGATTTTGTACCCATGCCTTTTGTGTAGCCTTAAAATGTGCTGGAGCTCAGAGAGCAAAAGTGCCAGAAGAACCAGATATATTGGACAGGCTTCAACTCTCCCCCTCTACTTATTCCAAAATGTAAAAGACACTGATTACACTGATTTGCCAGATGGAATGACTGTAACAGAGAAGTCTGGACCATACTGTATGACACATGGAATATTTTTTCCCTCACATTCTCAGACACAAGACAAATCCAGTGCAAATACTGGTTTTAATTTGCAGTTTTTGAGCTTACCATATTTTTCACAATTTCTCCCACAGACATCTTTCAGTTGTCATGTTCATCTGCTCACAATATATTTTGATGTTCAAGGTCACAGCTCTCAGGAAATGTTCAGAACATATAAACAGTGTGTTTTTGACACAAACAAGTACAATAATGTGTAAACTAAATTGTCAGGCACTGTTGGCAAATGCATGACGCTAGAGCAGCTTAACTTAACATACTGCACATTTTGAGATGTGGTTCATAGTACAAGCACTATACTATACCAAACAGGTAATGACAGTTGCATACACCAAAAATGATTAAATGAATACTTTACCCACAAATTGATCATTTGTGTATCAATCACTCATCACATGTGTTGAATTCGTAAAGAAGCCTATGTTTTTCTCGTTTGCCTTGACGGTAAATGAAGAATCCAAAAATTGAGGAATTCATTGATTGATTAAAGCCAAAGGGGTCTGTATTCAACAACAGCAAAACTCTCATACAATGCTTGCGGTATAATGCAGTAAAATTAAAGTCTTATTCATCCAGTTGTATGCTCAGTACTTCCAAAACAGACAGACCTTTCCAACGGGGAAATAAACTGAAATTGAATGCTCTCTTCAAAACCAGACTCCATTGACAAAAACACAAATTTTATCTCGCTGAACATATGAGTAGCAGGTCTACTGCTGCCTCTATCTGTTAGTGTGTTTGTTTTATTGTGTGACTTTGTTTTTTAAAGGGTGTTTTAAAGTTTGGGGTGAGTAAGTGATACACAAATAGTCATTTGGGAAGTGAAGTATTCCTTTAAACCTCCACAACGTTATATTTAAACTGAATACATTGTACTCATGACAACTGTACCAGATTGGCTGATACGTGTGGACAAAATTGATGATTTGAAGACAAAACAAAACACAAGGCATAACCTCTTCCTGCTTCACATTGCAGTTGCTGACTTTAGTGGATAAGCTTTAACTCCCCTAACTGTCAAGGCACAAAGAAAGTATTTTAAGATTGGTAATTCCTTGCTTTGCTGTGATTGTGACTTTCTCACTCTTTTTGTTTAGGATCTGTGTAATGTGGAAGATCCTTGTGATGAATTCACATCCAGACACAGCCTTGAATGGAAGTTCCTGTTTTTAGATCACAGGTAAAAGATTTGTATGATTCCTTTTGCTGTCACTTGGCAGTGTAGCTTTTAGCAAGACTTTGTTTTTCTTACGTGTTTCTTTTTTGTTTCAGAGCTTCACCGATCATAGGCTATTTACCCTTTGAGGTTCTTGGAACTTCTGGCTATGATTACTATCACGTGGATGACTTGGAGCTGATAGCTCAGTGTCATAAGCAGTGTAAGTAACTCTTGTTGCTTCTCTTTTATCATCCTCCTTCAGCACCACCAGTTCCAGGAACCCATATCTGAAGAATAGCTTGCAGGCAGGGCTGTGGTACTCAAATCCTGTCTGGAGACCACTCTTTTAAAGTACTGCACTTGTCTCTGTCTTGTGCCTTGTTGGGCTTAGAATTGTCTTGATGTCAGGCTGTTTCAGTCAGCTCTGTCTGCAGTCTCTTATCCATCACTGCTGTTTTATGCAAGTACAACACTTGAGCTCAGCTAATAGCGAATTGTTACAAACACATATCACAATAACGGGCTGAAGCTGTCAATCTAGCGTCTATATGTAAGTCTGTTTCTCTTAGTTTAACATCTGTTTCAAAATTTGGCAAATTCTTGTTAACCTGCATCAGCCTTACACCAAACAACTTGTTAAGTGTTTTCACTATCGCAGCCAGATTTCCAGTGTTGGAGTAAAATCACAAGTTTAACCTCAGTTGTTGTGAACTTGCGTGATCTCAGTCGTTTGATGTAAGGTCGTCATGAAATTCAGTCCTAGCTGTCTTAAATCAATCCTCTTTTTTATGTTGATGTTCTGACAAAATGTAACATGTTTAATATTATTTTAAGTTTATAATCTTGGCTCATGCATATAATTAAGTAATAAAGGATGTGAGCATTGTCATCAACCAATAGCTGTGTTCTCCAGCACCAAACAAGAAGCAGCAAACTGGGAGACAGTAAAAATGGATGGCAGTGTGGGGAGGTGCAAGAATATGAACAAGTCTTGGTTATCTTGTACAGTGGAACAGGAGGAGAAAGTGGTGGAGTAATGGAGTAAACAAGATTAGGTGTTTAATGTAACATGTAACTGAGCAAACAACCAGAACTTATTCTAGTGAGAAATCTTCATTTTTGAACGGTTTACCTCTCATTCCCACTGTCTCCTCCCACTTAAATAGTATAGCTATTCAGCCGAGGCAGGTAGCAAGTTGAGGCGACAAAATCCAAAGTGTAAGTTTGAATGCAAATACAGTTTATCTTTATTATTATATGAATGGCAAATTAACAAGAATACTGTCAACATATAGCGCCTTTTTCTTGTATTTCTAGAGTTATGTGTTTTTGTGGCGATGTAACAAATTGTTAACATGCCATATTTCTTAAAAGCAGTTTGGTGTAATATTTTAAACCAGGAGCAGGATGGGAAAGGTCTCAAGAGGAATCTAGTTGTAGTCTTACAAATAGTGACCCTGCAAAATCTTAATGTGTGTGTGATGAAAAACTCACATTGTCTTTGGATGTGAGAGGGTGTCAGACTTAAGTCTTTTTAGAGTATTTTTAAAGTCTTGTCAAAGTCTACTAGTGTGTGTTAGACACTAGCTGCAGGCTGAGACAACCAGCCCCTCTTCCCTCTGCCAGTGGTGCCTGCAGGCAGTGAATCACATCAGCTGAGGGATTCCAAAACTCACTCAGTATTTTCATGTCAGTAATATTATTTATTTTATCGATGTTTTAGATTTGTTTCCGGTCAGATATTATTGAGTTTGCGTAACGTACACATATTTGTTTGTTTATTTATCTATCTATTTCTGTCCATTCCAGCTCTGTAATCACTTCATTAGCATTGGAAAGACACTATTGCGAGTGGACCTGGTCTTGGACTTGACTTGGACTTGATTAAGTTGGTCTGGATTACAGCTGTGGTTACAAGTTTCCATTCTTTTTTCTGTCCTCAGTAATGCAGTTTGGAAAGGGTAAATCCTGCTACTATCGCTTCCTGACTAAAGGTCAGCAGTGGATTTGGTTGCAGACTCACTACTACATCACTTACCACCAGTGGAACTCCAAACCTGAGTTCATCGTCTGTACCCACACTGTTGTCAGGTAAGCCTGATTGTTGCACCTTGGGGTACTCTGACGTCTGCAAAGGGAGGGATGTGTGCACTTTATCAGTGTTCTTGGATTTGGGATGTGTGTAAGGCGTAGGCTTTCTTGACAAAAATGTGTTAAGATTCAGGTTAAATCAAAGAAACACTTGTCAAACATATTCTGTCTGTGTGCTGTTTTTCAGTTATGCTGAAGTGCGAGCTGAAAGGAGGAGAGCGTTTGGCTTTGAAGAGCTGTCTCCACCTGAGATAGCTCCCTCGTCAGTGAAGGTAAAAGTTATGTGAGGTTTACAAGGTCAGCCTTTATTTGAGCTTCAGATGTGGCCCTCGGTTTTGAACATCCTTCTGTGTTCCAGGCTCAGGAGCTCTACTTGGACATCTGCTCCACACTGGACCCTCCGCGGGACAGAAACAGTGGTGCACGTTCGGTGTCCTCCCACAGCTCCCGGAAATCCTCCCACACAGCGATGTCAGACTCTGCATGTGAGTCATCCTCTGCTCCCTTAAGTGCTAACTCACTCAGCAGCAGGTCAATATGCACAGAAACTGAGCTCCTATATGGCTGAAGGGACTGTTGTGCCATTTAAATTTAGCTGGGAAAAATAGCATTCTTTGCTGTTGAGAAATTACAGATGGTAAGACTTTCCGAGGCAGCTAATGATGCGACTCCCAGCGTTATTCACTGCAGCAACAGTGATGAGGCTCAGCTCAGATACATGTTTTTGAACATGTAGAATCAAATTGTTGAAGGAGAATCAACCTGACAAATCCAACAGTTGATCTGAGGAGACTGAGGTAGAATACTTCTGTAACTAAGCAGATCAGGAGTCAATAAAACACCTACCTTAATGTGGGTGACGATGCATCAATGATGAAATGTTTCCAAGGCTTACTTTAGCGTACCCTGTTTGTTTGAGCCTCCGGTCTCTCTGACTTTACCTGCTCTTCCACCCACCGTCTAATGTACTAAGACACTTCACTTCCATCTAGATGTTTATGAATAATACGCAGCGGCAGACTCATTACAGTTGCTGTTCATAAACATAGCTGCTGCTGCCTTCCCACACATAAATACACTTTCACTATTTCCAAAGACGAATTCATAAAACTGCGTCTGTCAGAAAAAAAAAACCTAGTAGATGCTTTCTTTTTTTTTTTGCTTCATTGTGCATCGGGTACAAAGAAAAAAAGCATCCGCTGAATGCATCACAGTTTGTGGGTTTCAGTCAGAGGCAGCATGAGGTGGCAATCAAGGGCCAGTGAATCAGCAGTATTGTTATAAAACCAGAAAGGAAGTGTATTTCATAAGTTTTTCTGCCTTTCCGTCAGAAAGGCTATAGTTACTCTGTTTAGGAAGATTTGACAATCCCCCCCCTGTAAAGTGGAAGCAGAGAAGTTTTTGGATTTAACTCTATATTATGGAGTAAATGTAGACTGTACAATGCAATGGCTAGAGAATAATGACACCATCTGTGTGGCGCATATGGCCCCGTTCTTTTGGCAGCGCGTAGACAGCCAACTCAGTTGATTTCCTTTCTTACCTGACTTCCCACTTAACGGTGCTGCTAATGCAGAGCTGAACGACCATCTCCAGAATCACTCTCCTCCCGGCCAACGGTTTGTTCAACATCTGCCTGGTTAGCACGTGCGAACACAGCAGCAGCAGTTAAATGGTTCCGACAAACTTATATCACTGAAATGGCTCGACTATGTTGTTAACAGATAATAGGCTTTCAGTAATGTTAGCCATGTGATGCTAGCAGTTAGCCCTGTCACTGTGTGTAAGCAGGCGGACTCTCACCAACTGTCCCCACCCAGCTCTGAACTCACTCCCACAGCAGTAGTCTTCTAGCAGAGGGCACTAAAGTGTGCATGTAGTACAACAAACCTCCCGCTGCTTAAAAACAACAATGCATTTGGTCCTTGCAAATGGAAATTATATATGTATTTATGCGCATATAGAGTGGGGAAATTATCTCTGATCACAAGTCATCACTCAAGATGCATGTGGAGACACATTCTAATGCCAGGTGGGAACAGACTAACTTTGAGCTCTCCACACAAGAGGCATGTTAATACCAGGTGGGAACAGGCTCAAAGACAGTGCCTCAACCATTGCGCAGCCAAAACAGGAAGAGGATAGTGCTTTTGTTTTCTGCAGTAGCTATCGGTAGCAATCCCCAGTTACCAAAGAGTATCAGTGTAAGTTCTCTGTAGGTACTATCACCTGTAGCTGAAATGGTGGAGTAACTGTGGAAGAGAAAATGCAGTGTGTCCTGTGTCCTTAGCAGTAGTTGCTAGGCTCTGAGGAAACGGAGAGCGATCTGGTTGTCTTTGCGACAGCAGCGCCAACAGTAATACCAGTTGGGAATGCTGGGGGGAGGGCAAGTTGAAAAGTTTCCACTTTAAAGAGGACACATAACGTAAGAGAAATGCTATGTTCAGTGTATGTTCCGGTATTATTAATACAATAATGTCAGTTAAAATCAAACTGATGTCAATAGAGACCTTATTATTTTTTTGCCTCCGTACCACGGCATTATGTTTTCGGGTTGTCCGTCTGTCTGTCCCATTCTTGTGAACATGATATTTCAAGAATGCCTCGAGGAAATTTCTTCAAATTTGGCACAAGCATCCACCTGGACTCAGCGATGAATGGATTAAATTTGGTGGTCAAAGGTCAAGGTCACTGTGACCTTGTCTGTCTCATGGCTGTTGCTGCAGCGGCCCGAGTTCGATTCCAGCCTGTGGCCCTTTGCTGCATGTCACTCCCTCTCTCTCTCCCCACTTCGCACTTTGCTTTCCTATCAATTTAAGGCAAAAATGGCCAAAAAAAATATCTTAAAAAAAAAAAAAGATGAAGTGATGACATTTTATATCCCAAAAGCTCAAAGGTCAGCTTCACTGTGACATCATAATGTTCTGCAAAAAACACTTTCTGGCCATTGTTCAACACCATAACTCAGCAACAGAAGGGGAGACATTTGGTCAAAAACTGAATTGGTGACACTAATCTTGGGTGGCCACCTTGGAACTGCTAATTGTTTTTACAGACGTGGATATAGACCACAAGTGCAACTTGACTGGTGCACGGAGGCATACAAACATGAGGCGGTAATTAGGTTGATAAATATTTTATGTGTATCTTCACGAAAATTAGACTTTAATGCCTTATCTTTAAATGAAATAATTGTATATAATCAAAAATGTTATTCAAATTTTCAACTCAGTCTTCAGATTAAAGGATGTATAATAAACTCTATCCCACATCTAGACTTTGAATGTATCTTGCCTTTGTTGTAGTTATCAGCTGTCATTTGACAAAGATTGACAGTTAGTGATAATGATCTAACTGAACATATCCTCAGTCCACTATCACTGAACTGTGTTAAGAGATGACCTGTCTCTCTTGCAGCAGCTAACTCCTTCACAGAGGCCTGCACACCATCATGGCAGTCTGCTTCCATTGGGACAGAGAAGGCATCTGCCAGACTCCAACCCAGTAGTTCAAAGGTCAGTTTGCAACGTTTACGTGTCTCTGTCTGTCTTGTGAGCTGAAAATGGTCCGTGGGAAACAGCAGTGCAAAGCTCATGCAGTATCGTGTCACAGATGGTGCTAAATTGTAAAACTTTGTCATTTTCCCTGTAGAATTTGGCACAAAGGCAAAATTCCTTTGACCTCGTTCCCCAACTGAGCCTCCCCCTTTCTCCTACCTGCAGCAAGCACTCCGCAATGGTTAGTGTTTAGACTTCTTCTCCTGCCTGTTGCCTTCCTCTCCTCTGTTTGTGTACAATATCTTATTGTTATGACTGTTGCCGCTGTATGTGTTTATTTCATCTGTTGCTTGTGCCTACAGTGTCTCCAAGCCCAGTTATAAGATTGTGTTCTAAAATCAAGAAAGAAAGATGGTTTAAAAAGAGAAAAAGCATCAGGATTATACTTGAAATGTGTTTTTTGATGTAGCTTTTTACATATTGTTTGTATTTTTCTCAAAAGAAATCACTCATCCATTTAATTTTTTGACTTGCAAAACCAATTTCACAGAAAAAGTGGGAAGAATCACAAGAATAAGCCATTACATGACTCATGCTAACTGATTATCTCCTCATTTGCTACGTTCACTGGAAAAGAAAAGAAAACACATAACTGAAGTACAAAAACCACCAGGCTTTTCTTATGTCTTTTTCAAACTGCTTTTTGGGATCCTGTCTTTGCACCAACAGCAAACACAGCAGCAGCAGCAGCAGCAGCAGCAGCAGCAGCAGCAGTCGTCGTCGTCGCCCATGTATCAGCTGCAACAGCCTCAGCTCTGTGTAATGAACCAGCTGAAGGAGCAGCTGGAGGAGAGGACGCGCATCCTGCAAGCTGACATTAAGACGCAGCAGCAGGAGCTGCACGACATTAAGGAGAAGCTTCACCTCGCTAATCTCCAGGTAACCCTCCCACAAAGATAAAGGAAAGATAAAGAAACAAAACTATCACCCATGGCATGCAGTACTAAATTTCACTTTAAAAAACTTTAAAAAAGCAGACTTTAATCTAGACATAAATAAATATTAGGCTTTTATCTATCACCTGTTAAGGAAAACCAACATAATACTGTGAGCTTACATTACTTAAGCCCTCACAGTAATGGTGGAATGGCCCCACCAAGAGGCCAGCACAAACCAGTTCAGTCACGAGTACTCTAACCACCATGACCCCCATACAGTTAACATGCACAGAGAAGAAACTGGTGAGTGTAGAAGTGTTTGATTAATAAAGACAAGTTGTCTATATCATTGTCTGCTGGGTGCAGAGGCGACATGAGATGAGCTGTGATGTAAATCACAAATTTCCATGCAACAGATTAAGAGTTAGCTAATCAGAATTAAACCTGGGGCCTCACCTCATTACAGAAAGTTCCCAAGTCTGGAATCTGATCTTATCTCAGTTTAGTGTGGCATTTAGGATTTTTGGTATTAAAGAAGTTTGCTAACTGCATTTAGGAAAATATCCTATCTTATCTCAGGATAGGAATTTAGTTATTATAGAGCTGTACTAAGTAAGGGATTTGCCAAGTTAGAAATCCTAAGTTAGGATGGCATAGACCCTGTCCTAAGGTTATAGTAGCTGCTAAAATGGCAGCAGCACTGTTCTTAGGTCTGTATAGCAAAGACAATAAAGATGGGGAACAGCATGAACACTGAAATATAATGATTTAAAGGCTACTCAGACTGTAGGATGATGCTTTTAATTTCAACTAAAATTTCAGATAAATAAATATGAATTCATAATTAATTTAAGAAGAAGAAGAGAAGAAACTTTCAAAATTATGGGATTTCCTTGTCTCCACTGACACAGTTAGTGCCTCCCTGTAGCTAATATTAAACGCCTGTGGGGTTGTTGTTGTTTTTTGTTCACGATAGCAAGTTTCCTAGCCAGTGATAAACGAGAGCCATTGATAGTATCGCATGTCTCTTTCGAGGAGCTTACGAGTGGATTGGATTTCTTAAGATAGGAGATGTGAGATAAAATAGGACACAGCTGTGAGTTTAGGGATTGCTTTTGTAACACAAAGATCAGATTTTTCCTCTTTGAAACTTAAGTGAAAATAGGACAAGGCTTAGGCAATGTCAATTTTTTTCATGAAATTTCACCAGGCTATATGGTATAAGACGGTATTTGTGTGCAGCGCAAGCTTGCTGGCCAGCTACTTACAGGACTGTAACGTTATCTGCAGTCGCCATGTCTGCCAGTTCAGCTGCCTGTTCCACCACTAGAGACTGACCTCTGGTGGTGTGCGATGTGCGCTACATACAGTACATCCTCATTGCAACATCTCTCTGTGAGTTTAATAGAAAGATGAACGTCTGTAATTTTTTATGGTTTTCAGAATCATACCGTCTGGATATACCATTGTGTACTGGCAAAAAAAAAATTGAAGATAAATTAAAAGCTTTCTAAATAAATGAAGGATAGATCAATATTTTCTGTCTGTGTGTGTAAGATGTTGTTACAGCAGCCTACCCACAATGACTTTGGCCAGGCCCAGCAGCAGCAGCAGCAGCAGCACCCCCAGCAGCAGGGCTCAGGCAGGCCGGCCCAGCAGAGTCAGTCAGGGGTGATCAGGCAGCTCTCAGGCCACCCTAAACCACCGTCCTGCAGGGCCCACAGCTCATCCCCTCACTCACTCCTGAGAGAGAACAGCTCGCCCTCAACGCAGGTACACAGCTGCACATGACAAACTCAAGTCTGAAACAATTGTCAGAAAACTGTTCGAACACAGCTGTCTAAAAAGGGAGAGGATGATACTGAGTCGAATTACCTTCAGTCATTAGCCTCTAATGAGGAGTAGCCTGCTTCAGCACTCACAGCACAACAGGAGGCAGGTTATGGAGTCAGCCGTTAATGTCAGTCAATTATTGAAAGATACACACATCACAACAACAGGTGGTAGTGTCGTGTTCAGCTTCTCAGCCATATGCTGTTTGCAAGTTGTCCTTGTTTGCACTGGAGCAAAAAGTCATAGTAATGCGATCCTTAATTTCTTGATGTTTCAGGTGATGGTATTTAATAATCCCCACTTTTTAAGCTTCTGCCTCATTAGGAGGAGGAAGCGTCTACACATTTGATATTGATTTAATTTGACTGGTGGGTTCTGTAGTTTTTACATGCTGAGTGTGTTTCCTTCATTTTATCTCAGGTCCAGCAGAGGATTGCGCGGAGTGGGCAGGCGCAGTCGGTGAGCGTACCCGTGCAGACGAACACAAGTGTGACGATGCCCTTCTACAGCAACCCCATGATGTTCTCTCAGACCAACACGAGGTCTCTACAGGATGCAAACCAAAGACACACGGACAGCGAGTTCAGCCAAGATGGACAACTACGGTGAGAAACAATGGGCTCTATTTAAACAATCTGTAGTGCATGGTCTAAAGTGCATGGTGCAAGTGCATTTAGGACAAGTCCAACTCCACGCACAATCTGGGTGCAAAGGAAGACGCAAGGTCCAAAAGGCTTGTATTCAGTCCCTTAATTAATCATAGGTGTGTTTTGGGTATTACATTAATTCAACCAATCAGAATGTTGTCTCCAATTCCCTTTAAAATACAGGTGCACCCTTATTTTAACAGTCTATGGGTGCGCCTGCTCCTGGCACACTGCTCTTTACACGTTGGATTTGTAAATGCGCACGGTGTATCTCTTAATGGGAAGTCGGACAGCAGCTCTGCTCTCTGCTATGTTCACATTTTAGTTAATGTAATTACTGTTTTCCTCATTAACGCTTTATTATGTCACCTACCTGCAACCCATCCGTGCGTCCCTGTGTGTGTCAAAAGCAGATTATACACACATTGTGACCCCACCTGTGTAGGCACATCTTACTTCCTGAATAACGCTGCCTTTAGATCGCAGGGAAATACTGCACCATTCTGCCTTTAGACCAGGTTTTTGTTGGTAAATGGCGCAGTCGCTTTCTGCTGCCTCAAAATAGCAATACGACAACAATATGCCCGACCACCTCATTTCAAGACCTTAACACCCATGGGTGCACAGATGGGTCCAAGTACAATGTTGGCGCTTGCCTTGAAAATGGCAACTGCATCGGTTGGAAACCAGCGATGACAGTTGCACTGCGCTTTGCGCCACTTTGCACCAGGTGTAATATAGGGCCCATCATGTTTCACATCATGAAATGTGAAATTCAGCCACTCAGAACCACGGGCAACACTGACAACATGGCAGACACTGTGGAAAAATACAAATATGCAGTCAGTTTTATGAACAGTGTATGCAGTCCCACACTCCTTGTATTTATGTGTTGTACCTTGATATCTGAAAATGCTCTCTGCCATCCTGCTTTGGGTTTTTTTTTTTTTCCGCAGTACAGATTAAGTTCTTCTAGTAACAGATTTAATTTCCTGCAGCATGCTCCTCAACCAACCAATGCAGACTCTGGTTCCCACTAGCAGTGTCACCACACAGCCTTCCCAGTGCAACATGGGCATCTCCCAAACCATGTGAGAACTGTTTAATTACACTGCAGACACACACACACAAAAAAACTCACACGCACACACACCAGTCCGTTTGTGTGGAGTTATTTCATATTGTGCTTAAGTTCTTTGTTGTGTCCTCCAAACAGATACACCCTGGAGCAGCAGATCATCGGCCCTTCATTCTCCATGCAACAGGTCAACTGCAACGCTGTCCTCGTGCCCTCCCCGGTCTTCACGTCCCCCATAATGATCCCACACAACAATTTCATCACAAACCAGTCACAGTCAGCCTACCACACTCAGCCTCAGGCTTCTCAGCACTCCCTGCAGCTACAGCAGCCCCAGCAGTTCTTTCAGGTACCACGTCCAGCGTCTGTGTTGTGATGCAGCAGTGTGTAAACTGTTGTATTTTTCTAGACTTTCACTGCAAATAATATGTGCTGGCCTTTTGTATAGTGCTGCTCAGTGTAATTACCCACGGCTTTATATTTACGGAGTTATGAGCATTTAAGGCACAACACTGCATCTGAGTCCCCAGTTACCACAGCAACAAGCTGCTGTATAATACTCATAGGCTGTTAGAGATCCGTGTTATTTTCAGTCATCGTAAAAATGATTTTCTCCAGACTTGCTTGTCGTCTTTGTCCAGAGTGGACTACACAAGTGTGCCGCTGTTAAAAAACCTACAACAGATAAATAGTGAAACACTGTTCATAAGTAGCTTACCTAAATCCCTCGACACTCCAAAGAGAATATTGCATAAGTTTATTTACAGTGTCACAATGTGTCGTCCCTCAGAGATCAGAGATGCTTCAAATTGATCTCTCTAACACTGCTGAAGTCATAGAGGCATAAAGGACTGTACAGAAATGATTTGGATCGGTAGGTTATAGTTTTTTGGCTAAAATTTTAAGGGAAGCAGGAGGACAACAATCAAGTCTCTGCATTAAGGCTTTATCTTCTAGCAGCTTGAAGCACCAATGTGTGAGTTCAGAGAAACAGTAGATGTGGATATTCAGGGTCAGCAGGGATTGAACATTGTTTCTCTAAAATGCGCACTTTATTCTGCATTACAACAGAACTATACTAAAGTTAATGTCATATGGAATTAACCTGTAACATAAAGCATCTTTAGCACGCCCCAGTGTGTTCTACCAATGGGTGAGAGGAAAATATTATCGTGCTGAGGGCCTTAGGCAGCTACAGAGCTGCTGCCTGTTGCTGTGGTAATAACTGTGTGTTTAGTAGCTGTAGGAGAGCAACTGGAATGCTCGGCACTGTTTATGTGTTTACCATCATTTTTGGCAATGTCACTCCTAATGTGCGATTTGGGCATTTAAAAATGACTGCTCCATTAACATTTTAAGCTTGAAGTCGGCAGTGGTGGGTAAACAAAAGGTGCTCAAGTAAAAGTACTGTTGGTTTATATTAAACTGACTCATATAGGAGCAGAAGCACTCACTAAAATAAGAACTTGAGTGCTTAGAATAAAAAAGTATCTTGAAAAACTACTCAAGTAGTGAGTAACTTTATAAGATGCAATTTATTACATCAATGCATTACATTCAAATGAGTCCTCAACACATAATAAAAACGAAAGCGAAGTGCACGTTATTGTCATTCAAGTGCCAGAACCAGACAAATGACAAAATACTGTATGTGCTGTTTAGCAAAACGACAAAAAAAAAAAATGTGTGTCATTTACTGGATCCTGAGGCCTGGATGCAGTCGCAGTGTGTGTGTGTGTGTGTGCGTGTGTGTGTGTGTGTGTGTGTGTGTGTGTGTGTGTGTGTGTGCGTGTGTGTGCGTGTGTGTGTGTGCGCGCGCGTGTGTGTGAGAGAATACATTCAGCGTCCAAAATAAAAACCTTCGTTCCATCTGCAGTGCTATGATTGACTCGTAGGCTGTCTTATCTCTTGCTGTCAGACCATCGCTGTCATGCATGCGAGCTCAGCTGAGTATAAAAAATATTTTAAGCTTAATGCACCAGTAAACACAGTGAAAACCCAATGTAATGGAGTAGTAAGACATATATTTTATCCCAAATGTACTCGAGTGAGAACAAGGGTGCTTTCACGCCTGTAGTTTGGTTCATTTGGTACTGACCAGCAGGCAACAATTATACTGTTGCATTTAAGTGCTGGTCTGGTTCCTGTTCACACTGACTTTTTACAAACAAACCACAAGGCGTAAACATGAAGTTACATCATCATGGCAGTTTTAACAGCTGTGTAATCAGAGAAAATACTTATGTGCATGTGTGTTACCATGGTTACACATATGCATTAGCATAAATAGGTAATAGACCATACAGATCAATTATAAGGTCATGGACAGATTTCATGATCAGCACATGGATTTACTTATAGTTTAGCTATCTGCCTTCATAAAATCCTGTGGTTAGTGTGTCTTCTTTCACACCAAATGAACGGCACCAGAGTCTGTTTGGAAACAGACCAAGACCAAGTGGTCTTAATCGGTCGTTTTGACCACACCAAGGTTTGATTGACAGCTTTCACAGCAGCCCAAACGAACCGTACTAACCAGACAAACGAAGTTCATTTTAACCGATTCAAACAGGTTGGGTATGAAACTACTCATTTGCAAGACAGCTACATGTAACAGTGTAAATGTAATGCATTACATCAAAACTTTCTGTACAGTCTGTAAGGTTAAACTCTTATGTTTCTTCAGATCAAAAGAATAGAATGAAAAGAAACAGCTTCATTTATACTGCATGCTGACTTGTCTCGTGCACCAGTCTTTGAGCATACAGCATGCTGGCATTATTATTGCAGACCATTTCTCAGCAGGATGAAATGGCTGTGTTCGTGTTTGGTATCAGAAATAAACTTCAGTCACACTGATGATGTTTCAGTCTTGCTCCACTCATGTTTACCTCCCTCTTTAGGTACTGCAGAGTACAGCTTAATCTTCAGATATGGCACCTGTGTTGACACTATTTGTCATGCATCTCAGTCAAGAATTAGATTGGCAACAGTTCAAGAAATATTCATATGGTCTTTTGTGTCCACAGATGGCTCAAGGACTTGTACATGGTGGATCTACTCCAGCATTCTTACACACCACTAATGTCCCACAGCAAAGCACTGTGGGATACATCCAGCAGCAGCAAACACAGCAACTTCCACAAGCACAGCAGCAACAGGCGCAACAGCAACAAAGGCAATACCAACATTCCCAAAACCAGACTGGCAGTGTTTCAGACTTCAGAAATATGCTGACTCGGTAGCGCTGTGGACCGTGTTAGAGCGCTGAGATCTCCCTCTGTGCTGTCGCCGTGTAGGCGGCAGCATGTCGTGGCATCCGGAAGTCGAACCTGACCTCAGGTTCTGTGGCGGAATTGCCTAAAAGTGGAAAATTACTTCTAGTGACCTTACTGTTGATGTGAAGCCACCCGTTCAGAGGAAGCCGATCTGTGCATCACTGCTGTGAAAACCACTAGCAGAGGCTGCACTGACCTGACATCACCCGCAGGATGCGAGGAGAGCCTGAGGTGCTGGGGCCTTCATCGCCGGCCCACATCACACTCAGCTGTCGATCGGTGAAAATGCTGGAACAAGTGGATTATCAAAGCTCTCGAGAAGACACCACTTTCACATGTTTCCATGTGGACATTTTTTCACCCGAGAGTTTCATTTAAAGTGGATGTTTGCACTTTGGTACCGCCCTGTACCCAAAAGTAGAGTATTTGTGCCCATGAATTAATATTCTATTTTCTTCACTAATAATGGCTTGACATTATACAGCTTGATATCCCTCCCCCAGTGACATACAATCATCATCCCTGGTCAGATTTTTAGCCCCAATGTAAATGTTTCATCTCATAAAGGGATTTGTGTGGTGGGAACTCGACATCAGATGTCGCTCCCATATGTCCCCAAAATAATACTTGCAGGTATGTTCGTGGCAAGTCAGCAGAGAGGGATTTTATTGTGAAACACACAGCGGTGAGTGCACTGTCATATCTACAGTCAAGCTCAGCAAGAATTCAGATAAAACACGCTCCACTGGGATGCCGAGGGGAATATTCTCCAATTACTAGAAAGGTCTATCTAGATTTTTAAAGCCTCAATCTGGGAAGAAGGGATGCTACAACTGTCCCACCATTTCTCACTGAGAAGGACAACAAAGCTCTGAAGTCCTGCTGAAGGTGCTTCTGATGAGCTCTGCAGTGTGAGTCCTTCAACAAGCTACCAGAGGGGGAACAAATTGTGCCTTTAACCATGGTCTGCCCATGGTGCGGTTTGATGGTTGTGTCTGATTACGGCTTTAAAAATCCAGCTCAGGTCCATTTGGAATACAAAGGTATATTTTCATAGGTCATAATGTATTATTTTCCACATCAGATTTAAACAGAAGTCATCTAGATTTGTAATGGATGTATTACAGATTATATATTGGATGCTTTTCGCAACCTTTACATCAGTAAGTCCAAACTCTTTTTAAAACTTTCTGTAATGATAGGAGCTGATAAGATTCATTTAACCCTAAATCACTTCATGTTTATTTATTTACGTATATATTTGAAAAAATATGTGATATTAAGAAACTAGTTTTATACACAAAGGTTCTAATTGATTTTATGAGTTCATTTGGACATTGAAAGGTCAACGCTGGTCTGAATGGTCTAATGCAGGAACACTCACAGTCATTTCTTATACACAATACAACAAGGTTTTGCAGAAGTGTCGGTTGGTCAGGGTGGGAAATGATTTGGGATTGATTCTGCCCACTGCCTGGATATTTTTTAACAGTATTACCCTTTTTATTCTGCATTCCTCTTTATTTTGGTCTTTGTTTCGTTTGGTTTATTTGACTGTCTGAGAAGTCACTAAATGTACGCTCTAACCGTGACCAAATGAGCTCATTTACAAGTAAACAAGACATCACTTTCTACTACAAATGTGATCTCATCGAAAAACAAAAAATACTGTAACAGATCACAATTTTCCTAAAAATATAGCAATCTACAAAACTCTTAAGGGGACATGGGGAGAAAAATATAAATGGGTGAAAAAAAGATTGGGAAGGAAAAGATAGATGGGTAAAAAAAAATATGGGGGAGAAAAAATGGGTGAAAAACATAAGGGAGAAAAAATAAATGGGTGAGAAAAGATTGGGGAGAAAAATGATGGGTGAAAAAATAGATGGATAAAAAGATGGGGAGAAAAATAAAAAAAAAATGGTTGAAAAAAGATTGGGACGGAAAAGATAGCTGGGTAAAAAAAAATGGGTGAGAGATGGGTAAAAATGGGTGAAAAAGATAAAGGAGAAAAAATGATGGGTGAAAAAAAGAGAACACAAAAGTTTTGCAGGGGAACGCAAACATCTCTTGGGAGCAGGTAAAAATATTTCTTTTTGTCACCCATTTTTTCTTTTTACCCATCTGTTTTTTTCTCTCCCACGTCCACTTAGAAACCTCCAATGCATTGTTGCTTAGAATATCATACTGCTGCTGTGTTAGACACAAACACTACATCTGACATTACTTCAACAGATTTTTTTTAATCATCTGGAAGTTGCTCAAGTTATTTGCAGAGTCAGTCTTGTCAGACGTTACAATCTTGTTCTTTTCATACTTTTAATACTTTCTGTATAACAATCTTTTGAGTCCATCATATTTTGAGAGATCTTCTGGTGAAACTTTCTGCAATATGTGCAACCGTAACTGCACTCCTATCTCAAACAGTCATTTTTAATATTAAGGTAAGCAGACGTTAAGGTATTTATCGACACGAGTTGTTTTTCAGAGACAGTGTTGTCAGATTGCAGGGCTGCCATAATGGTTAGAGGGTTTGGAGTGTGCTGGTGAAGGCAGATTAAACACACTAAAGAGCATGCATGCATCTCTCTCCTGTTAATGACAATCAGACAACTCGTAACTGTGTGCTGTACAGAAGCTGCCTGTGCCACAGTCTGACTTCATCATTTTAAATTTGAAAAGCTTCTATCTTTTAATCCCTGGGTTACATAGTTGTTCCCAGCTCAGCAGGAAAAACAGTTTCTTGTGACTCAGTGTTTCCTTAAAGTCTCACTGTGGGAACTTGTGCAACACTTTATAAAAAGCAGCCCTTCATGCTCAGTATGACAGTTTGGTCTGAGCTGTATACATTCAAGTTAGCAAGACTGGTGCTGCTCACAGTGGACGACAACGCTCAGCATGTACGTTCAGTGCCGATTTACACTTTCCTACGTGCAATGTCAATTTAAAGAAGAAGAATGTTAATTTATACTGTTTTAAATGTTTCACAACAGATGTACGATGTATATAGAGGTGTATAATAAGCCATTGTAACATGTAAATTATATGGAAGTATTTTTTTAATGAAAATGTCCTAACATTCCTCCAACCGTAGATATCAGCAGTATCTTTTATTAAGGTATCAGATGTGTCCTGCGGGAATGTGGTGTTAGTTTTTCCCCAAACACGATAACAGAACAGAAACTCTAGAGTAAGTGGTCATGTTTTCACAATGATTAAATGAAGAATCTGAATTTCAGACACTTTAAGTGTGTGCAGGAACAGCTCTGTGGTCTTTATAGGGTAGTTCAGCCAAAAATGACTCAAGTTAACCTGCAAAAAGTCATTGTCCTTTTTTTTTTCTCAGTTTAATCGGTTACAGTTGTTTAGCTTTTAAGAAGTGCAATTGTCCATCATCATTCAAATCAGTGTGTTAGACAGCTGAGGGAAGTCTACCTTTCCCATTATGTATTTCTATACATCCACATTCGGTATAGCAAAAGTAAAGTGATTGCCCATATAAGTTCAGCTCAGCCAGCAACTCAGAGGTGCCATAGATGACTATATTTTATACTTTCCTTCATTTCTCAATTTTATGTCAGTCACTAAAAGAAATCTAAAGACATTTTTTATTCAGTGGCAGTTAAAGTTCCCCTTGAGGTTGTTTTCCATCTAAACACATCACCCAGAAAAGATTTCAGTCCATGTTTGTCTACAAAATAACTGTTATCATTTTGTTGTTTGCCTTGTAAAGGTGGTGGAGGGAAATCCTGCTCATCACACTCAGCTGTGAGTGACTCATGTTGAGATAGTTCATGCATTGTGCTCCAGATGTGGGTTAAGCCCTAAATTATTTCGCTTTTGACAAATCACCCACCACACGTTTAGATGCAAGATGATTTTTAGAGGTTTTTTCCAGGTGTGTACTGCTTCACAGATGTTATTGTAAATAATCCATCTGCTCTGTAGTTACTGTTTTGCTTTGTCCCCAACAGCAGTTGCTGCACCTTTTTTTTTTCCTTCAACTTTCAGAGTGCTTTTCTTCTTTGTGGGTTTTTTTCCATTGAGTGTCATTGAAGGCATGTGATTTGAATCACAGATAACTTGTACTTTTCTGATTTGTAAAAAAAAAGTGACTGACACCTTAAATATAAGTGTGGGCAGTCGGATCAATGCTTTCTGTGTCAGATTTGCCAGGATATGAACAAAACCGACCTGGTGCACAGCCATTTCTGCAGTTTCAGTGCAGAAACAAACATTGAATATATTGTATAATAGAATGTAAAAAAAAAAAAGTTTAGACTATATATAGTTGTTTATTTTATATGTCTAATAGATTACATATGTATGTTACATGATTTTAAAATTAAAGTAATTTTGTAACAGATAATGAAGTGTCTTATTAGAGGACGTGAGGCTTTTTTCGCGTTTCAAGTTGGTGTTGCACAGTCACTTGTATGGCTTGTTTTCTTTCTGTATTTACCATCAAAATAAGCTTTAAAAAATATCGTTAATATTGTTTTAAAAGAAAATAACAAATTAAGTTTACATTCTAAAATATCTTGATATTAATTATGTTATATTGAATTATTTATAAATCAACCTGGATATTGTGAAATATATGAAAATAAATATTTTTAAACATATGAATTGTTATTCTGAGCAAACTGTTTATGTAGAAAATTATTTCTGTGCAGGACTGTTCCTCGACTGTGTGTTCTCGGTGCAAAGACACGTATTTTCACATCAGAGAGCCGGGCTAGTATTAATCTATGATAAAAGCTTTGACATCAGTACAAAATATTGTGCAACATGACACAAGTCATGTGTCACACAGCAGAGGGGAGCCCATGTGAACCAGTGTCACACCTCCCTGTGATCTGATTTGTAATTCATGTCAATCATCCAAAATACCATTCACCTCTCAAAATGACACGTCTGCAGCGGCAACTTGCTGGTTAGAGGAGCTAGTATGTTGTCAGCTGACATCTTATTGTAGCAAGAAGCATCTGTCTGTACATACACAATAAATTCTAATGAATGAAATATGCAATGTCAGGTATTTCAGTATTTTTATCAATCACAGAGCATTTTCCTCTTGAAAAGCATTATTTAAACAATCTTGTGACATTTCCGTACATATATAACAGGTATATTTACAAGTATCAAATTGAGGTTTGGTCCAAAACTTTTGCTTTTTCTATCTAAAATAACTTTCTAACAACATGATTAATGTATTCTGATAATAACTACAAGATGCTGTCAGAGTGCTGAGTACTCCTAAATGTACCTCCTAGTCAAGAGAAACCTCTGTGACTCTGTACACTTTGCTGATCAGGACCTCCACCTTGTCTCCACCCAGATGGCAAAGGTCCAAGATGCACACGACATGAGTATCCTCCAGCTCACCGGCAGTCGCCAGGACCTCCTCTGCAACACAAACATTGATTCTAATATCATCATGATATTTGTATCAGTGATAAAAAAAACAACCTCCCAGGTCTGTTATAAAAACGTGTGTCATGGCGGAATAGTATGGTCTTCCCCTCCACCAGTGTGGTGGCTACCTGGCTCGGGAAGTGCTGATTCGCTGTGGTTGGCGGTGTCACTGAGCGGACAGAGGAAGCCTGACGAAAGGCAGGACAGCATGGTGTTGCCGTGGGGATCCTGAGGAAGACCTACAGCCCGGGGCTCATCTGAGCTCACAACAGGAAAATATGCAGCATCAACGGCAATCTGCTTGTTTATGCCTGTCGAAAAGATTAAAAAAAGAAGAGTTGAAACTGATTTTGGTGGTTATCAGAACCGTTCTTAGCCAATCTGACAAGACAAAAGCATAAGTCATTTTTTTAAAGATGTTTCAGGTCATTTAGCTCATCTTTTGATGTTGGTTTTCAGCCCTAACTATAGGCAGGCTCTAAAGGAAGACCGTAGAGGTAGTGCGTTCATTCAGAGGGTTACAAACATTAGTGTTTTTAGGCCCCGTGTTCACCAAAGCATTTTTTTCCAATGAGAACGCCAGGCGCACCTCAGGAAACACACAGCTGGGAGCACTTGAGACCACTTTGGAGGTGCGGCATCTTTTCAGCTGAGACACTTTGGTTGTGTCTGGTTGCTTTGATACGATATCCACAGAACTAAAGATGACGGCACGAGGTAGAGTACTTGCTCTGGATGAAGGGGAGGCTGAAGAACGTAGGGAGAGAGGACGGACCTGCTGATCTATGTGGGTTCACGTGAGGAAACCTAGAAACAGTATCAAATTATTTCTCCTCTATTTTTGTTTCTGTACGTGTAGAACGTGACAGTTGGACCCTGTGTATTTGTCCAACCCGTCCTCTGCTGGGAGGGTAAAAAGCCACAGTGACTAGTGCAGTGTTTTACCCAAAGTTGAACATGTTTCAACTCTCCACGCCCAGAAAAGAACAGACACTCAGCACCTCACCATACGTCACACAGACTTTAGGAAATAAATGCTTTGGAGGACACGGCCCCTAAGCATGTTAAAGCTGCAGTTTGAAGACAACACCATGTTTAACTACACAGCTTGGTGAAAATGAAATAGAGAATATAGAAAAAAACATTTAATAAGGCTGCACCTCCTAGTAACACAGTTCCATGAATTTTGGTATTTTCGAAATGTGACTCAGACCTCTGACTGTGCAACTTGGTTTCCACTGACAGCAGGTCTCAACCTCACACTGACTCACTGATGACGTGAAGGTAATACAATAAAAACATAAAGGTCAGTTAGCTGTCTACACCCATTCAGGACTAACTGAATGAGACAGCACTTTTTGTTCATTTGGGAGAGTTATTCATAAAAAAATAAAAAATAAAACCCAGGCCTCCATCCTCTGAATAATTCAGACAGAATATTATGAAGGGAACAAGAGGGTGTTCACACTGCCCACACGTTGGCCAACAGAGGCTGAAATTAAATTAGCTTCTTGTGCATGACCGATCAGAGTCACTCTTACAATTCAACTTTACCTAATATTGTTACTTGGTAGTATCCCGGCCAAACCATAGGTGGGACGGTGTCAGCGCTTTGCCCCGGTGTCCACCGCGCTGGCTGAAGGTTACTCTGCTGCAGAAGGATGTTCTTTTCGTCAAACGTGAACCTCCGAGACACGCTGTCCTGGTACAGACCACCATGACACAGATGTTCAGAAACTTCTTGTCGTTGCTTCGGCCAACTGCTGCTTTCCCATGATGCGACATTAGAGTCTGGTGGAAACAAGCACATGGGTGTGACAGTGTATCAGAAGACGTATGGGACACTGCAGTGAGGCCGTAGCTCCAGTAACGCACCCTGATTTTCATTTAGTCGGCATTCTACATCCTGAGCCTCCTCAGATTCAGAGTGATTCTCCTCTTCTCCCTGCTCTTGTCCTTCCTCTGTGTCTTGATGTCTCCTGTAGGGAGCAGAGACAAATGAGCTCAGAATGGCTGAAGTGCGTTACTGATGAACCATCAGCTGAATCTTCAGTACCTTTTTGCCAACACGCTTTCACAACTCATGGACGACTGTGTGGCTTTTCTGAAAGACATGTTCATATTTTATATTTCATGAATGAATTAAAACTCCCCTAGATGATAAATGCTCCTACCAGCCACAAAACTACAATCAATGATTCACAAGTTAATCAGGAGTCAAATCATACCTTGTTTGAATTCTTCTTTTCCTTCCACTCACTGAGATCCTCTCAGCAGAGGCAGATGTTAAAGTGGACGCCAAAATCTGTTCAGCTGCTGACGAATGAATGTGCGTATCTGGTGCAGCTTGTTCACACGCATCTGCCACCTGCTGAAAATCAGACGTATTCTACAGTTTGAATGGCCACACCTTTTGGAGAGATGCTTTGAAATAGTGTCTATTACCTCTTTCTCCTCTGTTCCTCCTGTGGTCTTTGGATGTTTCATGTACCGCACTGCCGTGATCTGTCCTTGAAGTGCAAGTTTTTTATGCTCCCTATATTGCAGGGTCTCTAACTCCTTCTTCAAGTCAGCTGCAGCAACCAGAGGAGTTTGAGCTGAAGATGGAGAAGAAAGGTTTTTAAGGAACAAAAGTCTACACGCTCGACACCAAACTATTTTTACTGTGGGATGCAGGATTTCAGATGCATACTCTACTTTACAGGCAAACTGTTGTCTATAAATTGTCTTACTATGTGAAAAAATAGCTTTTGAAAATTTAAATAAAATGTAGGAACGAGTAGCTCGTTGCACCAACACATTATACAGACAGAGCAGGTTACAGTAAAAATGATCTATCTGAACTGTACACCACGCTGCATCTAACTACAGGAAAATGCTGACCCAGATTTGATTTGATTCCTGCCACCCACAAGAGATCAGAGTGAATCTCATTATGGTCCAGTGTTGAAGTGGAGTTCATCATTTCATTCCCTGAAATTATAGAAATTAAAGATGGTCTATTTTTGTAGGCTACTTAGCGCATTCGGAGATAAACCTGCATGAGAACTACAAAAAATGTTTAAATACGTATCAAACAACTTTGGCCCTAATCTTTCCTATGCAAATGCTGTTTAAATAAATTACTTAGCGTTCATTTGGGGTCTTTTCATACACGACAACATATGGAAAAAACATTTCAACCTCGGGTAATTCTATATACACACATCTGATTTTCTTTACTCCCATCATACTTTGAAATTACGACTGGAAAGCAAATAATTTTTTCACAAAGCTTCTCAAAGCTTCTGACTGCTAGTGATAGAGACAGAAAAAGAAGGCGCACGAGGAAAGCACCAGCGGTTGAAGCCATCTTTGTAAAGTAGATTGATAATACTACGTAATGCCCATGTAATAAAAAAAATTGTTCTGTGTTTTGAAACAGTCAATAAAATTCAGTGGAGCTGTCCATTTCATTACTTTATATATACAACATTTTTAAAATTATTATTAGACCTTGAAGACTGGGTGCAGGATCCTTAATGTAGATCATAAAAAAGTAAAGAGAAGGACAGCACTGCAACTTAATTTTTTAAGTATTGCCACCCACACACTTTGGGGATGTTCTTTAGTGTGTATTCTGTCACTGTCACAAACAGTATACACAGGTAGGGTTTAGTTATAAGTGACTGCAACCAGCACAAGGAGTCAATCCCAGCAGGGGGAGCTACAACCTTTCATAGCACAGAATCTGATGGTGTAGAACACTACAACATGAAATACCCCGGAAACAACACATAAACAATCATTTCAAAAGAAACATGCAAATCAAATCTCCTCATTCAACACACTGGGGATGAGGGTATCAGGGAAATGTATCCAATAAGCCTCCCTTTAGAGAAGGATTCTGTCCCTGTTACCACCTCTCCGTGGTATCTTCACTGTCGCAGTGCCAATGTAATGTAGGTCACTCAAGCTGTGGTCCTGTTACAGTGCCTAGCCACAGATGATTTATCACTGTGATCACATACAGAACTTTTATGCTAGCAAGTCCTGATTTTTTACAGTTTGTTTTGTTTTCCCAACATAATACACATTACAAGGACATTTTAACAGGTAAACCACAGCTTTAATGATACATGTGATTCTGCTCCTTACCTTGATGTCAACACAAACTTTGGATGAGTGAAATGATTACCCTCGATCATACAATAGCAGTGTACACAATTATAACACAGAAAATTCCCACTGGGGATTTGAGACTGAAAATGACATGGCCTCTTAGGCAAATCTGACTTCCCTCACTAATCATGTAAGTTCGAAGACAATAAAATATCTAAGCAGCGTATGAAATGACCTTACAATGTGAGGGTCACTTCATGTGCCAATCTGACTGACTTAACTATAGGAGACTGAGTGGGTTAATATTCATGTAAAAAATATACAAATGTCAATTAGTTGATAGAAGAAAAAGAAAAAACATCTGTTCACATAAACATCTGCTTATAGTGATCAATGTGACCCTGACACACCTGATCGCTATAAGAGGTTTCCACTGTAAAACTATTCTGTGTTTCTCCCTCACCTGAGGCATCTGCCATCGACTGGGTGAATGTCTTTGGGGGACGAGGGTAGCAATAATGACCACCAACAGCAGTCTTCTGGAGGACAACATTGTCCTTCAGGGTTTTGGTCCACTGGATGAAGCTCTTTACTCTGGGGTCACTCACATATGGCTGACCTTTGTGGTAGCCTGTTGTGGATGGAGATAAAATTGTGACCAATACTGTCACCACATAAGTCCATCATCAGTACTGTTACAGCTGTCCTGACCTGTGATGAACGTCTGTGTCTCGCAGCTGCTTGTAAGGTAGGGCAACGAGCCTTCCACTCGACAAACTCTCATCTGAGTGCACACCAGGTAGGTCACTGTGGAAGACATGATGAAGGAATGAAGTGAAAATGTTCACAAGTGTGGCAGCACAGCTATCACATAGGAGCCGACACAGTTGACTTACTTGGGCATATACGACTGAAGACTTCCGGTTGGGAGGAGGAAAAAACCTCCAGGATGAAAGGAAGGTCGGTTGTTCCATCCACCGCGTGGATCCAGCGATACGTCCAGTATTTTTCTGGACCTAAAAGATGAACATGGTCGTTTACCAATAACTAAATTAAAATGTAAAAAGGAAATTCAGCAGCTTTCTTTCAGTTTTAAAAAAAAATCCAGTTTAAAAGCATGAACATTTTTTTACCCTTGTTCCCTTTACTCTTGACTCTTTCAACACGACCGACAAATGTCACCAAACCAATGACGTCACACGCAGAATTGTTGGATAATTTTTCCAACTCTGACCTGTGAGAGACATAAAACTGTGATCAGTTAGTCTTATGTATTTGTACCAGATCAAAAAGGCATAGCGTGCACACCTCAAGTACTAGATTAAGATAGGCAAATATTAAACTTTAAAATGATCAGTGCCAATTCATTACCTAGTGGTGAACTGGTAGGAAACCTCAGGCAATCCCCACTGAGGCAGTACACTCTTTGGTGAGATCACAGTGATGACTGAAGTAGGTTTTCGAGGGTTCAGGCAGATTTCTTAAAAAAACAAAAACATATGAAGATATTACATTTAAGCTACAGGTATACTGTGGTTCACCAGCCCTTTCAGAGAACCCAGAAATAAATCTGAACATACCTACAGAGTTAAAGGTCTTCATTTTGTGATGGTCCATTTGTGGGCGTGACCGGTTTGAATAACTCTGCTTCAAGGTGTAGTTCTGGATGTACAACACTGTGCCTACAGTAAGTCTCTGGTAAAACTCTGGACAAAGTTCGTTCCATAGCACAAGGGACATTGTCCCACTCTGGTCAGCGACTTCAAAGTAAGCCTGAAATATGACAAAACATGAGGTGAAAAACAAGCAGACTATACTCTGTCACAATATAACAGTACAATTATGTGATGAGATTCACATCTTGTGACTGAAGCTCCAAATTCTTGGGAAGTTCAAACTCACCTGGTAGGGGTAATCAATCTTGAGCCCAAACTTCCCATAATACCGTAATCTGGATTTGTGTATTATCTTCACTAGGAGAGGGAGAGGTGTCCATGTCTTTCTAAAGCATGACTCCAGACTACAAAGAAGAGTAATCTTTGACACTGTTGAAAAGAAGACATTGGGGACGACACATTGACAGAACATTTACAGACAACAGGTAACGATTCTGATCATCAATCACTAAAGTCATTTATCAAGCAATAAAGCCTGACAATCTCTAGTTTCAGCCCCACAAATTTGAGGATTTGCTGCCTTCCTGTATTTTACATTATGAATGCATTAGTTTTGGGATTTTGACTGTCGGTCACACAAAACAAGCACTTTGAAGACATCAACTTGTGCTCTGAGAAACTGTGATGGGCATGTTCCAAAGCCTTGTTAAGGTTTGTTGTTAAAGTGGTGATCAGCAAGTTGATAATGAAAAAAAAGTTAATTAATCATGAATTATTTCCAGATTACTATATTTACTTATTTGTCTTGTGCATAAACATATTATGATTGCTTAGATTGTCATCCTAACCATACTGTTAGAATATTTCAGGTGCAAAGTCCACCTCACTGGTGTAAGTGTAAGCCATGTTAATAGATCAGTGTGTGACAGAGGGATCATCAGAGCAACATCATCTCACCGTCCAGCACTGTGTCAGAGGAGGAAGACCCTGAGGTCCAGATGTCTCCCTCTGGGTCGTCGTTGTTCCACAGAGCCAGGTAATGTTTGCGGCTCACCTGAAGGGGAACATCACTTTGCAGCACCACACTCCTCTCCATGCCATGCTTGACCAGCATGGGCAGTGCACTGACGTCCTTTATACGGGGCAGGACAGCAGAGCTCTGTGCACCGCAGCGGAGCTTTTCAATGCAGATGTAACCGTGTCCCAGTCTCCTCTCGTTATAAACGAAAGAGCACTGTGTGATGCTGATGTCAGTCCCAGTCCTCAGGATGTTTGAGTGCACCAGGTGATTCAAAGCGGGGTGAACAAAACATTTGGCTCTCCAGACTCCGTCAGTGACGGTCACATCGTAGCTGTAGCTGTCGACCTGCTGCCCCTCGGTTTGCTCAGATAAGTACCGCTGAAGTGCGATGACAGCGACCGCCTCCTCGGTGTTTACTTTCAGACACTGTGTGGAGGATAGCCGCTCCAGCGTCCTCTGGAGGAAAGACGCTTGAGAAAAACCAGTGACCATCGAAGAGGAAGACGAGTTATCCTCCATTATGACCAGGAAAGTTAACTAGTTATCTGTCAGATAGCCAGCATGTTGCTGCTGCTGTCACCAAATTATCTCATGTTAGCTTGTTGGCTAACGTTAACTAACTTCCTCCTGCCACTGTAGCAGCAATGTCCGACACGCCAGAGAAAGTAGTAATATCTGAATGAATATACGAGTCAGCTTGTTTACCATATAAGACTTAATATTTCTCGGTGTTTGATAATTCGCCAACAAAGTTAACGTTACAATTACTGAACGTTACAAACAGCGCGCGGCGGGTGCCGTTTGATTGCGTCACTACTAGTTGCCGTGAGCAGTGGCGGCCTCAGCTGTGTGAGGGGCAGGGGCGGTAAAAATAAAAAACGGCACCAGCTGCATGCAGTTGGGCAACAAATTGCACCATAGAGTAGAAATAAGACAACATAAGAAAATATATATGCAAGTTGATCGTGGTGAGTCTCCATTATTGAGGTAGGCGTGAATATTGTGTCCGGCAACACCCAAAAACACTGCTGGGCGACCAACGATAAAAGAGACTCTGCAAAAACAGTCTGTGTAGGCACCTACCCAGACCCCAGGAATGCCTCTCAGCCTTGCAGCAGATTTTCCTCAGTGGCCACTCGCGGTATTGCATATTGCCTGTGGCCCAAAAAGCATTTTCTCCACAGCCCACCTACCAACTGTTGACAGGACACCTCGCACTGCAAACAAGGTCAATAATGAATCTTTCTGTTCTGAATTTTTGAGCCACGGTGGTTTTATATTTGTAAAACTTTCCTCAAGCAAAGAAAAGCGATTTAAAAATCTGGGACATCATCACAATGTTAGGTCTATTGCTGTGTCTCAAATCGCGTACTTCCGTTAGTACACTTCCATGTAGTATACTATGTGCACTATGTACTCATTGGCGTAGTGCGCAAATTTCGACAGGGTAGTGTTGTCTCTAACCAAACAAGGCCGTTGTACACTGAACGGAAATGATGGCCGCAGCTGTTAGCTTGTTAGCAAACTTGCATTAGCAATAACAGTATAGTGGTGCTTAGTGCAAAAAACACATGTATAACTTACATTTGTACAATGCAGCGACGTTCATGGTCGCACAGTCCTCATTTCCACTTTGAAAAGTGGTCCCTCCCCTTCCGCTACATAGCCAAGATGGTGACCATTGAGGGCAAGAAGTGTCCATAGTTCCACACTCAACTTCTTGACCGTTTTGAGTGCACCATCTGGGTACTCATAGTGCACTGCATTTTTCCATACTTCTCAGTGTGAACGCACTTATGCACTCAAAGTATTAAAGTACAGAAGTATGCGATTTGAGACACAGCATATGAGTCGCACAGGAATTTATGGGCAGGGCCAGTGGGAGAAACACTACAGTGCATATTTAGTTGGCTGAATACCTAGTAAATTTTGGGGGCGTGTGATCATCTTGGCATCGGCTATCTAGTTATTATTAAAATCTATGCAGCAACCTCAAAAAACACTAAAGATATTAATCAAGAATCAGCATATTGGGCTGCATATTGAAATATATTGTTTCATAACAAAATAAATGGTAAAGTGATTCCAGTATGCTTCCATTTTTAAAGTCTGAAGCATCTTTTGATGATTATTGGGATAATAACAGGGATCGCCTTTGACAGGATAAGTGTGGCATTAAATTAAACATGAGGATACCAAGGGGGCAGTTGCCATGGCAAACAGAGAAAGAACAAATTCTGTTTTACAGATTTTAATTCAATTAATTTGAATGACTTTATACAGTTTGATATCGCTTCCCTCTGACAATGTTGACTAGTGATTCACATAGTATCCACTCATCTGTGTGGTTGAATTCTGAATACTATGAATTAACTAAATGAATGTATGAATGCAATTATGTGGGGCAGTCAGTGGTGAAAGAGCCATTCAGTTCTTTCACTTAAGTTAAAGCAAATACTCCACTTCAAATAAAAGTACTGCGTTCAAAACCATGAAAACCTACTTGCTCATAAAACGATTTCTGATTTTTCTAATCTCTCTGAGAATGAATTCTTTGGCAACTTGGGAGCAGCAAATTCAGACTGTATCAACAACAGTCAGATTATAAAGATCATATGATATACTGATATATAACAGGAGCTCTAAGAGTAAAGTCTTGGCAGTTGAAGGTAGCCCATATTGGCCAAAACCCTAACGGCTAACAGTTGAGGAGGGGCCACAGTCTTTGGCTTTGCTTTGAGAAGAAAAAGTTGTATAGTTGGAAAAATCATCTGTATTAACATAAAAGGCCAACAAGCATCAATGTGATTATGTGTACAGTGCAATAATATATATTTACTGAGTTTCTATCTAAGCCTGAATTGTTGGTTTTCTTTTTTTACATGTATCAGCTTTGAAGTTGTGAGAAGGCACTTTTTACAGTGCTACTGGCTTGCTATTTTCTCACTACTTCCAGCATTCATGCTAAGCTAAGCTAAATGTGTCTGGAAGCTAACTCTGCTGAGAGTTGACATGGCTATTAATCTTCTCATCCAATGCCTCTGTGAGTGTACCGAATGCTCAGGTAATATTCATATTTCTGCAACTATAGTCACAGATCAGTGCGTGGACTAAAGAAACTTTTGAAAAAAAGTTTTTGAAATAAGAGCCAAACTTTATTGAAAAGCAAAACATCAGTACAGAAAAGAATCTTATATTTGGTTTTGTTATTCATTTGTGGTTATCAATACATAATCCACTGAGCCCTCTGACATCAATCTCTAAGCCTGACCAAACATACCTTAAAGCTGCCTTTAAATTACTCACTTGCCCAAGGAAAGAGCAGATACTCTACAGCTTGCCCCAGTCTCATATCTACAGTGTATCTGCTCAGCATAAACTGCAGTGACAACTGGCTTGATAAGCAACTTCATGTGACGGCCAACCACCCTCACCTTCTATCTGGTATCACCTTCTATTTGGACCGAATGCAATGATTGGCTGGAGTTTTCTTAGAACCATATGAGAATGGTGTAATTATGAGTTTTTATCTCTGATGGAATTCACTTACATTTTAGTGTGCCATCAGCTTATAGGATGGATAGCATTTTAACCTAAACAAAGAAAAGTGTAAAATTTCCAGGAAGGTAAGTGTAGCTTTAACTGACTTAGGACTGTATCCGACTCAGAATTATGTCATTTAAGTCAGATTTGGCTTTTCAACATGAATGTTCGGCTTTTTCTTGCTGTTTTTTCTTGTAAAGTTCGAAAGTTTGAACAGTGTCTGGCAGGCATTTAGGGTGACATCTACGCTCACGTAATATAGTAAACAAGCCAAGTTAGCCCTGCGAGCTAACGAATCGGAAATGTGCAGCAATATTTTTTTGCTGACACTAGATATCAAACAAAAGCCAGAGATTGTATCGTATTAAGATGCTGTGAGCTGTAAATTTACCAGTTCTAAGCAGAAGGCAGAAGATAACATTATCTCCTGACCAGGCAAAGGCTCTTTTCCTCTGGGCAGTTGCCTCCATCTCACTCAGACTCACCCTGGGTGTGGGGTGTGTGCCTGTATCGGAGGAAGATTTGCGAATCCTAGGATGGTGAAGGACTGACCCTTGCCTTAGGCAAGAGGAGTGGTATTGGTTAAGGTTAGGGTGAGAATGTCAGGGTAAGCCAGTCAGAGGCAGAGTAAGGCGGGTCATTGCTTCTCTATCGTAGGATTCGCAAATGCGTGTACCGTAGAGCAGTGTAAAAGCAAGGAGCGCTCACTCTGCAGCCACATCTGGGGACCAAAATGTCCTCTGAGGAACACTGCAAACAAACTGACCAAAAAACAAACAACAAAAAAAAAGAAAAACTACTGCTCCACTTGAAGAATCTCAGTCGTCTGAGGAGTCTCTGACTAATAGTTTGATTCTCTGGCTTTAAGGGGGCAGCCAACATAAATCTTACCAGAAAAGCTGATTAGACCCATTCATGTTAATGTCATATTTCGATGTTGCTCGAATGCCCAGAACACCGTAATGTAAACAGCCACAATAGCCTTTCAACCCTGGGTGCAAAAAGGTTGTTGGCTATGGACACCTGGGTGCTTATTGCATCTGCCAAAAAAACTTACACTTACATATCAAGCACACAAATCATGACTAATACTTCACTTATGTTATGTAATGTTATTTAACATGGCACATGTCAAAGAGTTTACTTTCTTCATCCCATATGAGGCAACTCAGTGAGTGCGTTTGTCAATCAGTTGTCTGGATTCAGTTTCTCAGAGACCTCAGGGCCGTTGTCAGGAGCTGTAAGGTCAGAAACAAACAGTTTGTGTGAAACTGCATAGAGTCCACTCACAGTCCTAAAAAGTTCATCTGCACAATA
>NC_065508.1:31830005-31837379 GCF_006386435.1 Epinephelus moara
GTTCCACATCTTCATGAATCTCCTCTCCATCTTTCCTCCAGAACATCATGGCTCTGTCAGGGAAGAAACCTGTAGCGTGGCAGCTGACTGGAGAGGAGGGCGTCTTCTGGAGGAGAAACACTGAGGGCTCTGAGGAGACAGAGAGACAATGGAGGGAGAGGGGGCGAGAGATGGAGAGGGGATAGAGAAAGATGAGAAAGGAAAATACAACTGAGGCTGATGTGAATGTCATTGGTTTTGCAGGTATTTGATCATAAACCAGAATATTGAATAAACAGCTATTTGAACACAATGATGGNAGAGGGGATAGAGAAAGATGAGAAAGGAAAATACAACTGAGGCTGATGTGAATGTCATTGGTTTTGCAGGTATTTGATCATAAACCAGAATATTGAATAAACAGCTATTTGAACACAATGATGGTCTTATCTTTCTCTCTGTCCCTCTTCTCCAGCCACATTCCCCATTACAAGGTTCCTTAATTGCATTTTTCAATTCTTCCACCACATGACCTCAGACTGTCCCTCCTTTTTACAATTTCCTTATCAGCCCTTAATCAGCCCTTTTCCATTCACTCCCTGCCAGTTTGGCAAAGTTGGTATATGCTTTGTACCTTTGCTTTCTCGCCCCTGTATTCTGTAACCTGTTATCTATAGTGTGAAACCTGAATCTGGAACTTGTAAACGTCCTGCCTGCCTGACCCTCTGCCTGACTTTGTATTTCTTGCCTGTACCTTTGGAGTTATTTGCCTGTTTCGACTACCTCTCTAGTTCTGACCCTTGTCTGCCTGATGATTCCTGTCCCTGTCAGTAAGCTTAAATATAAATTGTCATACAATCATTGAACTGTCCCTGTATGACTCAACTGTCTGCATTAAAATTGTCCAACTTTTTTTTTTCAGGGGAATATGCCACATGCCCATACACCCATCTTATGAGCTATAAGAACATATGACAGTGCTACATAACAACCCATTGGCTACACAACCTCATCGTCTGTATATAGACAGAGAAGGGAACTACACTACCACTGAAGAAACTCACGACAATCAGGGACAGAATCTGAGAAGGTCATGTCAGTGGAGTAATAAAACAATACAGACTGTAAGAACATCTTTGTGTCCATGAAACTACATCAGGCCATGTGATTCTACCTGTTCTCAGCAGAGAGCTGTTCATGTAGGCCACATACTTCTTCAGCCACTCAGGGAAAATCTGCGTGAGTTGGTATTCATTGCCTCGAATCATAGTTTTGTCAGCGTCCCATCTCATTTTGATGTTGAAAGCCTGTGGTTTTGGAGCGACCCATGTCAGTGTCTTCAGGTCGAATGATATTAAGTCTTCTCCATCATAACCAAACTGATTAAAACCAGTAACCTCTCCAGTCTCGTCATCTCATTCACAACCAGTATTCGTCTGGAGAATGTGGACACCTGAGAGACAGAGACAGAGTCTGCAGTTAGCAATGATGCACTGATGATGCATAGCTCCAGTGGAAAGATGATCTCAGAAATACTCTGCATTGTGTGATGCATAGCTATTCTCCCAGTCTTGTGGTGTGCTCATGATTCAACTGCGGATAATCAGCACTTTTTCTTTATATGAGTGATGAAAACTAAATTCCATTCCACAACAGCTATAGTAATGTTCTGTAAATAACTGACAATGACAGTAAACCAAGTGGTTATGTCTTCTTGCAATCTGGTTACACTAAAGTGTTTTATGTACAAAGTCACAGGATTTAAGTTAAGATGCCGACCATGACCTATAATATCCCTGGTTGGAGTCCAGCTGGGAACCTTATCGCTCTCCCTTATTTTCTGTCATCTCTTAATCACGGCTATCTCAACCTTCACCCTTGTGCAGGTTGGTATGACCAGCATGAAATAACTCAAAATAATTAATCTGATATATATTCCAAATTAAATATCCAAATTGTACATAATTAGTCCTGTTTAATTGTTAACCTCCTGTGACCCTGCATCCTCATATGAGGACATTACATTTGGAGTTTGCTGCACCATATAATTCATTTTTGCTTAATGTAGACCTTTTTATGCTATCTATTAGTAGCAAGAGCACAATACTCTAATCTATGTAAAAACAAGATGGCGGCCATCTCTGCCAAGTCACAGCCTAAAGTCAATCCACACGTAATTGGAAAAAGCACAAAAACTGATTAGATTTTAAGGTTGAAACTTTTTTTTGCTTTTATAACAATTGTAGTTTGAAATGGCATAAACACTGTATGAATTTTAGCAATAGTAAAAAAAAGTTAAAATGCTGTTAACTAGCAAGTACTTTTTAAAGGACATTGGGTCTTTATTATTGTATTAATTACGACTTGGCTTTTGCACAGCCATGTTCAGGCACTGGAAACAACAGTTTTAAGCAGTTTAAGACTTGATCAGTGTCCTCTAGCCTGAAGAGTTACAAAACATTGAACAAATGTTGCAGTGTTTGTAATTTTTTTATTGCATTACAATATTCAGGCACTAAAACATAGGCTACTGCTTTATACTTTAATTGTGACTATTAAAAATAAACCCATCAACCCCATGGAAGGAAGTATTTTTTTCCACAACTACTTACTGCTCAGAGACAATGCTTTGTTTTAAAGAAAAATCTAATTGGGTCCTGCTAATCCAAAATAGGTAGAAGAAATAAAAAAAATGCATACTAAGGAAAAGCTTGTATATCAGGAGGTTAAGTATTCTGCAGCAATACGAAAGGTTAGATGAAAAGTGGGGAGTGAGGATTCTTGAACTAACACCTGTACAGATGAACATGGGGTCTTGATAGTTTCTTGAGGCTCTCTGGAGTGTCAGGATAAAATAGGGCCGGGCAATATAGGAAAAAATCAAAAATCACAATATTTTGTCCAAATACCTTGATATAAATATTGTGACGAGACTGTAGGGGTTGACAGCTGTTGCTTTCAGAAAATATATACACCACTAACAATATAACAACTAATTGGGTAAAGACAAATAATAGAATGTTAGAACAGTGTGTTAAGTTCAGAAAGTTACATCACTTTATTGTAATGCAGCCTTTAAAACCAGGAGAAGACAACACATCCAAAATCAAAGACGATATCTACTTACATATCATGACATCAATGTAATTTCCAAACCAGTGAAAAACAGAATACCAAATATTTTACCTCTACTTTGGTTGAAGCGCTGTTTCAAATCATGTATCGTGGTTTTGAAGAAGTTGGGGTAATAACACTGTTGGGTGTGCCACTCCAAGTGATCAGGATTTTCATCATAGGCTTTTTTCATCCAGTCCCGTTTTGGTTCCACTTTCTGTTTGATGCTGTCGCAGTTAACCGCCACAATGCCATCAACCACTGAAATACCGACAAACATGAAGTCTTGCTCTCTAGAAAATGTAGTAACGGCATACCTCAGGGTGTGTTTCACTGCAGGACAAACAAGGTTTATACACACATTATAAATATACGCACATTGTCAACACGCACATCATGGGATTCAGTTTAAACATACAATCTTATGGAGTTGAGGTGAAAAAAAAATCCCTCGTGTCGTTGAGCTACACAGGAGTAAAATGCAGAGCAAGTGGAAAGTTAAAGATTTCAAATATGATCTTACCTGCAGATGAAAAGTGACAGAGAAAAAGCATCAAAAATAACTTTTTCATCTTGTCTTAATAAAGCTGGTTCAGCTGCTTGGTCTTCTGTCCAGTGTTGTTTACTCTGTTACTTATCTGCGTCAACTGAATTCTAGACTGTACTAAAGTTAGGGGGGGTTTCCAGAGATCAAAGAGTGAAAGAGAAAGTGTGTGCTCACATGGTCACACCATAGAGGGACTGAAGAAACTCAGAGGGTCAAGTGAAGTGCCTTTAAATCCTGGAGCTTTGTAAATATTTAATCAGTCAAGCATGAAATTTGGCAAAATTAGAGATGCATTGCACATACCTGTTATTGTATTATGACTGAGATGTTAAATCAATAAAATGAAGGTTTTCATATATTCAATGAACATTTGGATGATGATGAGTATTGGTAAGAATCAGCCTGTCAGGGCATGGTGTCACTTTTTACACAGTGATCCTCGTGACTGACAAATGAAAGGCTCCTCTGGAATAATAAGGCTGTCCTCCTGTCAGACATTATGTAATCACCTCAGTTCATACAATGTTCACACTGCTAATGCCTTAAAGTATGTTGAAAGGCTGTAGATGCACAAATGTTTAAATATTAATTGCCCTTACAAATGTAACCAAAACAAATCTGTCTTCAGATTGAACTGATTCCTTATTCATTAATACCCATTGAGTGCACAGTTGCCCACGTACAGTTTCACATGGTGTGTGTTTGGGATACAGGTCATAGGAAATTGCAGATTAAATAGTCTACTGAACCCATTAAGAAGAGCAATGTATTCAGACAGTTTTTGTGAATTTGATAGCATGATTGCTTTATTGAAAGTACAGTAGTACCATTGCCAATAGTGGGATAGTTAGTGGGCTAAAACTGTACATCAGTAGTTGAGGTAGCACGTTGAAAGGCAGACAGTAAAAGTGTTTTTTGTTGTATGACTTAAAAGTGGGGCGCACTAGTTCACATGGGAAAGGTGCGGCTAGCCCTTGTTGCAGCAGCATACCATACCATGAATTAGTCATACCCAAAATTAGAAAAAAAAACAACAACATTCGGCCACAGGGGGAGCCACAGCAATCAGTCGCATTTTAGCCATTTCTAAGCATTTTTCTGTTGTTATAGCGCCACCCAGTTGCCAATTAGAGTTAAATTTCTCCAGTCACCTTGAGGCGTCCTGTTCTACATATCTACCAAGTTTAGTAAAATCGATATGGCTGATGTTATACACCTTTATGTGATGAGCCACGCCCTCTGCAATATTCATTGCCTTATGTTTGAAATTAGATAAGCCCCTTGAGATGCATCATCTTGTTTTAGATTGATTCCAAAGTTTACTTTTTGTAATACATGATTTATGAGGTTTGAATCGGCCTAGATAAGAAATTAGCTCTCTAGCGCCCCCATTTTGTTTGATGGGGTCAATAATGGAGAGGTCCCCTCAGATTATGTGTGGTCATATGCCTACAAAGTTGCGTGGTGATCGGTGAAACCCTTGAGATGTTATACACCTTTATGTGATGAGCCACGCCCTCCGCAATATTCATTGCCTTATAGAAGCTCAGTTTTAGTAAGTTTTCCAACTTTTGCCAAGAGGGAACTTTAGATATTGGTCCCGAGATTATGTTCACCGAGTTTCATTCAGATCGGTCAAACTTTATAGGAAGAGATCGATTTTAAGTGTTTTTTAAAAAAAATCAAAATGGCGGAAAATCTATATAACCGGAAGTTATGGGTTCTTAGGTAAATTTGTTCCTCATGAGGAGAGGCATCTCTGTGCAAAGTTTCATGTCTCTACGACATACGGGGCATGAGATGCCCATTCAAAGTTTGCGATTTCAATCGGTAGCTATAGCGCCCCCATTTGGCCAATTAATGTAATATTGCTTCATTCGCATCCTCCCATGACCCTCTACCACTGTGCCAAATTTCACATGGAGGTCCGTGAGGAGAAAAACGTGGAACAGACACACCCACAGACAGAGTTTTCATCATTATATAGTAAGATATAGTAAGATAATATCAATCAAGGATATATGTAAAAAAAAAAATTTTGTTTTCTTTCTGTCATTCTCTTTTATGTCATACCCCCAAGCACATAATAAGGCTCATGTGATGTGTGAGTATTTTATACAGTTTGTGGTGCCAGCAGAGGGTGACAAGATGACTTTCTCTTTTCACTGCAAAAGAATCAAGACGGGCTCCAAGAGCTCAAACAGGACCTCTGCTGTCCAAATGAAGTTATTACAAACCGTCCTCAGTCAAAAAGTGAGTCCTTTTTCTTGTACTGTATGGTCCAAAATATGTCCAAATAATTGGGACTGGAGCTGTTTCTCTTGGTTTGGGCCAGCCCCCCTTTGTTCCAAGTAAAGGACACCTTAATGCTAGCCACACTGGTATTTTAACATTGCACTAGTCTCCCAACAGTTCACTGTTTGGTGGTGGTGGCACAATCTTATTTTTCACTCCATTACTCAAATCATTAAAGTGTCAGTGGACAGACATTTATTCTTGGGATCTGTCACCAAGACCTGCTGATGTTACTTTCAGTGTTTACATTACATTTAGGACCCACTGGGTATTTCACCGCATAAGGCAGTTTGCAGAATGAGGTTCAGTGGGTACTGAAGAAGCCTTTAGTGCCAAGCAAACTGATAAATATAGTCATTTAGATATGGACAGTGGTGCTATAGGGATGCTGCTGATAATGCAGTGTGCTGTAATTACCTCCCCTACAGTGTAGATACTGTAACGCTCTGTCTGCTCCTTGGTTTCTGAGATACCAAATGTAAATCTTTGAATTTATCTAGCATCTAAAAGTTTAAAAAAATATACACCATTACAGAGAAAAAAAAAAAAAAAGTTTTTCCAAATGGATGATTAAGAGGGCGAAACTGAGAAGACACACATAAATGTTGATAAAGAGAAATACTGTCATTAATTCATTGAAATAATACTTTTAAAATAAGTAAATAAAAGGCAAAAGAAAAAATAAAACATACACCTTTTAAAGGTCCAGTGTGTAGGATTTAGGGGGATACACTGGCAGAAATTATAGTTTAATATTCATAACTATGTTTTCATTAGTTTATAACTTGTGTTTTTGTTACTTTACAGTGAGCTGTTTATATGTACATATGCGGAGGGTCCTCTTCAAAGAAATCCACCATGTTGTTTCTACAGTAGCCCAGAATGGACAAAATGTACAGTGGCTGTATGTGTGCAGTTTGCGATGGTCACCATAGTTCTAGTGTAACTGCAAGGCTAATGACTTTGACACAGAAGATCTGTGGTTCCATTCCTGGTCAGGGCGGCATAACACATATCCTCATTACTGCTAGCCTACCTCAGGATGAGTGGAACCACAAACACAAGAGTCATACTGGCTCAGATGTTGCCTGAGTCAACAAGGTCCACGTCAGGTGTTGGGGAACCAGGGCAATCTGATGAGAAATGGGCTATTGGAACGAGACAGAGATGGACTAGAGCAGAGAACATGGAACTATTGAATACTACTATACTAGTAATCCCTGTGAGAGGGGCTACATGCAGAGGATGTGGGATACATGGAAGCTTCAAAACAACATCTAGCCTGACAAAGAAACAACTCCTAGTCCACTGTTCCAACATCCACAAATGGCAACTGCTATTGCAGCTAGAGATTGATGAGGTACAACAAACATGCTATGGCAAGGGGGAGCCAGGACAAAAGGTCAAATCCGAGGTTGGGTACCAAGCCCCAACAAGTC
>NC_065508.1:31840994-31856902 GCF_006386435.1 Epinephelus moara
AATCTCTCCAGGTTCCACATCTTCATGAATCTCCTCTCCATCTTTCCTCCAGAACATCATGGCTCTGTCAGGGAAGAAACCTGTAGCGTGGCAGCTGACTGGAGAGGAGGGCGTCTTCTGGAGGAGAAACACTGAGGGCTCTGAGGAGACAGAGAGACAATGGAGGGAGAGGGGGCGAGAGATGGAGAGGGGATAGAGAAAGATGANACTGAGGGCTCTGAGGAGACAGAGAGACAATGGAGGGAGAGGGGGCGAGAGATGGAGAGGGGATAGAGAAAGATGAGAAAGGAAAATACAACTGAGGCTGATGTGAATGTCATTGGTTTTGCAGGTATTTGATCATAAACCAGAATATTGAATAAACAGCTATTTGAACACAGTGATGGTCTTATCTTTCTCTCTGTCCCTCTTCTCCAGCCACATTCCCCATTACAAGGTTCCTTAATTGCATTTTTCAATTCATCCACCACATGACCTCAGACTGTCCCTCCTTTTTACAATTTCCTTATCAGCCTTTAATCAGCCCTTTTCCATTCACTCCCTGCCAGTTTGGCAACGTTGGTATGTACTTTGTACCTTTGCTTTCTCGCCCCTGTATTCTGTAACCTGTTATCTATAATGTGAAACCTGAATCTGGAACTTGTAAACGTCCTGCCTGCCTGACCCTTTGCCTGACTTTGTATTTCTTGCCTGTACCTTTGGAGTTGTTTGCCTGTTTCAACTACCTTCCTTGTTCTGACCCTTGTGTGCCTGATGATTCCTGTCCCTGTCAGTAAGCTTAAATATAAATTGTCATACAATCATTGAACTGTCCCTGTATGCCTCAACTGTGTGCATCAAAATTACACATAACATATGACAGTGCTACATAACAACCCATTGGCTACACAACCTCCTCATTGTCTGTATATAGACAGAGAAGGGAACTACACTACCACTAAAGAAACTCACGACAATCAGGGACAGAATCTGAGAAGGTCATGTCAGTGGAGTAATAAAACAATGTAAGAACATCTTTGTGTCCATGAAATTACATCAGGCCATGTGATTCTACCTGTTCTCAGCAGAGAGCTGCTGCTGTAGGCCACATACTTCTTCAGCCACACAGGGAAAATCTGCATGAGGTAGTCTTTACTGACTTTAGTTCCAGTTTTGTCAGCGTCCCATCTCATTTTGATGATGAAAGCCTGTGGTTTTGGAGCGACCCATGTCAGTGTCTTCAGGTCCAATGATATTAAGTCTTCTCCATCATAACCAAACTGAGTAAAAGCATTAACCTCTCCAGTCTCGTCATCCCAATCACAACCACTCATCCTCTGGAGAATGTGGACA
This sequence comes from Epinephelus moara, assembly GCF_006386435.1. NCBI lineage: Eukaryota > Metazoa > Chordata > Actinopteri > Perciformes > Serranidae > Epinephelus > Epinephelus moara. The sequence continues at coordinate 31,842,327 of NC_065508.1, forward strand.
CCTGAGAGACAGAGACAGAGTCTGTAATTAACAATGATGCACAGATGATGCATAGCTACAGTGGAAAGATGATCTCAGAAATACTCTGCATTGTGTGATGCACAGCTATTCTCCCAGTCTTGTGGTGTGCTCATGATTCAAGTGCGGATAATCAGCACTTTTTCCGTATCGGAGTGATGAAAAGTACTTTCTATTTCACAATTTAAAAGTTAAAAGTTAAAATGGTAGCTGTAGTAATGTTCTGTAAATAACTGACAATGACAGTAAACCAAGTGGTTATGTCTTCTTGCAATCTGGTTACATTAAACTGTTTTATATACAAAGTCACAGGGTTTAAGTTAAGATGCCGACCATGATATCCCTGGATGGAGTCCAGCTGGGGACCTTATCGCTCTCCCTTATTGTCATCTCTTAACCACTTCTATCTATACCTTCACCCACGTGCAGGTTGGTATGACCAGCACAAATTAATTACAAATAATTATTTTGATATATATTCCAAATTAAATATCAAAATTGTATATAATTAATTGTTGTTAATTGTTAACCTCCTGTGACCCTGCATCCTCATATGAGGACATTACATTTGGAGTTTGCTGCACCATATAATTCATTTTTGCTTAATGTAGACCTGTTGTCCTCATCTGTGGACACTTTTTATGTCATCTATTAGTAGCAAGAGCACAATACTCTAATCTATGTAAAAACAAGATGGCAGCCATCTCTGCCAAGTCACAGTCGATCCTGACACGTTATTGAAAAAAGCATAAAAAATGATATTTTATGGTTGAAACTGTCTTTTACTTTAATAACATTTGTAGTTTGAAATGGCACACAAATTTCAGCCAATTTTAGCAATAGTAAAAAGTTAAAATGCTGTTAACTAGCAAGTACTTTTTAAAGGACATTGGGTCTTTATTATTGTATTAATTACAACTTGGCTTTTGCACAGCCATGTTCAGGCACTGGGAACAACAGTTTTGAGCAGTTTAAGACTTGATCAGTGTCCTCTAGCCTTAAGAGTTACAAAACATTGAACAAATGTTGCAGTGTTTGTAATTTTGTTTTTGCATTACAATATTCAGGTATTGAAATATACTGCTTTACGCTTTTAGTGTGACTATTAAAAAAAACCATCAACCCAATAAAAGGACATACTTTTTTCAAAACTACTTACTGCTCAGAGACAATGCTTTGTTTTAAAGAAAAATCTAATTGGGTCCTGCTAATCCAAAATAGGTAGAAGAAATAAAAAATGCATACTAAGGAAAAGCTTGTGTATCAGGAGGTTAAGTATTCTGCAGCAATATGAAACGAGAGATGACAAGTGGGCAACACGACATTTCTCTCATTTGATTTTCAAAAAAAACGGTGCACTGTATTGCACAATACATGAATTTCTATTACAAAATATGAGAAGTTTTTGTACTGTGCTCTCTCTTTTTAAAAAAAAAAAAAAAAAAAAAAAGATGATCTAAATTGCCTAAAAACCAGGAGTGCCGGCGCCCCATGCATAGAGGCATCGCCTCGCCGCAGCGGCTGAGGGCTCGAATCCAGCTCGTGGCCCTTTTCTGCATGTCAGTCCCCACTCTCTCTCTCTGTCCCCCCATTTCACCCTCTGTCTTGTCAATAAAGGCAAAAAGCCAATAAAAATAAGCTTTAAAAAAACAAAAAAACAGGATAAGACGACACTTGTGATACTCTGTCCAAAATCGAGGTCGATATCTACTCTCATATCATGATATCAGTATATTGTCCTAACAGTCCTAACCAGTGAAAAACAGAATAGCTACCAAATATTTTACCTCCACTGTGGTTGAAGCGCTGTTTCAAATCGAACATCATGGTTTTGAAGAAGTTGGGGTAATACACATAACACTCATGGGTGTGCCACTCCAAGTGCTGAGGATCATCTTCAATTAATTTTCTCATCCAGTCCTGTTTTGGTACCACCATCTTTTTGTTGCTGTCGCAGTTACCCGCCACAATGTCATCAACCACTGTAACACCGACAAAGTTGAAGTCTTGCTCTTCAGTTAGATATGCAGTTAAGGCATACCACATGGTGTGTTTCACTGCAGGACAAACAAGGTTTATATACACATTATAGCCTAAATATACACACATTATCATCGCACACATCATAATTATGTTAGTATAGCCCCTTTTTACCACGGAGTATTAGGGCCATATTGAAAAAAATGTTTTTTGGAGATTTCGAGAATAAAGTTGTAACTGAGAAAAAGCCATAACATTACGAGAATAAAGTTGTAATTTAATGAGAAAAAAAGTCATAATATTACGAGAATAAAGTCGTAATTTAATGAGGAAAAACTCGTAATATTACGAGAATAAAGTCGTAATATTACGAGAAAAGAAATCGTAATATTACGCAGGCCTGGAGTGGCTAATCGGGAGGATCGAGACAATTCTGACGTTTGGGCCGCGAGGGCCGGTGTTCAGTTATTTTTTTATTGGGCCGGTGTTCAGTCATGGCATTGGGTAGCCTATCACTTATGCTGCTACCGCTATACCCAAGCCGCCTTCACTGGCGACCTCTGAGGTGGAGACACCGGCTCTGCGCGGCTGTGTGAGCTGCGCTCCGATTACGCGCGCATCTCCGGCGATGAATTTTGGAGTCGTTTACCGACACGCCTCTTCATTAACAAAGCGCACGGATGAAGGTGAAGTGTCTGATGCGGCGGTCTGATTACGCGCACATCTCCAACGATTTGTGGAAGCGACCACCGACACGCCTCCTCATCATAAGAGTGGACGGAGAACGCCGAAGTCCCTGCAGCATCCGAGGTAGAGACAACGGCTCCACGGAGCTCAGCAGCTGCATCTGACTAGCATACATTTCCAATCACCACCGTTCAAATTAATTAATTATCAAGTCAATGAATTGTGTGGCGTTATAATAATAGTATGATGCGATGCCACATAACTGGGAAACTTTGTGTTGTAGCCCCTCAGAAGCAAGATCCAGCTCCAAGCACCGGCCATGAGCCCACAAGTCCAGAGTGGGCACTACTTATTTGAACAGAATATAGATTCTGATAGCCTATTGTTGAAAAGGATGTTGTGTTGTTAAGAGTAGCCTAACGGTGGAGATGTGCACTCATGTTGAAATAAATCTACATTGTGAAGCAGCCCAACTTGCACTGAATTGGAAATATTTTAGAAAAATACACTGAATTACAAGGCTTTAGAGAACAGTGCGCTATTGTAGACTTAACATAAGGTTATAAATAGGTCGTGATCTAAAGTGGGCCGGTCTGAGGCATGAAACACCAGGGCTGAAAATGAGTCCCACTCCGGCCCTGCCTCCAAATGTGTGTGTCGACAAAAAGTACACGGACCCCGCGGCTACACGGATTGTAAAAGATCATTTTTGCTGATATTTTCAATTTAGAGTTCCTTTAAAAGGAAAGTAGGCTACAATAGAAAAACGTCCAATATTGTGTAATTAAAATTCATATAATGTGCAATACAGTGCACTGTTTATTTGGTATGTCAAATGGGAGAAACAGGAGAAAGCGCGTCGTCACTTTTGGCTGTTCCAACCATCCGTACCGTAATACCACGAATAGTCAAGCATCAAAATGCGTGTCACGGCTGGACTTTGGCAATTGACGGTGCACTTAACCGCGATTGAGCTACGCAGGAGCAAAATGCAGAGCAAGTGGAAAGTTAAAGATTTCAAATATGATCTTACCTGCAGATGAAAAGTGACAGAGAAAAAGCATCAAAAATAACTTTTTCATCTTGTCTTAATAGAGCTGGTTCAGCTGTTTGGTCTTCTGTCCAGTGTTGTTTACTCTGTTACTTATCTGCGTCAACTGAATTCTAGACTGTACTAAAGTTAGGGGGGGTTTCCAGAGATCAAAGAGTGAAAGAGAAAGTGTGTGCTCACATGGTCACACCATAGAGGGACTGAAGAAACTCAGAGGGTCAAGTGAAGTGCCTTTAAATCCTGGAGCTTTGTAAATATTTAATCAGTCAAGCATGAAATTTGGCAAAATTAGAAATGCATTGCACATACCTGTTATTGTATTATGACTGAGATGTTAAATCAATAAAATGGAGGTTTTCATATATTCAATGAACATTTGGATGATGATGAGTATTGGTAAGAATCAGCCTGTCAGGGCATAGGGTCACTTTTTACACAGTGATCCTCGTGATTGACAAATGAAAGGCTCCTCTGGAATAATAAGGCTGTCCTTCTGTCAGACATTATGTAATCACCTCAGTTCATACAATGTTCACACTGCTAATGCCTTAAAGTATGTTAAAAGGCTGTAGACGCACAAATAAGTTTAAACATTATTGCCATTTCAAATGTAACCAAAACAAATCTGTCTTCAGACTGAACTGATTCCTTATTCATTAAAGATAATATGGAGTCAAAGATATATGTTTAAAAAAAAAAAGAAAAAAAGCAGTACGGAGATATTTTGTGGTTTCAATTATGTGTTTTTGGATGTTTGAATCTGGGGCGCCGTAAGCCTCCATTAGGTGGAGTTGTGTTGCTACCCCCTCTCCCCTTGGATCCTCACAAGTGTTGTGAGGACTCTGAAACTTCACCTGAGCCTCCCTCAGCATATGGGTGAGTAGATAATGGCTGAATTTTCATTTTTTGGTGCACTATCCCTTTAATGCTAGCCACACTGGTATTTTAACATTGCACTCTCCCAACAGTTCACTGTTTGGTGGTGGTGGCACAATCTTATTTTTCACTCCATTACTCAAATCATTAAAGTGTCAGTGGACAGACATTTATTCTTGGGATCTGTCACCAAGACCTGCTGATGTTACTTTCAGTGTTTACATTACATTTAGGACCCACTGGGTATTTCACCGCATAAGGCAGTTTGCAGAATGAGGTTCAGTGGGTACTGAAGAAGCCTTTAGTGCCAAGCAAACTGATAAATATAGTCATTTAGATATGGACAGTGGTGCTATAGGGATGCTGCTGATAATGCAGTGTGCTGTAATTACCTCCCCTACAGTGTAGATACTGTAACGCTCTGTCTGCTCCTTGGTTTCTGAGATACCAAATGTAAATCTTTGAATTTATCTAGCATCTAAAAGTTTAAAAAAATATACACCATTACAGAGAAAAAAAAAAAAAAAGTTTTTCCAAATGGATGATTAAGAGGGCGAAACTGAGAAGACACACATAAATGTTGATAAAGAGAAATACTGTCATTAATTCATTGAAATAATACTTTTAAAATAAGTAAATAAAAGGCAAAAGAAAAAATAAAACATACACCTTTTAAAGGTCCAGTGTGTAGGATTTAGGGGGATACACTGGCAGAAATTATAGTTTAATATTCATAACTATGTTTTCATTAGTTTATAACTTGTGTTTTTGTTACTTTACAGTGAGCTGTTTATATGTACATATGCGGAGGGTCCTCTTCAAAGAAATCCACCATGTTGTTTCTACAGTAGCCCAGAATGGACAAAATATACAGTGGCTGTATGTGTGCAGTTTGCGATGGTCACCATAGTTCTAGTGTAACTGTAAGGCTAATGACTTTGACACAGAAGATCTGTGGTTCCATTCCTGGTCAGGGCGGCATAACACATATCCTTAATACTGCTAGCCTACCTCAGGATGAGTGGAACCACAAACGCAAGAGTCATACTGGCTCAGATGTTGCCTGAGTCAACAAGGTCCACGTCAGGTGTTGGGGAACCAGGGCAATCTGATGAGAAATGGGCTATTGGAACGAGACAGAGATGGACTAGAGCAGAGAACATGGAACTATTGAATACTACTATACTAGTAAACCCTGTGAGAGGGGCTACATGCAGAGGATGTGGGATACATGGAAGCTTCAAAACAACATCTAGCCTGACAAAGAAACAACTCCTAGTCCACTGTTCCAACATCCACAAATGGCAACTGCTATTGCAGCTAGAGATTGATGAGGTACAACAAACATGCTATGGCAAGGGGGAGCCAGGACAAAAGGTCAAATCCGAGGTTGGGTACCAAGCCCCAACAAGTCCTTACAACACAGATTCCCTTTACAACAAGGGTGAATGACCTGAGATTGAAATGGACAAGCTGGAAACCCAGCACCCCTGAAGAATACCAAGGCTAAGTGACAAAGTACTCTCTGAAAGTCCGCTAGATGAAGTGAATTTAGTACAACATACTATCCCACTAGGTACATAACTGAGACCAATCAGCCAAGATCAAGGCAACACGAACAGAAGTTAGTCAACTCTCAGAGCTACAGAAAGGTGTGGGGCAACATCAAGAAGAAGGAACATGAGAAGCNGCCAAGATCGAGGCAACACGAACAGAAGTTAGTCAACTCTCAGAGCTACAGAAAGGTGTGGGGCAACATCAAGAAGAAGGAACATGAGAAGCTTGCAAACTACCAAAGGCTGAGAGAGGAGCTAGAAAAGATATGGGAAGTAAAAGCAACAGTGGTGCCAGTGGTGATCGGCGCACTGGGGCTGTGACCCACAAACTGGGAGAGTGGCTCCAGCAGATCCCACGTACAACACCTCCTAAAGTCTCTGTCCAGTAGGGTGCGGTCCTAGGAATAGCTAAGATACTTCGCAGAACCCTCAAACTCCAAGGCCTCTGGTAGAGGACCCGAGCTCGAGGAAGACACACCATCATCTCCCATAGAGGTTCTTTCTTTTTAATTTAATAAGACAATATTATTTTTTTTATGGGCATCACAGTGATTCAGTGGTTAGCATTGTTGCCTCACAGCAAGAGGATCTTCTCATTCAACACCTCTGTGAGAGTACCAAATGCCCAGGTTATATTCATATTTCTGCAGCTATAGTCACAGATCAGATTGTGGACTAAAGGAGCCAAACTTTTGAGAAAAGCAAAACATCAGTACAAAAAAGAATAATATATCTAATTCAATCCACTCAATACACAATAAAATGCACCAAAACTTGGGTGAGCATTCCTATAAGCCCAATATTCATGTTAACTAATGTTTTGACCTGTCATTAGGCCCTGCAGTGTGTATTAGCTGCGCCCTCATAAATCCACTGAGCCCTCTGACATCTTTCTCTAACCCTGACCTAACATACCTTATCCACCTTATTCCTAGCCCCCATGATACCTTGTGTGAATTATGGGTGCAACTTCCGGCGTTGAACCGAAACCGGCGGTTTCCACTGGTAACAGTTTGTTTACAGTGTTTTTTTCGTCTTTCCAAGAGCAACTGGGAAATAAAACGTGGAGCACACTACCTGCTATAGCTCAAACGGGATCATGTGATCATACCTCTCCCATCTCTGACAGCCATCTCAAAGCAACCGAGCACGCCAGCAATTAGCTTGCCTTGCTACATTAAAATATGGTTAGCTTAACATGTCCCGAGCTAGCTTAAGGTAACATCTGCTCCTTCTAAAGATGATTTCTGATTTCTGATGACTTATTAAGAAATACTAACACATGATTCAGTATTAACTGTAGCTCCATGTAAAGTGAATAAATGTGATGTTTCCCAGCTGATCCTCTGCTCGTCTGTGTTGGCATTCATTTTTTATATGATATAAAGGATGTGGTAAATCAGTAACATATTCTCAGCCCTAATGACTAAATACATATTTTAAAGGTATGTTGCTGAGTTTATTTTATAACGAGCAATTTTCTAATGTAGGTTGAGAATGAAGTCAGACGGGGAAAGACAGGGATATCACGTACTGACGTTGAGTGATGGACCTGTCAGTCTAGGTGTTATTCTCTTCTGCAAATTCTGATTTAATACTTTTTCTCTAAGTCTCGTGAAACTCTTGTGGTTTTATTTCTCATATCAATGGTTACTATGGCAACAGGAACAATCCCTTTGTGTTCTGGTTACATGTTCAACACACAGTTGCTAAAGACAAAAAAATAGCTTAGACTGGTTGTTAGCCGTTACAGACACGGACAGTGCAACAGGTACCAGAGCTCCGAAGAGACATTTTAGAAAATGCTAAGCTAACATTAGTGGAATGTTTGCTAAAAAATAAATCAGTATTTGCAAAACTGAAGGCAAATTACTTTGGAAAAGAACCAGCGTTGGCGGTTAGCCACCAAGAGTAGCCACTGGGACTAACCACAGACAGTCTATGGGACTAACTAGCTTACTGCTACTTCCGCTATCTCACAGGAAGTTGCGCCCATAATCATTTCTACAGTAGTGCCCTCAGGAATAAGGTGGATAGCTGCCTTTAAATTACTCACTTGCCCAAGCAAAGAGCAGATACTCTACAGCTTGCCCCAGTCTCATATCTACATTGTATCTGCGCAGGATAACCTACAGTGACAACTGGCTTGATAGGCAACTTCATGTGACGGCCATGGCTCAACCACCATCACTGTCTATCTGGTTCCAGCAGTCTTACCCCTGGTTAGTAAACCCCTGTGGTATGAGAAACGTCATGAATTATATCCTTTCCCCTGCCTTACCAGAGAAAAGAACATGGTTTCAATAGTCCATCATAAGAGGTTATTGTGAGCACTGTATTCAGAAGTCTGTCATTCAGTAGTTGCTCTAAAGACATGAAATAATATTTAACACTGATCAAACACACTCAGTTAATGTTCTTTGAATGTGGATAAGAAACACATTATTACAATAAAGATTAACAAAAACTCCAACTGATTTTAAAAAATCAAATACTAATTTGTAATGTGACAAAGAGTCTATTAGCACCCGGTTGAAATTTATCACACTGCAGCTATTCAGCTATTTACTCCCATCCCTACAACCGTTATTATGGATCCCACTGTGTGCCGTGACTGGACAGTACTTCTCAAGTTGATGCATCGAGGTTGGAAACAGTCAGGGTAAGGGCAAGGAGGTCGTGCTTAGAGCTAATACTAGCCAATCTTGGATATATCTCTTGGAGATGAAGGTGGCAAATTATAAAACCTCATAAAGGCACTGCCAGAAAGTCAGGTGATCTAGTATAAAGAGCAACACAGTCCATGGTGGGAGTGATATGTGGTGGATGAACGAGTCAAACACTGGACTTCCACACAGGAGACTGGGGTTTGAATAGAAAGGTAAGTGTCGCTTTAACTGACTTATGACTGTATCCAACTCAGAATTATGTCATTTAAGTCAGATTTGGCTTTTCAACATAAATGTTCGACTTCTTGTTGATGTTTTTTCATGTAAAGTTTGAGAGATTGAACAGTGTCTGGCAGGCATTTAGGGTGACATCTACGCTCACGTAATATAGTAAACAAGCCAAGTTAGCCCTGCAAGCTAACAATTTGGATATGTGCAACAATATTTTTTGCTGACACTAGATATCAAACAAAAGCCAGAGATTGTATCGTATTAAGATGCTGTGAGCTGTAAATTTACCAGTTCTAAGCAGAAGGCAGAAGATAACATTATCTCCTGACCAGGCAAAGGCTCTTTTCCTCAGGGCAGTTGCCTCCATCTCACTCAGACTCACCCTGGGTGTGGGTCCATAGCTGCCTGTATCGGAGGCAGATTTGCGAATCCTAGGATGGTGAAGGAATGACCACAATAGCCTTTCAACCCTGGGTGCAAAAAGGTTGTTGGCTATGGACACCTGGGTGCTTAATGCATCTGCCAAAAAAACTTACACTAACATATCAAGCACACAAATCATGACTAATAATTCACTTATGTTATGTAATGTTATTAAACATGGCACATGTCAAAGAGTTTACTTTCTTCATCCCATATGAGGCAACTCAGTGAGTGCGTTTGTCAATCAGTTGGCTGGATTCAGTTTCTCAGAGACCTCAGGGCCGTTGTCAGGAGCTGTAAGGTCAGAAACAAACAGTTTGTGTGAAACTGCATAGAGTCCACTCACAGTCCTAAAAAGTTCATCTGCACAATAATTTGAACCACTTATCAATCTACAGTGTTAAGTCTGTAAAGGAAGATTTACTTACGAGATGGAGGGCCTTTGGCTGAAATCAAAACAGACCATCATCAACATTTCAGTCACTGTTGTAGATGCCATCTTTCATCATCTCATCCCTAGTTAATATGATCCCCGCTTCTACTCACTCAGACAGAAAAATCAAGTCATTCTACCCTTCTGTTTAGTCCTTACTACTTTTCCTATCCCTTCTCTCCTACATCATAGTGATATATTATCATGACTCACAGGCTCTGAGCCTTACAGTGCTTACTGTAGGTTGCTTCAAATTGTGGAGTGCAGGGAACTGGTGCTCATTTCAGTTGAATATAATCTGAATGAAAACATCAATTCAAAGACTACAATCAAAGCATTAAAAAAGTCAATTGAGCAGATGATCATTTCATTTTCTGTCTCACCTTTCTTCTTTTTGTAAGCCATGAATCCAAAGGCAGCAACAAGGAAGAGAGCAAGAGCAACCATTGCAGCAACGATAAGGACGGCCATGTTACTGGGCCTCTCTGTGGACCAATAAAATATTTTACATATATTAGGCCGATACAGATAAAGCAGGTTAGAACAGAGGTACGTCCAGTGTTTTATCTGCTGTGAACTACGTGCCAGCAATCTATGTTGGCTTAGTTAAAGGATTTAATTGGTTTATTCCAGCTGGAGGACAAAAGCTAAAGCAAACCACAGACATGCAGTCCCCATCAGCACCCTCTGGTCTCATTCTTACCCCTGTTGGTCCTGATCACTGCTTCATCCAGTCTGGTAACAATGTTGTCCTTTACACCAGAGAGATGAAACACACAGTCGTACCTCCACCAGTCTTCACGTGTGACTGATGAAAGGTCCAGGTCAACACTCATCTGGAAGGTACCATCATGGTTGGGGAGAATCTCTCTATGTTCCACATCTTCATGAATCTCCTCTCCATCTTTCCTCCAGAACATCATGGCTCTGGCAGGGAAGAAACCTGTAGCGTGGCAGCTGACTGGAGAGGAGGGCGTCTTCTGGAGGAGAAACACTGAGGGCTCTGAGGAGACAGAGATCCAATGGAGGGAGAGGGGGCGAGAGATGGAGAGGGGATAGAGAAACATGAGAAAGGGAAAATACAGCTGAGGCTGATGTGAATGTCATTAGTTTTGCAGGTATTTGATCATAAACCAAAATATTGAATAAACAGCTATTTGAACACAATGATGGTCTTATCTTTCTCTCTGTCCCTCTTCTCCAGCCACATTCCCCATTACAAGGTTCCTTAATTGCATTTTTTCATTCTTCCACCACATGGCCTCAGACTGTCCCTCCTTTTTACAATTTCCTCATCAGCCCTTAAAGCTGCAGTAGGTAGAAAGCCTGAAGACGGTTGATTTTTGAGTCTCATCTGATTTAGGTTTCGTTTGTCTCCGCCCTGAGGCCCTCCTACCAGACGAGCACGCAAGTATTTTATCCTACTTGGTTCTATTTCTCCCTCTCTGGGAGCCTCGGCTCTCCCTCACCGTGCAGCAGCCCTCCCCATCCTTCCCTCGCGGCCCCGCACATATACCCCCGAGGCTCGGCTCTCCCTCTCCACGGAGAGCCCTCAGCTCCGCTCCCACGGCTGACCCTCGCGCCCTCCAGCCGGACCCGGCCCCACCTCACCCTTCCCCTCCCTCCGGGGCTCCGGGGAACCGAGTTCTGTCTTCCTTTTTTTGGGTTGTTTAGCCGTGTAGGCAGTTGCTGTGCTGGAATAGCTATTTTACGTGGTGCGCTGTTCGCCACTGCCGCTTGCTCTCCCCTTCTGCCGGCGGCATGGGAGCGCGCATATGCAGTAGAACAGCCAATAGGAACGCAGTGGTCTGAGCTGACCTTTGATTGGTTTGATGCACATCGGCATGATACTGATTCTTTAGAGGCTGAACACAGAGCCATGGTGAGGTGCAGAAACCTATTGTTTGTCTCAGACCACTTGATTTACATTATGCTTAGAGGATATTATAAAATTTTTACTCAATTATACCAAAACAATGTTACCTACTGGAGCTTTAATCAGCCCTTTTCCATTCACTCCCTGCCAAGTTGGTATGTACTTTTTTACCTTTGCTTTCTCGCCCCTGTATTCTGTAACCTGTTATCTATAATGTGAAACCTGAATCCTTGTAAACGTCCTGCCTGCCTGACCCTTTGCCTGACTTTGTATTTCTTGCCTGTACCTTTGGAGTTGTTTGCCTGTTTCGACTACCTCTCTAGTTCTAACCCTTGTCTGCCTGATGATTCCTGTCCCTGTCAGTAAGCTTGAATATAAATTGTCATAATATCATTGAACTGTCCTTGTATGACTCAACTGTGTGCATCAAAATTATCTACCACCTTTTCTCTCAGGGGAATATGCCACATGCCCATACACCTACACAACCTCATCATTGTCTATATATAGACAGAGAAGGGAACTACACTACCATTAAAGAAACTCATGACAATCAGGGACAGAATCTGAGAAGGTCATGTCAGTGGAGTAATAAAACAATGTAAGAACATCTTTGTGTCCATGAATTACATCAGGCCATGTGATTCTACCTGTTCTCAGCAGAGAGCTGTTGCTGTAGGCCAAATACATCTTCAGCCACTCAGGGAAAGCCTGCATGAGTTGGTATTCAGTGTTTTGAATTCTAGTTTTGTCAGCGTCCCATCTCATTTTGATGCTGAAAGCCTGTGGTTTTGGAGCGACCCATGTCAGTGTCTTCAGGTCGAATGATATTAAGTCTTCTCCATCATAACCAAACTGAGTAAAACCATTAACCTGTCCAGTCTCGTCATCCCATTCACAACCACTATTCGTCTGGAGAATGTGGACACCTGAGAGACAGAGACAGAGTCTGCAGTTAGCAATGATGCACTGATGATGCATAGCTCCAGTGGAAATATGATCTCAGAAATACTCTGCATTGTGTGATGCATAGCTATTCTCCCAGTCTTGTGGTGTGCTCATGATTCAAGTGCGGATAATCAGCACCTTTTCTTTATATGAGTGATGAAAACTAAATTCCATTCCACAACAGCTATAGTAATGTTCTGTAAATAACTGACAATGACAGTAAACCAAGTGGTTATGTCTTCTTGCAATCTGGTTACATTAAACTGTTTTATGTACAAAGTCACAGGGTTTAAGTTAAGATGCCGACCATGACCTATAATATCCCTGGTTGGAGTCCAGCTGGGAACCTTATCGCTCTCCCTTATTGTCTGTCATCTCTTAATCACGGCTATCTCAACCTTCACCCTTGTGCAGGTTGGTATGACCAGCATGAAATAACTCCAAATAATTAATCTGATATATATTCCAAATTAAATATTAAAATTGTACATAATTAGTCCTGTTTAATTGTTAACCTCCTGTGACCCTGCATCCTCATATGAGGACATTACATTTGGAGTTTGCTGCACCATATAATTCATTTTTGCTTAATGTAGACCTGTTGTCCTCATTTGTGGACATTTTTTTATGCCATCTATTAGTAGCAAGAGCACAATACTCTAATCTATGTAAAAACAAGATGGCAGCCATCTCTGCCAAGTCACAGCCTACAGTTGATCCACACATAATTGGAAAGAGCACAAAAACTGATCAGATTTTAAGGTTGAAACTTTTTTTTTGCTTTTATAACAATTGTAGTTTGAAATTGCATAAACATTGTATGAATTTTAGCAATAGTAAAAAAGTTAAAATGCTGTTAACTAGCAAGTACTTTTTAAAGGACATTGGGTCTTTATTATTGTATTAATTACGACTTGGCTTTTGCACAGCCATGTTCAGGCACTGGAAACAACAGTTTTGAGCAGTTTAAGACTTGATCAGTGTCCTCTAGCCTTAAGAGTTACAAAACACTGAACAAATGTTGCAGTGTTTGCAATTTTGTTCTTGCATTACAATATTCAGGCATTGAAATATACTGCTTTATACTTTAATTGTAACTATTAAAAATAAACCCATCAATCCCATACCCTTTTTTTTTCCAAAACTACTTACTGCTCAGAGACAATGCTTTGTTTTAAAGAAAAATCTAATTGGTCCTGCTAATCCAAAATAGCTAGAAGAAATAAAAAAATGCATACTAAGGAAAAGCTTGTGTATCAGGAGGTTAAGTATTCTGCAGCAATACAAAAGGTTAGATGAAAAGTGGGGAGTGAGGATTCTTGAACTAACACCTGTACAGATGAACATGGGGTCTTGATAGTTTCTTGAGGCTCTCTGGAGTGTCAGGATACAATAGGGCCGGGCAATATAGGAAAAAATCAAAAATCACAATATTTTGACCAAATACCTTGATATAAATATTGTGACAAGACTGTAGGGGTTGACAGCTGTTGCTTTCAGAAAATATATACACCACTAAAAATATAACAACTGGGTAAAGACAAATAATAGAATGTTAGAAGAGTGTGTTAAGTTCAGAAAGTTACATCACTTTATTGTAATGCAGCCTTTAAAACCAGGAGAAGACAACACATCCAAAATCGAAGACGATATCTACACTGAACAAAAATATAAACGCAACACTTTTGTTTTTGCTCCCATTTTTCATGAGCTGAACTCAAAGATCTAAAACATTTTCTATACACACAAAAGACCATTTCTCACAAATATTGTTCACAAATCTGTCTAAATCTGTGTTAGTGAGCACTTCTTCTTTGCCGAGATAATC
>NC_065508.1:31857686-31866299 GCF_006386435.1 Epinephelus moara
AGAAGTGCTCACTAACACAGATTTAGACAGATTTGTGAACAATATTGGAGGGAAATGGTCTTTTGTGTGTATAGAAAATGTTTTAGATCTTTGAGTTCAGCTCATGAAAAATGGGAGCAAAAACAAAAGTGTTGCGTTTATATTTTTGTTCAGTGTACTTACATATCATGACATCAATATAATTTCCAAACAGTCCTAACCAGTGAAAAACAGAATACCAAATATTTTACCTCCACTTTGGTTGAAGCGCTGTTTCAAATCATGTATTGTGGTTTTGAAGAAGTTGGGGTAATAACACTGTTGGGTGTGCCTCTCCAAGATCCGAGGATTGTCTTCATAGGCTTTTTTCATCCAGTCCTGTTTTGGTTCCACTTTCTTGTTGATGCTGTCGCAGTTAACCGCCACAATGCCATCAACCACTGCAATACCGACAAACATGAAGTCTTGCTCTCTAGAAGATGTAGTTAAGGCATACCTCAGGGTGTGTTTCACTGCAGGACAAACAAGGTTTATACACACATTATAAATATACGCACATTGTCATCACGCACATCATATATTAGTAGGATTCAGTTAAAACATACAATCTTATGGAGCTGAGGTGAAACAAAATCCCTAGAGTGTCGTTGAGGTACACAGGAGTAAAATACAGAGCAAGTGGAAAGTTAAAGATTTCAAATATGATCTTACCTGCTGATGAAAAGTGACAGAGAAAAAGCATCAAAAATAACTTTTTCATCTTGTCTTAATAGAGCTGGTTCAGCTGTTTGGTCTTCTGTCCAGTGTTGTTTACTCTGTTACTTATCTGCGTCAACTGAACTCTAGACTGTACCAAAGTTAGAGGGGATTCCCAGAGAGCAAAGAGAGTGAAAGCGAAAGTGTGGGCTCACATGCTCACACCAGCAAGGGACTGAAGAAACTCATTAACATAACGGTTTTGTTCAACAATGACTAGCATACGTTGGAAATTAGTGATGCTGAAATTGCACTATATTATATTTTATAACCTTTATTTCAATCGGCCATTCATAATTTCTTACCGCTCAAAGCCCCTGTAATGTGAACCTCTGAGGAGAAAAATATTGTGGAGTAGAGTGGACTGCAGAGTAATGTCAACTCAAACTATAAATGGCACCAAAGTAAATGTAAGTGTGAGTTTCAAGTGCAGGTCATAAGGACTAAAGATAGAAAGATAAAGCGTTGCACATTTACTATACAGCATCTCAAATATGTTTCACAGGGTGGATCTGAATTTCTGTTTCAGGAGACAGAAACTCCTGTCAGTGTGTGCAGTGTGCGCATTTTCTAATGCATAGTTATGTCTGTGGGCTACAATTTGTAGTACAAAAATGTGTCTTTTTTTAAATGAATTGATAAAGTTGTTGCATTCTGTATGTTGCATCTCTTTAAATTAACATGCTGTGCTCAATACTGCCTCTACTGTAAATACTGTGTGTAGTCTGTCTGCTTACATGATTCATAAAGTGAGAACTGCTCCAAATAATCCTGCTGACATCACAGAATTTATTTGGGTCATCCAGAAAATGGGCTTTGAAGACTTGCTTTTAAAGTTTTAGATGTTTGATAAAGTTCAGAAACATCTTAAAGATGGCTCCTGTACTCCAAATGATCTGACTGTATCAATTTGAAACATGTAGGCTACGCAATAACTCACCAATGTACAAATTGCACAGAGGGTCAAGTGAAGTGCCTTTAAATCCTGGAGCATCAGTCAAGCATGAAAATTGGCAAAATTAGAAATGCATTGCACATACCTGTTATTGTATTATGACTGAGATGTTAAATCAATAAAATGAAGGTTTTCGTATATTCAATTAACATTTGGATGATGATGAGTATTGGTAAGAATCAGCCTGTCAGGGTCACTTTTTACACAGTGATCCTCGTGATTGACAAATGAAAGGCTCCTCTGGAATAATAAGGCTGTCCTTCTGTCAGACATTATGTAATCACCTCAGTTCATACAATGTTCACACTGCTCCACTGGCTGCCCATACACTTTAGGATTCATTTTAAAATTATTTTATTTGCTTTTAAATCCCTCAATGGTCTTGCCCCGCCCTACCTCTCTGAGCTGCTGCATACCTATTCACCTACCCGCTCACTCAGGTCAGCTGATCAGCTGCTCCTGACTGTGCCAAAAACTATCTATATCCTTTGTGAATAGGACGTTAAGACGGAGCAAACTGCGGGTGCAAGTGAAGTGCAATTCAAGGTGCTATCAGCGGCCGCAGTTCGTTCTTTGTGAATTAGGCCCAGTGTGTTTTAGTGAAAGCAGCAGTATCTTGCAAGTTACACGCTCGTCCTCTCTCATTAAAAAGATGGCGAAGAAGGACAAAAAGTCAGATAATGTATTTAATCACGAACTTTATCTTGGGAGGAAAAAAGCAAACAGTTTATTTCTTAACAGTGTTTGCATGAAACCTGAACACTTTGAACCCTTTATGGATAGGGCTGTACCCAAATATTTGGATATTCGATATTCGTTTCTATGGGTAGGTATTCGTTATGAAAATTTGGTATTCGATTTTCGTTTTTTTTCGTTTTTTTTTTCCTTTTTACATATTTTTATATAGGCCTAGCTGTTTTTTCGTTATTTTTTGAATTTAATATGAATTATGGAACCGTTTTTGTCAACGTTTGTTTCCCCCGTTTTGTACAATTAATTATTGTTTAAAGTTTCAACAAGTTTCTGGAGTGCCTGACACAAGTGTGTTTTGAAAACGAACGCGGACTGTCACCTGCTCAACGCATCAGTACCTTCGGATGCCGTGACAGTAATACCCTAATGATTATAATAACAATAATGTCAAACTATCATTTACAGACCGATTTAACAGACGATCACTGCTGCCCGACCCGCAGGTCCATTTGCGGGTCCCGCGGGTTACGGGTCGACCTGCGCATCACTACTCAGCTCAGTCTATAAGGCTGTACACAACAGTAAGGCTATAGACATTATATCACTGCACTGCTGATTAACCATTTTATTGCAGCACAGAGTGTCTGCCAGCAACCAGTTACTTGCAGAGGCTTCCTACAGCTTGTTTCAACAGTTCCGATTTAATCAGACAAATTAAACAGGATGACTAGCCAATGTGAAAATCAAAAGAAAGCATAGAATAATGTACTGAAGGAGACTGTTGTGCCATCACATTTTTTTGTGGTTTGAGAGCAAAGATCCGGCCGCCGCTGTGCAAAACTCCGCAATTCAATTCTCAAACTTGATTGACAATCAGTTTCGGAGTGGGGCTGGTTCGGAACGGCGGTGTTTCGGAATGGAGGGCTGTCCCCTGTTGGAACATTGTGCGCACAGCCCTTCACCACCTGGATCCTAAAATAAACACCTGTTTTATTAGGCCTACATAATCATGCTTCCGTGTTGCGCCATTCATAAAGATCTTATTTCTGTCATTCAAATAACAAGAACTGTGGTTTAATACTCTTAATTATAACAGCCAATTTATTGAAAAATGACGGGTTTAAATCATAATTAAAATCCCGTCATAATTTAAATCCCGTCCCGGACATAACGTGCACGGGCTCGGGCCGGGTCGGGCTGGATTTTTTGGGCCCGATCTAAGCTCTCTTAGCCGCTCTCGTTTCCCCTGAGCCGCCTCAAGAACTGCCTGCTCTCGCCCTGCAGCTATGCGGAGTCCCTCCTGATCAAAACGCCGCTCCACCTCTGTGCACAGCGGGTCCAGGGCCTCTGAAGCCTATGTTGTCAGGCAGGCTGCATATCACATCAAAATGCATAGATCTATGCATTCATGATATGAAAGAGATAAATGTAAGTCAGACAAATTGAGTTTAAATTCAGGTTCTTTATTTTTTGTTTTATGTTTGTGTACTACGGAGCCGTGGAGGGGCATTGAGAAAAAAATAAAACACACCAGCGCTAGAAATGTTTGATTGCGAACCAGATAGGCCTACAATTTGGCTCGCTTTTTGATTTATTTCTATTTTTTATAACTGGGGAGTTCTTGCAATACGGTGCCAGGGTTAGTGGGGATTACTGCTAGGTGATGTTGGATAGAGCCAGACGGCTGAGAGTCTACCCGGAGCCTGCCGAGGATGCTCAAGGCTTTACCGGGCTGGTTAGGCAGTAACAGGTGTGCACAATTGAGTGCCTGCTGGAGGCTGTATCTTTCTCTCTATATGGCCCCTCTCTGTATTTTACCTACTGTATGAATGGAAGTGAAGAGTGAAAGTCTTTTTTACCGTAAGTAATGTAATATAGGGACCTTTGATTCGGCTTAAAAATAATGTGGCAGGAGGGTAAAAGTGGGGTGGCCAATGGCCCCCTGGCCCCCCGGCTTCTGGCGCCGTTGCCTCAAAGTATGCTAAAAGGCTGTAGATGCACAAATAAGTTTAAACATTATTGCCCTTACAAATGTAACCAAAACAAATCTGTCTTCAGATTGAACTGATTCCTTATTCATTAATACCCATTGAGTGCACAGTTGCCCACGTACAGTTTCACATGGTGTGTGTTTGGGATACAGGTCATAGGAAATTGCAGATTAAATAGTCAACTGAACCCATTAAGAAGAGCAATGTATTCAGACATTTTGTGAATTTGATAGCACGATTGCTTTATTGAAAGTACAGTAGTACCATTGCCAATAGTGGGATAGTTAGTGGGCTAAAAACTGTACATTAGCAGTTGAGGTAGCACGTTGAAAGGCAGACAGTTAAGGTATTTATATGTTGTATTGACTTAAAAGTGGGGCGCACTGGTAGCTCACATGGGAAAGGTGCGGCTAGCCCTTGTTGCAGCAGCATACCCTATCATGACTTAGTCATACCAAAAATTAGAAAAAAACCCCCAAACATTCGGCCACAGGGGGAGCCACAGCAATCAGTCACATTTTAGCCATTTTTAAGCATTTTTCTGTTATAGCACCATCCAGTTGCCAATTAGAGTTAAATTTCTCCAGTCACCTTGAGGCGTCCTGTTCTACATATCTACCAAGTTTAGTAAAAATCGATATGGCGGTTAGGCCTAGATAAGAAATTAGCTCTCTAGCGCCCCCATTTTGTTTGATGGGGTCAATAATGGAGGGGTCCCCTCAGATTATGTGTGGTCATATGCCTACAAAGTTGATCGGTGAAACCCTTGATGTTATACACCTTTATGTGATGAGCCACGCCCTCCGCAATATTCATTGCCTTATGTTTGAAATTGGATAAGCCCCTTGAGATGCATCATCTTGTTTTAGATTGATTCCAAAGTTTACTTTTTGTAATACATGATTTATGTGGTTTGAATGAGTGTTCAGGATCTAGCCACACACCTAGATATTTGAAACTGTCATCTTGCAGTAGTGTGCCGTCATTAGATAATTATACAGGAACTTCAAGATTTCAGTTTTTGCCTGGTACCAAAAATCATTAAGATTTTGTTCTGTTGAGCACAAGCTTATGATAACTGTTAGCGGGGTAGTATGAACCCAAGAGCAGTACGTAGGACCACAGAATCAGTTCAATCACAGCTTCTTTTATTTTTAGCACACAGTCAGGTTCAGGGCAGACAGCAGAGAATAGTCTGACTAGAGCACAGTTCACTGAGTCTTTAAGATGGCGGGAGAGTGATCTCTCTGGTGAAAACTCAAACAGTCTCTGAAAAAGCAGGCTGGACGAGGGCTCAGTTCAGAAGCCTGCGAGACACAGACGTGCCCGTATAGAGAACACACAGGCAGACGAAGAGCAGAAAACTCACTTCAGACCGGAGATCGTGGCGGACATCCACCAGCCGGGCAGACAGAAACCAGGAGGACAAGGCAAAACTTGTGGTCAAGGACAGAAGGCTGAGGTGGTTTACCGGGGATCAGACAGAGCAGGCAGGTCGGGAACAAACAGGATCGGAACCGTAGAGTCAGGCAGGCAACCACTGGAAAGTCTCGCATGGCAAAGAACAATCTGGCAACTGGTGAGTGTGGGACTGAGGCTTTTATGCTGGCTTGATTGCTGGGGATGAGCTACAGGTGTGGGTGATCAGGAGAGCGAGAGCAGGTGTGGGTGATCAGGAGAGTGAGAGCAGGTGTGGCTGATTGGCAGGGAGAGACTGAGGTGCATTCAAGAGCAGAATGTGACAGATAACCACTCTTGTACCAAATCAAAATCAAATTGAAGAGAGGCTTGAATTTGTGATACATCAGGCTGGGATGAATATATGACGGTGTAATCGGCATAAAATTGAACACGGCAGTTGGTCAGAGTAGACGGTAAATCATTTACAAAGATAGAGAACAAAAGCAGAAGCTCTGTTTTAGTAAGTTTTACAACTTTTGCCAAGAGGGAACTTTAGATATTGGTCCCTAGATTATGTTCAGCTTGTTTCATGCAGATCGGTCAAACTTCCTAGGAAGAGATCGATTTTAAGTGTTTTTCAAAAAATCCAAAATGGTGGAAAATCTATATAACCGGAAGTTATGGGTTCTTGAGGCAAATTTGTTCCTCGTGAGGAGAGGCATCTCTGTGCAACGTTTCATGTCTCTACGACATACGGGGCATGAGATATGCCCATTCAAATTTTGCAATTTCAATCGGTTGCTATAGCGCCCCCCTTTGGCCAATTGATGTAATATTGCTTCATTCGCATCATCGCCAAATTTCACATGGAGGTCAGTGAGGAGAAAAACGTGGAAAAGACACACACAAAGACACACCCACAGACAGAATTTTGATTATTATATAGTAAGATATAGTAAGATAATATCAGTCAAAGATATGTGTAAAAAAAAAAAGAGTATTGAGTATTTTATACAGTTTGTGGTGCCAGTAGAGGGTGTCAAGATGACTTTCTCTTTTCACTGCAAAAGAATCAAGACAGGCTCCAAGAGCTCAAACAGGACCTCTGCTGTCCAAATGAAGTTATTACAAACCGTCCTCAGTCAGAAAGTGAGTCCTTTTTCTTGTACTGTATGGTCCAAAATATGTCCAAATAATTGGGACTGGAGCTGTTTCTCTTGGTTTGGGCCAGCCCCCCTTTGTTCCAAGTAAAGGACACCTTAATGCTAGCCACACTGGTATTTTAACATTGCACTCTCCCAACAGTTCACTGTTTGGTGGTGGTGGCACAATCTTATTTTTCACTCCATTACTCAAATCATTAAAGTGTCAGTGGACAGACATTTATTCTTGGGATCTGTCACCAAGACCTGCTGATGTTACTTTCAGTGTTTACATTACATTTAGGACCCACTGGGTATTTCACCGCATAAGGCAGTTTGCAGAATGAGGTTCAGTGGGTACTGAAGAAGCCTTTAGTGCCAAGCAAACTGATAAATATAGTCATTTAGATATGGACAGTGGTGCTATAGGGATGCTGCTGATAATGCAGTGTGCTGTAATTACCTCCCCTACAGTGTAGATACTGTAACGCTCTGTCTGCTCCTTGGTTTCTGAGATACCAAATGTAAATCTTTGAATTTATCTAGCATCTAAAAGTTTAAAAAAATATACACCATTACAGAGAAAAAAAAAAAAAAAGTTTTTCCAAATGGATGATTAAGAGGGCGAAACTGAGAAGACACACATAAATGTTGATAAAGAGAAATACTGTCATTAATTCATTGAAATAATACTTTTAAAATAAGTAAATAAAAGGCAAAAGAAAAAATAAAACATACACCTTTTAAAGGTCCAGTGTGTAGGATTTAGGGGGATACACTGGCAGAAATTATAGTTTAATATTCATAACTATGTTTTCATTAGTTTATAACTTGTGTTTTTGTTACTTTACAGTGAGCTGTTTATATGTACATATGCGGAGGGTCCTCTTCAAAGAAATCCACCATGTTGTTTCTACAGTAGTCCAGAATGGACAAAATATACAGTGGCTGTATGTGTGCAGTTTGCGATGGTCACCATAGTTCTAGTGTAACTGTAAGGCTAATGACTTTGACACAGAAGATCTGTGGTTCCATTCCTGGTCAGGGCGGCTGACACAGAAGATCTGTGGTTCCATTCCTGGTCAGGGCGGCATAACACATATCCTTAATACTGCTAGCCTGCCTCAGGATGAGTGGAACCACAAACGCAAGAGTCATACTGGCTCAGATGTTGCTTGAGTCAACAAGGTCCACGTCAGGTGTTGGGGAACCAGGGCAATCTGATGAGAAATGGGCTATTGGAACGAGACAGAGATGGACTAGAGCAGAGAACATGGAACTATTGAATACTACTATACTAGTAAACCCTGTGAGAGGGGCTACATGCAGAGGATGTGGGATACATGGAAGCTTCAAAACAACATCTAGCCTGACAAAGAAACAACTCCTAGTCCACTGTTCCAACATCCACAAATGGCAACTGCTATTGCAGCTAGAGATTGATGAGGTACAACAAACCTGCTATGGCAAGGGGGAGCCAGGACAAAAGGTCAAATCCGAGGTTGGGTACCAAGCCCCAACAAGTCCTTACAACACAGATTCCCTTTACGACAAGGGTGAATGACCTGAGATTGAAATGGACAAGCTGGAAACCCAGCACCCCTGAAGAATACCAAGGCTAAGTGACAAAGTACTCTCTGAAAGTCCGCTAGATGAAGTGAATTTAGTACAACATACTATCCCACTAGGTACATAA
>NC_065508.1:31869320-31870990 GCF_006386435.1 Epinephelus moara
TACTGTACAAACTGTAAATAAATCTTTATTCCTGACTATGTGACGTCGCCATTAATGTGTTTCTATTTAAAATATTGATTTTATTTATTATTATTATTATTATTTTTTTTGGTAGATTGGCTTATGGGGTGATTTTGAAGGAGTAATTAAGTTAATCTTCTCATAAGTGGATGTAATATGTAGAGATGCCATCTCGACCATTTTTCCTCGTTTTGTTTTTTTTAAAGTCTATATTTTGCTTTACAAAAACGTGAAAAAGCAGCTGTGACCAAGCTATCACGAGGTGAGTAGCATTGTAAGCATAATTAATAGCGATATACTTCAGTTTGTCTGTGTGTTTTTGTATGCAAGCGGGTCTGCTGCGGTCTGCTGACGGTCCAAAATGGCGGCAGTAGGACGAAACCATAGGGGAATTTGTTGCTATGGGGCATTCTATTGAGCTTCGCCTCTTGGTATCCATGCTCTTTGTTTTGGCCTCATGCTGCATTCTATTGGTAGCCGGATTGATACGGTTTCCGGTCCGGAAAGGTACAAAAGAACACCTGTTCTACCCGGAGGTCTCGTCATCAAACTCGGGCAAGGTCCAGGTAGACCGAGTCAGTAGAATTGACGTCACGACGAAGATGGCTGCGCACATTGTGAATGGTAAACAAAGTTATTTGTCCTCAATTTGACCTCATATATGCTGTTTAATTAAGCGTTTGTGTTGTAAAAATCATACAAGTACTTTGCAATGGCATTTCTATTTCCACTGTTGATTTGTGTTGGAAAAAAAGTCTGTGCAAGCCCGTTGTAGCCTAAAGTAGTTTGAACCAGCAAAGTCTCCGTTGCTCAGCAACCATGCAAACAAAAACAAACTTATGGCGCGCCGCCATGTTTTCCGGACCGTTGCAATGAAACGCATTCAGATCAGACGTGTCATACGGTCATATAAATCTGACAAGGAATGACCGGCCTGGATTGCCAAACCAGTGCGGCATAAGGCGGGTCATTGCTTCTCTATCGTAGGATTCGCAAATGCGTGTACCGTAGAGCAGTGTAAAAGCAAGGAACACTCACTCTGCAGCCACATCTGGGGACCAAAACATCCCCTGAGGAACACTGCTAAGAAACTGACCAAAAAACAAACAACCAAAAAAGAGAGAAAAACTACTGCTCCACTTGAAGAATCTCAGTCGTCTGAGGAGTCTCCGACTAATAGTTTGATTCTCTGGCTTTAAGGGGGCAGCCAACATAAATCTTACCAGAAAAGCTGATTAGACCCATTCATGTTAATGTCATATTTCGATGTTGCTCGAATGGCCAGAACACCGTAATGTAAACAGCCACAATAGCCTTTCAACCCTGGGTGCAAAAAGGTTGTTGGCTATGGACACCTGGGTGCTTATTGCATCTGCCAAAAAAACTGACACTTACATATCAGCCACATAAATCATGACTAATACTTCACTTATGTTATGTAATGTTATTTAACATGGCACATGTCAAAGAGTTTACTTTCTTCATCCCATATGAGGCAACTCAGTGAGTGTGTTTGTCAATCAGTTGTCTGGATTCAGTTTCTCAGAGACCTCAGGGCCGTTGTCAGGAGCTGTAAGGTCAGAAACAAACAGTTTGTGTGAAACTGCATAGAGTCCACTCACAGTCCTAAAAAGTTCATCTGCACAATA
>NC_065508.1:31871493-31904127 GCF_006386435.1 Epinephelus moara
GTTCCACATCTTCATGAATCTCCTCTCCATCTTTCCTCCAGAACATCATGGCTCTGTCAGGGAAGAAACCTGTAGCGTGGCAGCTGACTGGAGAGGAGGGCGTCTTCTGGAGGAGAAACACTGAGGGCTCTGAGGAGACAGAGAGACAATGGAGGGAGAGGGGGGAGAGATGGAGAGGGGATAGAGAAAGATGAGAAAGGAAAATACAGCTGAGGCTGATGTGAATGTCATTAGTTTTGCAGGTATTTGATCATAAACCAGAATATTGAATAAACAGCTTTTTGAACACAATGATGGTCTTATCTTTCTCTCTGTCCCTCTTCTCCAGCCACATTCCCCATTACAAGGTTCCTTAATTGCATCTTTCAATTCATCCACCACATGGCCTCAGACTGTCCCTCCTTTTTACAATTTCCTTATCAGCCCTTAATCAGCCCTTTTCCATTCACTCACTGCCAGTTTGGCAACGTTGGTATGTACTTTGTACTTTTGCTTTCTCGCCCCTGTATTCTGTAACCTGTTATCTATAATGTGAAACCTGAATCTGGAACTTGTAAACGTCCTGCCTGCCTGACCCTCTGCCTGACTTTGTATTTCTTGCCTGTACCTTTGGAGTTATTTGCCTGTTTCGACTACCTCTCTAGTTCTGACCCTTGTCTGCCTAATGATTCCTGTCCC
Source organism: Epinephelus moara (assembly GCF_006386435.1). NCBI lineage: Eukaryota > Metazoa > Chordata > Actinopteri > Perciformes > Serranidae > Epinephelus > Epinephelus moara. Next base: position 31,872,172 of record NC_065508.1, read on the forward strand.
TGTCAGTAAGCTTAAATATAAATTGTCATAAAATCATTGAACTGTCCCTGTATGCCTCAACTGTGTGCATCAAAATTATCCATCAACTTTTCTTTCAGGGGAATATGCCACATGCCCATACACCCATCTTATGAGCTATAAGAACATATGACAGTGCTACATAACAACCCATTGGCTACACAACCTCATCATTGTCTGTATATAGACAGAGAAGGGAACTACACTACCACAAAAGAAACCCACGACAATCAGGGACAGAATCTGAGAAGGTCATGTCAGTGGAGTAATAAAACAATACAGACTGTAAGAACATCTTTGTGTCCATGAAACTACATCAGGCCATGTGATTCTACCTGTTCTCGGCAGAGAGCTGTTCATGTAGGCCACATACTTCTTCAGCCACTCAGGGAAAGTCTTCATGAGGTAGTCTTCAGTGCTTTGAATTCTAGTTTTGTCAGCGTCCCATCTCATTTTGATGTGGTAAGCCTGTGATTTTGGAGCGACCCATGTCAGTGTCTTCAGGTCGAATGATATTAAGTCTTCTCCATCATAACCAAACTGATTAAAACCAGTAACCTCTCCAGTCTCGTCATCCCATTCACAACCAGTATTCGTCTGGAGAATGTGGACACCTGAGAGACAGAGACAGAGTCTGCAGTTAGCAATGATGCACTGATGATGCATAGCTCCAGTGGAAAGATGATCTCAGAAATACTCTGCATTGTGTGATGCATAGCTATTCTCCCAGTCTTGTGGTGTGCTCATGATTCAAGTGCGGATAATCAGCACCTTTTCTTTATATGAGTGATGAAAACTAAATTCCATTCCACAACAGCTATAGTAATGTTCTGTAAATAACTGACAATGACAGTAAACCAAGTGGTTATGTCTTCTTGCAATCTGGTTACACTAAAGTGTTTTATGTACAAAGTCACAGGGTTTAAGTTAAGATGCCGACCATGACCTCTAATATCCCTGGTCGGAGTCCAGCTGGGAACCTTATTGCTCTCCCTTATTTTCTGTCATCTCTTAATCACGGCTATCTCAACCTTCACCCTTGTGCAGGTTGGTATGATCAGCATGAAATAACTCCAAATAATTAATCTGATATATATTCCAAATTAAATATCAAAACTGTACATAATTAGTCCTGTTTAATTGTTAACCTCCTGTGACCCTGCATCCTCATATGAGGACATTACATTTGGAGTTTGCTGCACCATATAATTCATTTTTGCTTAATGTAGACCTGTTGTCCTCATTTGTGGACATTTTTTTATGCCATCTATTAGTAGCAAGAGCACAATACTCTAATCTATGTAAAAACAAGATGGCAGCCATCTCTGCCAAGTCACAGCCTACAGTTGATCCACACATAATTGGAAAGAGCACAAAAACTGATCAGATTTTAAGGTTGAAACTTTTTTTTTGCTTTTATAACAATTGTAGTTTGAAATTGCATAAACATTGTATGAATTTTAGCAATAGTAAAAAAGTTAAAATGCTGTTAACTAGCAAGTACTTTTTAAAGGACATTGGGTCTTTATTATTGTATTAATTACGACTTGGCTTTTGCACAGCCATGTTCAGGCACTGGAAACAACAGTTTTGAGCAGTTTAAGACTTGATCAGTGTCCTCTAGCCTGAAGAGTTACAAAACATTGAACAAATGTTGCAGTGTTTGTAATTTTGTTCTTGCATTACAATATTCGGGCACTAAAACATAGGCTACTGCTTTATACTTTAATTGTGACTATTAAAAATAAACCCATCAACCCCATAAAAGGACTTTTTTCCAAAACTACTTACTGCTCAGAGACAATGCTTTGTTTTAAAGAAAAATCTAATTGGGTCCTGCTAATCCAAAATAGCTAGAAGAAATAAAAAAATGCATACTAAGGAAAAGCTTGTGTATCAGGAGGTTACGTATTCTGCAGCAATACGAAAGGTTAGATGAAAAGTGGGGAGTGAGGATTCTTGAACTAACACCTGTACAGATGAACATGGGGTCTTGATAGTTTCTTGAGGCTCTCTGGAGTGTCAGGATAAAATAGGGCTGGGCAATATAGGAAAAAATCAAATATCACAATATTTTGACCAAATACCTTGATATAAATATTGTGACGAGACTGTAGGGGTTGACAGCTGTTGCTTTCAGAAAATATATACACCACTAAAAATATAACAACTGGGTAAAGACAAATAATAGAATGTTAGAAGAGTGTGCTGAGTTCAGAAAGTTACATCACTTTATTGTAATGCAGCCTTTAAAACCAGGAGAAGACAACACATCCAAAATCAAAGACGATATCTACTTACATATCATGACATCAATGTAATTTCCAAACCAGTGAAAAACAGAATACCAAATATTTTACCTCTACTTTGGTTGAAGCGCTGTTTCAAATCATGTATCGTGGTTTTGAAGAAGTTGGGGTAATAACACTGTTGGGTGTGCCACTCCAAGTGATCAGGATTTTCATCATAGGCTTTTTTCATCCAGTCCCGTTTTGGTTCCACTTTCTGTTTGATGCTGTCGCAGTTAACCGCCACAATGCCATCAACCACTGAAATACCGACAAACATGAAGTCTTGCTCTCTAGAAAATGTAGTAACGGCATACCTCAGGGTGTGTTTCACTGCAGGACAAACAAGGTTTATACACACATTATAAATATACGCACATTGTCAACACGCACATCATATGTTAGTAGGATTCAGTTTAAACATACAATCTTGGAGTTGAGGTGAAACAAAATCCCTCGTGTCGTTGAGGTACACAGGAGCAAAATATAGAGCACGTGGAAAGTTAAAGATTTCAAATATGATCTTACCTGCTGATGTAAACTGACAGAAAAAAAGCATCAAAAATAACTTTTTCATCTTGTCTTAATAGAGCTGGTTCAGCTGTTTGGTCTTCTGTACAGTGTTGTTTACTCTGTTACTTATCTGCGTCAACTGAACTCTACACTGTACCAAAGTTAGGGGGGGGTTTCCAGAGAGCAAAGAGTTAACATAACGGTTTCGTTTCAACCATGACTAGCATACGTTGGAAATTAGTCATGCTGAAATTGCAGCATATTATATTTTATAACCTTTATTTCAACCGGACATTCATAATTTCTTACCGCTCATAGCTCCTGTAATGTGAACCTCTGAGGACCTCACTTATTCATTAAAGATAATATGGAGGAGTCAAAGGTATAATATGTTAAAAAAAAAAAATCTTTAGTGTTATGTCGTACCCCCAAGCACATAATGAGGCACATGTAATGTGTGAGTATTTTATACAGTTTGTGGTGCCAGCAGAGGGTGTCAAGATGACTTTCTCTTTTCACTGCAAAAGAATCAAGACGGGCTCCAAGAGCTCAAACAGGACCTCTGCTGTCCAAATGAAGTTATTACAAACCGTCCTCAGTCAGAAAGTGAGTCCTTTTTCTTGTACTGTATGGTCCAAAATATGTCCAAATAATTGGGACTGGAGCTGTTTCTCTTGGTTTGGGCCAGCCCCCCTTTGTTCCAAGTAAAGGACACCTTAATGCTAGCCACACTGGTATTTTAACATTGCACTAGTCTCCCAACAGTTCACTGTTTGGTGGTGGTGGCACAATCTTATTTTTCACTCCATTACTCAAATCATTAAAGTGTCAGTGGACAGACATTTATTCTTGGGATCTGTCACCAAGACCTGCTGATGTTACTTTCAGTGTTTACATTACATTTAGGACCCACTGGGTATTTCACCGCATAAGGCAGTTTGCAGAATGAGGTTCAGTGGGTACTGAAGAAGCCTTTAGTGCCAAGCAAACTGATAAATATAGTCATTTAGATATGGACAGTGGTGCTATAGGGATGCTGCTGATAATGCAGTGTGCTGTAATTACCTCCCCTACAGTGTAGATACTGTAACGCTCTGTCTGCTCCTTGGTTTCTGAGATACCAAATGTAAATCTTTGAATTTATTTAGCAGCAGCATAAACACAACACTATTCAGGCAATTTGTAAAAGTTTAAAAAATATACACCATTACAGCGAAAACATAAAATAAAATAAAATCAAATAAAAAGATTGCGATGGTCACCATAGTTCCAGTGTAACTGTAAGGCTAATGACTTTGACACAGAAGATCTGTGGTTCCATTCCCAGTNCTTGGTTTCTGAGATACCAAATGTAAATCTTTGAATTTATTTAGCAGCAGCATAAACACAACACTATTCAGGCAATTTGTAAAAGTTTAAAAAATATACACCATTACAGCGAAAACATAAAATAAAATAAAATCAAATAAAAAGATTGCGATGGTCACCATAGTTCCAGTGTAACTGTAAGGCTAATGACTTTGACACAGAAGATCTGTGGTTCCATTCCCGGTCAGGGCGACATAACACATATCCTTAATACTGCTAGCCTACCTCAGGATGAGTGGAACCACAAACGCAAGAGTCATACTGGCTCAGATGTTGCCTGGGTCAACAAGGTCCATGTCAGGTGTTGGGGAACCAGGGCAATCTGATGAGAAATGGACTAATGGAACAAGACAGAGATGGACTAGAGCAGAGAATATGGAACGATTGGGATACTATTATACTAACCCTCTGAAAGTTAGCTGGATGAAGTGAATTTAGTACAACATATTGTCCCCACAAGGTACATAACTGAGACCAATCAGTCAAGATCGAGGCGACACAGACAGAAGTTAGTCAACTCTCAGAGCTACAGAAAGGTGTGGGACAACATCAGGAAGAAGGTCTTCCTCACCTCCTCCCCCTCCCCCTGTCTGAGAGGGGGATTATGAATAAAAAAAAACCAATACATATGTATATCTTTATATATTGTTTTGTTATTAAAAGTGCTCAAGTGTGTACGTTTAGGATGTGGAAATGACTATATAATTTGATTATTGTATTGGTTATTATAATCATTAGATTATAATAATTCTATCATCATGTTACAATAATTAACCTATTTTAAATATTGCATCTTGGATGAAAAAGAAAAAAAACATTTTTAATTTATTTAAATTTAATTTAATTAAAGATATAATAAAAATGAATTAATTAACTATTCAGTATTTTTCCCTGATTTCATTCATGAAATAGCAGGTCCCTGAGAATGAATCTCCTGGGACCGCCTTCTCTTCAGAAACTACAATCCCAGAATGCCTTGCAGCTTTGGCAGCATTTCTTGTCGACGTGGGAAGGGAGGGATTCGGACACAAACAAATGTGCACGGGTTTGATGTCGGGCTACGTTACCGATAACCGTGACATGTCAGGTGGATTTGATAGATAACTCCATGACCTTTCAAACATGTGGCTCAAACCGGATGAGATTCTGCTGAAAAACGCGTTTAAATTATGGGTCACCGAGAAGGATAACGAGTATTTCGTACTGCAAAGGAGACGAGGGTACGGAGAAGGTGGAGGCGGTCTGACAGGTAACGTTAGCGGTTTTGTTCTCACCTCCTCGCGTGTGTAGGACAGCCGCTGCAGCTTCGCCAAATCCAATTAAAACAAACTAGTTATTAACGGGTTAACTCGCCATACGTTTGCATAGCTAACGTGCTGCCTGCCTCGTATAGGGCGGGTGCTGCTGTGTAGCCTACCCGTCCTCTGAAAAATCTCCTCATAGCAACAGGTATAAGCCTGGTGTCACAATTACATAAGTCCGTTTAGATAGTGAACAGCTGGTTTCTTCTGTTGACACGCCAGCCTGCAAGAGTGAAGGTCTCTTTGAGTGTACGTGTCAGTGTATTAGCTTTTTTGGTGTGTTTCATGTTTGTGTCACCACAGAGTTGACAGGGAGGTTACATGGAGAGAAAGTCTCCACAGTTATTTCCATTTCCTGCAGATTTTGCTGCCCGTGATGCCTGTGGTTACGTTACAGGATGTACATGGGCCTAAAAACTTTGAGCAATTGTTGAGTCGGATTTACACCCAAGTCACATCATCAGCTGACAAACGCACTGACAATCATTATGTTAGAGTGGCTATGTTACAGATTTTTACCAGTTCATTTCTGAAGGGAACATGCAAGCACTCATATCTGGTTGTTGTGTGTCAGTCCAGTCACTGAGTTTGTGAACATTTTCACCACTCTCTCCCTGAGGCTCGAAATATTACAGAAAACCCTTGAATTTATAATGTCACTGCAATGTCAGGGACTGCTGCTCCCCGGACAATAAATGTGTCAGCGAGTTTGTGCAGACATTGATGCTTATATGAGTTGTCACACTGTAATTTAGGTTATATCATAGCCTTGCTGAAATGAGATGCAGTATTTTTAGCATGGAGGGAAAACCACAGCAGTTGTTTTTACAGACTAGGGCTGCAGCTAGTGATTTATTATTATTTTTTTTTAATATTAATTAATCTGTCAATTATTTGCAACAGTCTACAGCCTAAAGATATTGAATTTACAATGAACGAGGGGCAAAGTCACACATTTGAGAAGTCAACACAAGTTTTCCTTGTTGAATTACTTTGTTAATTGTCAAAGTGGTTGTTAATTAATATCCTAATGATCAACTATTTCAGTCATCAGCAAATTATTCAGCCCCCAAACTCTCTATCTGTGTGTGTGTTTGTGTGTGTCAGGGTGATATCAAGGTATTACGATATACACCAGGGTATTTAGAAATCCTGAAGTTATGATTGTCATAACAGTCAGAAATAGACACTCCTCTTTCTATTAAACTGATGCGGAGATGCAGTATTGATGCAGTGTATTGTAGCGCACAGCACACTCCACCAGAGGTCAGTCTCTTCTGATGGAACAGGCAGCTTAGTTGAGAAAGATGGCGGCTGCGAGTGGTAGGGATAACGTTACAGGACTAGTTAAAAAAAAGGAAAAATGCCTCTGCTGTTTGTGAATATTGCCATATATAACCTTAATTTGAGATGACTTCTTTTAACTACAAAAGCAATTTATTGGCCGCATGTCTGTATTCAACATATCATCTTCATTCAGCCCACTAATGTGTCAGAAACTGCAGCGGCAACAAGGGTCATCAGGTTCTCTAGCAAGTAGGGTGCTTATTTCCTATCTCTTCTTTGTTCTGTGGGCTAACTATTTAAATCTAGCAAGTAGGCTAATTGCACATTAGAAACACAGCATTGTAGACTAGACAATGACATACATGCTACAATGTCTTCCATCACCAGTAGCCTTTACAGTGTGCACCCTCAGGTCCTCACCCCAAGTGAGTCTTTGATGTAGACACAACTTTGTGTTGACCTAATTGCATGACATCCTTCACTGACATGGATATTTGAAAACCATTGTCACCTGCCAATATTGAAATGTTGCTTGTAATACCAGCAATGATTGTAGCCCACGGTTTCCAAGCACATGCCACAGCGTGACAGCCGTGAGGTCATTGATAGATAATTAATGATAATGAGTGGTGTTCTAGCTGAAGACAAAAGGCCCGATGTCCTGCTTGGCTGGTTTAATGATAGTGGAGGTTAAATACTACCTGATGGTAAATGGCATGATGCACTTGAAGCCCCCTCCAGCTCAAGAGCCTTTTATGTCTGAAGTATCTTTTATGTGTTTAAGTCTATGCTCCACTGTATGATATTGTTCTACATTGATGGGAGCATAAATTATGCAAAGTGTGTTTGATTCTTTACTCCTGGGCAGCTCAGTAGTAGAACATGTGGAGAGCAGCCTCATCAGGAGGCAGACCGGAATAATGCTGATGCAGTGCATGAGTGTGGTTTCACTGCGACCTTGTTAATTATTCATGGAGGGCATGTCAGCGAGAAGAAGTTATAAAGGTAACAGATTTGGCTAATTTTAGTTGTGTGGCTGTGACGTGGACCTGAGGGACATTTTATGTCTACACTGTCAGTATAAGTAGCCTATAAAGGAATAGTCCGTGATTCAAGTATAAATAAAAGATTAACAGGTCTTTTGATACACGCCTAACAGTAGACAGTAGCTTAATTAGCTGAAGTCATTCATATTTTCTGATGCTGTCAAATGATCATTTATCAGTAAATACAGCATCTAAACACTGTTGCGATTAGCTAACAGTCACAGGGATTGGTCAGTGGTCAAAAAATCAGACCTTTAATCAAAAGTAGGTTTTTGGTTCTTATTTTCCTAAATGTCATATAAAAATCTGATTTGTCTTTTGATTTTCAAAGGCATCATATGGCTGGAGGTCAGTGATGGTTAAAAATATGAATGTACTGTATGTTGCAGGCCTCCTTGTGGGAACTCTGGACACTGTGTTGGACTCCACATCCAAAGTTGCTCCCTACCGCATTCTGCACCACACACCAGACTCACAAGTGTATTGGTCCATAGCATGCGGTATGTCACTGTATTTTCTTCTTATTCTGACAGACATTTCATTGGTGGTGTCAAGATGATTAGGTTTTCAAGAATATTAATTGCAAAATGTCTTTGTTTATTGCATATGAAGTCACATGTTAAAGTTGCATAAAACAGTAACAGGTAAGGTTGTCCAGAAAAATCCAGTCAGACTCACAGTGAAGCCAATATTTCCTGAATCCACACTGAAGATAAAATTTAAAATTTTAAGGGCGGTAACTAATTATTTTTATTATTGATTAATCTGCCCATTATTGTCTCTCATTAATCATTTCGTCAATATACTGTAATGACAGAAAATATTTTTTCAAACCAACAGTCCAAAAGTCCAAGTCTATTGAGTTTATATCATGTGTGACAAAGAAAGCATCAAACTCAATTTTAAGAAACCAGCAAATGTTCAGCTTTTGTGCTTAAAAAAAAAGACCAAAAGGATTTTTCTGTGAGCAAAATAGTCACTGATACTAATCATATCGGTCACTTACGACTCTTTTAGCTATAAAAGAATCACTTTTTCTCCAGAGATAAATAAAACAAACGAAAAACAACTCACAAACATGATATTTGACAGTTGAGTTTTGTATGTTTTTTCCGCTCTTGACTTCCGGTCAGGTGTCACCAAAGAGGAGATTGTTGAGCACTGGGAATGGCTGCAGCAGAACATCATGAGGACTCTCTCTGTATTTGACTCCAGCGAAGACATCACCAGCTTTGTACAGGGCAAGATTAGAGTAAGAACTTATGAAAATCTTTTTTCTATTTTTTTTTTTTTTTTACTGGGTATTCAGTCAGAACAACCCACACAATTTATATGCCTACACCTTAATCTCTTAGCAGAGTTGCACTCGTAATGCTATAAAATACTTTATATGATAATGGTCTCTTGGTTCTTGTAAAACAGTAATCTTTTATTGTCATTTCCTTAAACCTGATGATTTGGATTCATTTTTCTGGCAAAGTAAGTGTGCGTTTTGCCACCAAGAGCAACACCTTTGTGATTACATGCAGCCTTTTTTTTAAATGGTCGATATAAGATATTGATTCCAGCTGCTTTAAGGAAGATGATGTCCCATTGTCACCCTCAGTGTACAGTAACCCTCGATGTCTACTCTGTTAGGGTCTTATTGCTGAGGAAGGGAAGACATCTCTGGTTCTGGAGGAAGATCCCGAGAAGTTCCGTGAAGCACTTCTGAGGTTTGAGAAGTGGTTTGAGCTGCCTTCGGAGGAAAAGCTGGTCACATATTACTCATGCAGCTACTGGAGAGGCAAAGTTCCCTGCCAGGGCTGGCTCTACCTCAGCACCAACTTCCTGTGCTTCTATTCATATCTGCTGGGAGCTGAAGGTAAGACATCTCTGTGCTATTTGTCAAAGTGGAAACAGATAACCTAATATAGTTACATTTTGTGTAGTTTTATAGTTATTTTATTACCTTTTATAGATATATCAATATCATTATATGCCCTATAATATTTTGCAATATCGATATCGAGGTATTTGGACAGAAATAATGTGCTATTTGATTTCCTTACTGTGGTTGTTTGGTTTCTGCTACTGGTGATAGTAACTGCAAAGAACTTATATTATACTCTTTGGTAACTGAGGATAGCTACCAATAGGTTCTGCCAAAAACAAAAATGCTATCCTCTTCCTGTTTTGGTTTCACAATGGTCAACACACTTCGAATCTAAATGCTGATGGCGCTGTTATTCAATAGCCATTCTCTTGTGCAGCTGACATTTACTTCATAATGAATCAGTTAAAGCAACTAAAAAAATAACTTGCCTGTTTGAAGTTTAACACGAGTTTGCCGTTTGTCTTGCTAATTATGATTTGTGGTAACAAAGACTGTGGCAGCTCCCACTCGGCTTTTGAAGGAGTTCAAGGTAATTACAGGTCTCATAATTTTAAAAAAGCCATTATAGCAGACCTCATAGTTGGGGCAGACTTGATAAGTGGATAATGGATAACACAGAATTTAATGACACCAAGTGACATTTTAAGAGTTTTCACAATGATGCTCTTTCATTTTTTTTTGACATCAGCATTTCATAATGCCACCATGCAGTATGGTGTTACTGCAGTGCCTCTCATGTATTTAAATTTTTGACAAAGTGGACTTTGTCGGACAAAAAGAAAACCGGATTGCATAATAATAATTTTCCCATTTGTTCAAGATCTTTGTCCTTGCAGCTGCAAGTCTTAATCACTGATTTAATTTTCATGTATTGTGATGACTCAACAGTGAAACTGATCATCTCCTGGGATGAGATATGGAGGCTGGAGAAAACCTCCAACGTTATCCTGACTGAGAGTATCCATGTCTTGGCTCATGGGGAGGACCACTACTTTTCCATGCTGCTGCACCTTAATGAAACATTTATTATCATGGAACAGTTGGCTGACTACTCCATCAAGCGCCTTTTTGATAAAGAGGCCTTCCAGAGAGAGCCGGCGCTTTCCGACCCCCTGCAAATTACCAAGAGGTACTGTCTGTCTGCTGCACTGCACAGCTTTACATGATCCTGTTAGTGCTGGCTGCCAGCTTTAAGAAGCAGGGTAAACATAAAGTCTGACTCGAGTCAGAAAGCGTTTGTTTTTCTGTTAACCTGCCTGGAGGGGCAGGTTGGTCATACATAACACTACCAAAATCAAAGTGCTGTAGTTGTTTACTTTGACAGTTTTTTAAGTAGATGTTATTATAAATTCTAAATGCTGTAATTTAAGGTCGTAATGATACAACAGGACAAGTTAGACGCTGACCTTATACAAAAATCTACCTGTTCATACTAAGATATACAGTATATGCAATAATATATATATTATAATTTTTCAGTGCCTTAAAGATTAGTATGTGGCTGACAGTCAAGAGAGTTTACTGTGAGATTGTGTGTGTGTGTGTGTGTGTGTGTGTGTGTGTGTTAGAGAGAGAGAGAGGGAGAGAGTCTAGAAGATGCTAAAAGGATCTTCTTGGAAAACTTTAACATGATGTTCTGCTCATGACACTATTTTCTGCCTCGTAATACTTACCCCACAGAGGCCTAGAAGCTCATGCAAAGAGTGAGCAGTTCCGGACGTTTTTCAGGCTTCCAAAAGAGGAAAACCTGTTAGAGGTGCACGAGAGCTTCCTGTGGGTGCCCTTCAGCCATTTTAACACACTCGGCAAGATCTGTCTGTCCGAGAACTACCTGTGTTTCGCCAGCCAAGATGGAAGCCAGTGCCATACCATCATTCCAATGCGAGAGGTAAAGTGAAACTGGATTGATTAAAAACACTGCCAGTAAATTCTCAGATAGCACCCTGCAAACTGATGACTAGCAGAAAACTTCAAAGGTGGCTGTCCTGTCTGCCAACGTTGCCTTCTTCCAGGTTGTTAATGTTGAGAAGCCTGACTCCAGCAGCAGGGCTATAACGGTGTGTGTGCGTGGCAAGAGGGCGCTGCGTTTCTCTGAGGTGCGGGACTACCAGAGGCTTGCCAACACAATCCGTAGCAGGTGTGGGATTAGTGCCAGCCCTCAGCACTCTGCATCATCAGAGGTAACATGTTTTAACTGTTGTTTTATTTGTGCCCCTTTACTCTTGACTCACAGTTTGCTTTCTGACAATGAAAATTATGTATATTTATGACTAAGACCATACGAGGCGAGTGCCAGTCGCTCATCAACCACTTCGAGGACAACCCAGAGGACGTAACACTGATGGTGGGACAGAAAGGCAGCAGCAAGGCTGTGAGCACTGAGGCTCTCATGACTGTTTTCCACCCCCAGGATGTTGAAAACCTTGACCCCAAAATGGTAAATATCAGAGTTCTGCTCAAATGAAATGTAGCCCTTTTTTTCAGCAGCATTTTGTGGATAACCACCACAGTCACTTACAAAATCTGAGTGCATTACCTTGATGAATGTTTTTTAATGTGATGCACCAGAACCTTATTATGCTCTACAGAGTGGGGGTGTCTAGGTGGGTGTCTAATCAATTCAGGGTTGGACATAAATAAAGCATGCAGCATGCATCTGTTTAGAAATACAACCAGGTTTACCAGTGTTGCAGAGCATGTACATTAACACTGAGGTGTGTGCTACATGTGCATTTGACAGCTCAAGGAGAAGATGAAGGAACAGTCTTGGAACATCCATTTCTCTGAGTATGGACGTGGCACGAGCATGTTCTTCACCAGGAAGACTCGAGACTTGATCGTTCGTGGTGTCCCTGAGGCTTTGAGAGGAGAGCTGTGGATGCTTTTCTCAGGTATTTATACAGCTGACAATACTCTCACCATGGTATGTGCAGCAAGTCATATGCAGTGTCCATGATTTGCTAATGAATCCTTACATGATTGAAAGTGTTAAGTACTCAAGTGCTCCACAGCATAAATAATTAAGTGAACCATGGTTGTTGTGGGATCTGTGCAGCATGTGTTTTTGGACTGACTGTGGTTCTGGCTCTGTAGGAGCTGTGAATGACATGGCCACTCACCCCGGCTATTACACTGATCTGGTCGAACAGTCTCTGGGCACAAGCACTTTGGCTACAGACGAGATTGAGAGAGACTTGCACCGCTCTCTGCCAGACCACCCTGCCTTTCAGAGTGACACAGGAATCTCAGCTCTACGCAGAGTCCTTACTGCCTACGCATACAGGAACCCTAAAATTGGCTACTGCCAGGTACTTTGATTTCTTTCGTTTTTTTTTAACAGGAAAAGCTGCAATTGACTCTGATAACAGGAGCTCTTAGAGGTTTTGAGTAAATACAGTAATGCCTGGTACACACTACACAATATCAGCCTGATTTTAGCCCGACGCAGCGACGTACGGTGTCGGCATGGATCATGAATGACAATGAGTATTGTACCCGATAATCCATCGCTTTATCTCGTGTAGTGTGTCATAGGTAACGACAATCAACGCCACGTCTGGGACGCCTCATGACGTTCCAACAGAAAGTCTAGCATGTTTGATTTTCTTTTTGTCGTTCACGACTTCTCCCGTCACAGCCGTCACTTTGACCAATAGGAACACAGAGCGATCTGCTGCCGTAGACAACTGTATGACAACAACACCCCAGGGTTTCTAAAAAGGGAAAAATGCCGGTGTGAAACAGCAGAAGCACTTTATCAACCCGCTGAGTACTGCCATTAGCATCAAGCTAGCAAACAATGTTACTTCTTCATAATGGAGACGGACATAAAGTTATAAAATTAAAAAATAGTGGCTTTTACTCACCACAACTGCAGAGGCTACCAGCTTCATTTGAAACAGACTACATTATAAGCGGGACGTTATTTGTTTTTTCCTCTATATTTTTCTATTTTTACTCTCTATCTGCTCCTGTTTGCATTGATAAAGTAAATGCGTTGCACCATAATTTCAAACTTCCTGTATCTGTTTCAAATTAAAAGCCCCTTATAACTTCGGTTGAGAGAATCCCTTCATTTTTTTAAAGGCTTTTATTGTGAAACATTTGCAGGAACTTCTTGTGGAGGATTCAGTGACTTGTATGTTTGTGTACGGTACTTCAAATGTAGCTCCTGCCATCTGCTGGCACTTTTTACATTACTACAATAACATTTCGGCTGGCACATGAACAGACACAGTGACTGAAATAATAGTAATAAAAATAGGACAAGAATAACCCGATAATATCACACATGCCGTGAAAGACAATCGGGATGATTGGCATGGTGTGTCGCGTGTGTCGTCCAAGTCACGGCATGATTTTATGACTCCACAATCGCATAATGACTGTCGGAACTAGACTTACACTGATTTATGGGCAGTGCTCGGAATCAGGCCGGTTTTCCATGACCTGCGACCGGCCGGTCAGTCTAAAATATGCCGAAATAAAATGCAGGTCAAATTTCTGCCGCGCTGCATGATTGACATCCAGCAGCGCACACACACGCACATGTGCAACTCACGGCTTGGGCGATGTGAGGAAGTGAAACATGGGCAGCTTCTCACCTTAATCATTCACGCACACACATCAAAAGAAAGAAGGAGAAAGTTGTTAATTGTCCTTAATTTTGAGCTCTCACTGCTGCACTGTGCCGCTTGAAAGTGATGAGGCACATGTCCGTGTGCCGAAGATGCGCGTGTCCGCGCGCGCTTACTGGCGGGCGTGTCCTAAAGACCTGTGTGAATTTTCCACAGGAGATATTTTTACTTTTGTCTATTCAAGAAATTACCCACAAATGCTATATACCAAGAATTATTATTTTATTTATCCATGTTTTTATTTATGTATGTATTTTTACTTATTTATTTTACCTATACTATATTTGAGCAAAAAGGAAAATGTTTCTTAACCTGTGTCACTGTTTTTGTTTGTTTGTTTGAGATGATTATTGAAAAGCTGGTTGTATCTTGGTTAAAATGTTCTAATAAAGGAAAGATAGAAAATATTGCAATATCTTGTGTGCTGTAAAGTGGTTTGAAAAAAATGAAATCGGCCAAAATCGGAATCGGCCATCCAAACACTCGGAAATCGGTATCGGCCCAGAAAATTGTAATCGGTGCAAGTCTAGTTGGAACGGACAGAAATATGGTGTAGTGTGAACCAGGCACAACAGTCATTAGCCAATTACTGTATGTAGTTTGTTATCACAGATAATTATTTGATGTATATGAAAAACATGCACACACAAATACATAGTTACCAGTGAGTGTTCAGTCTAGAGGTCAGCCGATTTTATAAAGGCTGTTAAAACAAAGATGGTTCGGAACAGGAAAAAGCTGATAGCTGATTTATGGGCCAATATCCCCCCACCCTCTGTGGGAAAAATTAAAACATTTGACAGTGTTGAAAATATTCTACTGTAATTTGTACCAGTATACTTTAGAGTGGAGTCATTTTGTGTTTTCAGAATACTACAAATACTTTCTCCATGATTCTTAAAACACAAAGAAACAAGACTAGATCAGAGCCTAGTATGTGGCTGGGCTATGTATAAAACCCTAGAGGGCTTTTAATTTGAAACAGCAAGTGGAGGCAGTCACTCAGTTACAGATTTTGCTCTGGTGCAATAGTGAAAAAAATCGCAGTAGCAAAAAATTGATGTAAATACACGTTAAAATGAAGAGCAGTACATTTAGACACAGCCTCACAGCAGAAGGGACCTGCTTTCTCTGGAGATGAACCCACTGATCCGCTGCTTTTTGCTCAATTTAACACAGCCCTCTTCTCTTGTGCTCCGGTAGGTGATGTATGTCCGTTAGCAGCCATTGGCCACTAACAGTGCAAAGTTCGTCTGATAGTGATAGTTTATAAACTGTTGAGCTCTAGTCCAGTCAGTTTGCTCTTATGATCATCTCATCTCTTCATTTGTATTGGTAATTAAAGTGAAATTATCCTTTTGTTTTTGCTCTTTGTACCATGACCTCATCACCTCACCTGTCACAGTTAGACTTCAACAAAAACCCTTATGGTTTTAAACCCCTGCACCCTTTGCTGTGATTGGTCATTCATGACATTGAGGAGTGAAGCAGCTCTGAAAAGCAGAGGTGATTTTTACAAAAGGCCAAGTACTTTGAAAAAATGGCTGTGGCGTTTACAAAAGGCCACAACGTGATCTGAAACCATTGAAAACATAAAGGCACTGATGCTCTGAAAAATGTACCTTTTTGACACACACACCTTTATACTGTCATCCCCCCTCCAGTTAACCCTATTCTTACATCAGGACTGTCCTTTTTCCTATTCAGGCCATGAACATTCTCACTTCAGTTCTCCTGCTTTACGCGAAAGAAGAGGAGGCTTTCTGGCTTTTAGTGGCCGTCTGTGAGAGGATGTTGCCAGATTACTTTAACCGCCGAATTATTGGTGAGAGTGGAAGCATTTCTCATACTGTTTCTGCTGGTAATTTTAAGACTTGTGAAGTTGCACTCTGAAAAGTTGCCGATCTTTCTTCAGGTGCTCTGGTCGACCAGGCGGTGTTTGAGGATCTGATTCGAGAAAACCTCCCCCAGCTGGTGGAGCACATGACAGACCTGAGTTTCTTCTCGTCCGTGTCCTTGTCCTGGTTCCTCACTCTCTTCATCAGTGTCCTGCCAATAGAGAGCGCTGTGAACGTGGTAGACTGTTTTTTCTACGA
This sequence comes from Epinephelus moara, assembly GCF_006386435.1. Classification (NCBI taxonomy): domain Eukaryota; kingdom Metazoa; phylum Chordata; class Actinopteri; order Perciformes; family Serranidae; genus Epinephelus; species Epinephelus moara. Next base: position 31,888,602 of record NC_065508.1, read on the forward strand.
CGGCATAAAGGCCATTCTTCAGCTTGGCCTGGCAGTGCTGGACTACAACATGGAGGCGCTGATCAGCTGCCATGACGATGCAGAGGCCGTCACCATCCTCAACAAGTCAGTGTGAATACGAACAAGGCAGGACCGATGTATTTCAAACATGATTACCGTGTAAATGATTTTCTGTCTTTCTTTAATGTTATTTCAGATTCTTTGACAGTGTGACAAACAAAGACAGTCCCTTGCCTCCAACAGTGCAGCAAGCTTCAGTCAGCAATAATGATAAGGCATCTCACTTCAATGTGGATATCAGTGAGCTGATCCGAGAGGCCTACGAGGTACTGCGTTTTTCTGTGGCTGTTTTAGTCCTTGTGATGTCGGTGTTGTGTTTGATTTAACTAATTGTGCTTCATTTAGAAATATGGAAATATCCGTTCAGAGGAAGTCGAGAGTTCACGGAAAAGAAACAAACTGCATGTGATCCAGACACTGGAGGATACAACCAAACAAAATGTGGTGAGTGGCCATTGAGTTTACAGTAGTTGGTGTGCTTGAATTATAACTGTGATGGTAAGGATGCATTAAAATGTATTTTCAGATTCGGGTGGTGTCCCAAGAAGTCAGACTCAATGCCTCACATCTTGATGAGCTTTATAACTTGTTCAAAGTAAGTCAGAGACACGATACAGTAGCTTCAGTGTCGTCATACATAAATGTTAACTGTCATTATAAAAAAGGAGATGCGTCAAGTCTTTATTTATTTTCTGTTTTCAGCGGCAGCATTTCCTCTCTTGCTACTGGACAATGAAGAGCCCGGCTCTGCTCCATCACGACCCCAGCCTGGCCTATTTGGAGCAGTACCAGTTGGGTTTCCAACAGTTCAGCGTGCTCTTCTCCCTGCTGGAGCCCTGGGCTTTCTGCACCACCAAGAGCACACTCTCCCTCTGGGTCTTCCGCCTGATAGACGAGAACCAGGACGGCCTCATCAACTTTAAAGAGTTCTGCTGTGCGCTTGGTGAGTTTACTTGCTCCCTGCTCTCCACTAAGGCCCCGATCAGACAGAGCACATTTGGCAGGTTGCAAAATGTAAGGCCTGCCACACTGCATTTTGTCGACACCTGCACCGACCAGACAGAGCGCTTTTTGCAGCTTGCTGCAATTTTTTTGTTGTTGTTGCTAGGCAACCATGGAATCACCTCTCCTTAGCCACTGTTTTGCTGTGAAGTAAACTCACAGATTGTTCCTTAAAATCTATATTAAAAATGGACAGGCAGAGGGCAGTTGCTCTGGCTATGATTGAGGTTGAGAGTTTGTTCCCAAATACTACGCTGACACAGGAAAACGGAGATCCGTCTGGGTACATGAGACCCTCAGAGAGAAGGAAATCATGGGTAGGGCTGTCGCAGTGATGGAATTTCCCCTTCTTTGATTAAGGGTGGCTCAACAGTGCTATATATGGCATTTCCACCATTTTTTGATGTTTTTGCACATTTCATTTATCCTAATTTTACTGCTTTGTAAATAAGCTTTATTGTGAGACAATCCTTAGCTATATAGTTGCTCCTTAAGTGACAAAGATGACATAGTGTTAAATCAAATTGAGTACTTGTGGCAATGAGGTGCAATAAGGGTTCAGCATTTTTTCTGTTGCAATGCTTTGGTTGCAGAAGTAATAATGTCAACACACAGCAAAGTACAAACTTGCTCTTGCCCTTGCTGTGGATGAAGAGAAGGCTGGAGCACTTAGGGAGAGAGGATGGGCCTGCTGGTCTGTGTGGATTCAATATTTAGTTCTCCCACATTGTTGTTCAGCGATGTGACGGTTGGTCTCTGTGGTATTTCCCAACCCTCCTCGAGTGGATGGCCGGATAAAAATTAACATTCATTGACATCAAATTTGGCAAACGTGCCATGCTCAGCGTAGAATATAAGCTCAGTGCCTGTTCGCACTGGCATTTGTAGCATGGTGTAATATTAGGTGCTCCCATGGGGATAAAACAAACATGAACATAGAGGTAGTAGTGGTTGCTTACTATCCCCTGTTTGGCTTGTTATTGCAACAGCCCTAATTCATGGGAAGTACCACCAACTAGTCCAGGAGCTTTGCCTGGATGATTTATAGAATGGTAAAATGTCAGAAAGTACTCGAGGCTACGATTTGTTCAGATACATCTTGCAACTTGCCTAGAGCTAGCAAAATGTTTCACTCTCACTGAAAACAATTTAAAAAAGCTGCTTCAAACTACTAAAATGTTGATTGGGGCTTAATGCAGCCTTTAACCTCAGTATCCAAACTGCTATAACTTCTAATTGCTTCTCCCACAGATACTTTGTACAGTGGATCATTCACAAATAAGCTGAAATTCCTCTTCAAGCTGCACCTTCCACCAGGTGAGTGATGAACAATATATAACGATTTACCTTTTCATATATGATGACTCTAACCTCTGAGCGTTTGTGTCTCAGTCACATCTGTCTGTCTCTTGTACACTGGAACAGATTTGTACCAGTGTACCTTCAGCTTCAACCTCTGACTCATTTCCCTCATATGTCCACAGTGCTGATGTACTCCTACAGGTTCAAAGTTCAAGTGCAGCACATGTTTTCAGACTGGATCCTTCACATTGTCTATATTCTACCTAACATGACAGCAGTAACACAACAGCAGCCGCCTAAAGTAGAACACAAGGTCAGATAGACATCAGTCTTTGGTCTACAGGGCTTGAAAATGTATGAGTTGTCATTTCAATGATCCAGCCCATAACTTAGCGTTTGTCAAGTGAGCACGTTGCCTGGGGGCAGAAACTGTCCTTGAATGTGCGGCTCTTGTCTGCATGATGTGGCAGTGCGTGCTCGAAGGCTGGGGTAAGAATAGTCTATGCTGGGTGAAAGAACTTTGCCATGGCAACGATGGGTGTAAGGAGCTGTAAGGGCATTTTGCAGCGGGCTAGCTTCTCTATAAAGAAGGTCCGTGATGAGGATGGAGTGCTCAAATTACAACTGACAGCTTAGCAGCAGAAGAGCACTGAGTCACCGTTAGTGATGTGCCAGGCCTGTAAACGTCAAGCAGCACAGCTTGTTTTATGTCTCGTGGAGAGTGCACATTGCTTCAGCACCAAGGACAGGTCCCCAGTACTGAACCCTGACACACTTTAATCAACATCACCTGTGACATAGCTATAAAGGCCTGAGCACAGGAAGGTGTGTTGGCCCAGTATGCTGTCTGAAAAGTGGCCAGCATTTTTGTGATCATCTTACCTGGACAGTGAGATTTATTATGCACAGCAATGTCTGAGGCTGATATTTAAGTATGGAGTTTAATGAAATGGACCATTTGTTGTTTGCTTCTTGTGTGAAAGTAAAGAGTGCTGTTAAACCAAATCGACATCTGGGATGTCCCCATGGCTGCCATCACAAGACATCTCCACACACACTACTTGTTTTGTTTACTTTTCTTTTTTTATGATGCAAAATATCCAGTCATTACCATTTTTAAGAACACAGCGCTATGCCTTGTGGGACTTCCCTCGAGCAAAGTAGGCAGAGTTGTGGTCTTACGGAAAGCGTGCAGAGCGAGCTGCAAAAATCAACCACAGTGACCTCAAACACTTTCCGATTTCATGGTGGGAGAGCCCCGAGCCCTGGAACCGGGCCAAACACTCCATTGATCAAGGAAATGTGCTATTTAGAGCTGAGAGTCTGCAGGTTTTTCAGTTCAAACATAAAGTACAGCAGCCGTATTCATTCATCAGCTCCAATCAGAGAGCAGGGGCTACACGGTGACATCATCTGTGTGGTGACATCATCTGTGTCGTGATTGGTTGTAGACAAAAAGTCTTGTAGGTTGTGGCTACAGGTAGGAGTGATTAAATTATAACATCAGGATAGCACTTGCTATTAACAGTTGTAAATGTGGTGTATGAACATGATAGCACATTGCAAATAGACTTTTATAATCTGCAGTATCTTGTGTGCAAGTGGAAATTTAGTTTAAATGTTTTCACAGTTTATCATTAGTCATCTTGAGTACAGAGGTGATAATCTGATGAATTGTTGGCAGGGGTCACAGGTCACTAGAGATCCTCTAGTCTAGAAATGTTCAATACCTTTGATAGGCCCATTACATTTTGAATAAAATTTTAGATTTCAGGTTCAAATGTCAGCCTGAATCTGGCAATTAAGGAAATATCACCTCAATCACTTAATGTGTTCACAAGGACATGGGTTTTTAAGTATCCCGTTTGTGTTTTGCACATTTAAACACCATATCCTGACTATGATCATGACTCCGATAAGCTTCATCAGCGGGTTAGTCACGTCCATGTAAACACACTCATTAAGGTTTGCTCGGATCCTGAGTCTCAGGAGCAGATTTCATGTCACAGACACACACACACTGACCAACCTGGCAATCATTAGGCTGTGCCGCTTATACAGCATGAAGCTGTCAGGACAAATATAATGACACTGCTGGCTTGTGAGGGTAATTGTGTAATCTAGCAATGCAAACTGGCACGCATGCATGAATACACACACAGTCATTGGTGGGGGTTGGAGCACAGAATTATATCACATCTCAGATAATAGTAGAATTGGAAATTAAAATAACACAAGCAGGAAGTATTTTGCACGGGAATGCCTTATTTTATTTTTTAAAACAATACTCTTACTCTTGATTTACTTAGTTTGTTATATGAATGTTAACAGCACATTAAAATACTTTTAAATATAATGCAGTCCAGTACATAAGCTTTACAAAGATGTAGTCTATTTCAGGATTGTGAGAAGGGGTTACATTAGACTGTATGTAATAAACTGAATTCAGTGTATATGGACATCTGTGTTTTCTTTGATCAAATTCTTTAACATATTTCATCCTGTCACCTCTGTGTCTTCATCTTTCCTCTCAGTGTACTCACAGTCGGTATCTTCTAGCTTTCACAGGTAGTCCTGTGCACTTAAAGGAACAAAGAATCCAGCACTTTATTCCAGTGACTGAAGACTCTTCTCACTTGAGTAGACTCACTGGTTAGCCTCTTTACTCTTTCTTTTCCTTTATAACTCAAATTTCACTTGCACCCTTTCCTCCTCAATTCTGTCAGTCTGTCTTGATGCTTGCCTGATTGCCTTGAATGTTCGTGAAGCATTTCTCTGTTCAGTTTGTTCACATGGCTGCTTTTATGTTTCAGCATTTGATCTACCAGAAGATGGTGTGATAAGAAAAAGCCCTGAGAGAGGTGACATTTCATCCAAATTTATCACAAACACTCTATGGTTATGACCAAAAACTGTTGATGTCTTTGTTTTGGGTGATAGTTTACAGTTTGTGTGTGAAATTGACAGGTAGAGGAAAAGTGGACCTGCAGGCCTACCTGAAACAATGGCAAAATGAAATACTTAAGAAAGAGGAAACCATCAAGGACCTGCCCCGAATTAATCAGGTACATTAATCCATGTACTGTTTATTGTCTGAGGGGACCATGTTCAGGATTCAGCTTCACATTTTCACCATAAAACTCAATTTATCTGATGAAGTGCAACACATTTTTTTCTGTCTCAGACTCAGTTCATCCAGTTTTCCAAGACCCTGTACAACATCTTTCATGGCGATCCAGAGGAGGAGTCTCTGTACCGAGCCGTGGCTCATGTGACCAGCCTTCTCCTGAGAATGGAAGAGGTGGGACGGAGGCTGCAGGAGCCGAGCAGCCCGCCAGAGTCCACAGAGTCTGCCAACACTGATGATGCTGATGCTGCTGCTGCTGCTGCTGCTGCTGCTGCTGCTGCTGCAGAGTCTTCACCAGAAGAAGCTTCTGCCAGCCCGGAGAGCTCCGACACTACCAGCTCCAATACCAGTCAGGATGCAGTGTCCGACCTCACAGAGATGGAGTGGTCGTTTTCATTTGAACAGGTCCTTGCTTCTCTGCTCAACGAGCCGACCATAGTCAGCTTCTTTGATCGGCCCGTCGACGTTCACACTAAACTGGGACAAGCTAAGGTTGCCCAGCTGAAGCTAAAGGCGAACAAGTGAAAAGAACACATGCTTTGCTTCTGATTCAAACCCAGAAGTCACCATTAATTTCCTTTCTCCACTCGGATAGGGCAGCGATTTTTGGGCGAGGCACACAGTGAGATTACTGCTAAGGTAATATCATAAATGAAGAGGAGCGTCAGATGTTAAAATCTGGGGTGCAATGTGCGTGTGTGTGGGGCTCTGATGTTCGGCAACGATGGCTGATGAAACTAATAAGGCACAACATCTCTAAGACACTGTCTGACACCTTCAGTGCATTTTCATGTTAGACCTCTTTGCAGACATACTGTAGGCTGTTCCTCAGATCTGATTATGCATTTTTAAACTAGGTGATGAAATGTATTCTCTCATGTAGCCTCAGATTTTAAGTTTAAAATATTTTTCCCCATATGCCATGGATGACATACAGTATAGTTTTGTATTGTATACGGGACATGGAGTACTGTCCCCTTTATTTAGAAACATGACAGAAGTGTTTGTCCTTCACTCTGTCTCCGATGTCATGTCCGTAACAAACCACTTAGACAAGGTGACTGAGATTCCACAGGAATAGTCTCCCTCTGGATATCTTAATATATTTTCTCTCAGATTACTCATCACTGCAGTAGGTAGAGAGACAAACTGTAAATGCTAATGTGTCCTGTGACTTTAATGTCTCTCGTTATTAGGTAACATTAGTGTTATTCTGTAAACGTCGACTTATTGTGAGAAACACCAGCTTTCCAGTTGAAGAGGCACAGAGTACAGTAGTAAAATGTAAGTAAGGACAAGCAGTAGCGTTGTCCCTGGAAGCCATAAATTGATTTCAAAGATTTATCTGAATGAGGATGTCAGATGCATTTTATTGAGAGCTTGGACGATTCAATTATGGTGTTAGACATTTGCAATAATACACAAGAGAGGATGCCGTACTGCCACACTCGTCTGTCTCGTTCCTCCAATAGCAGCACACACAGTAACAATATTATAGCATGACTTAAAGTTTGTCATACTGGTCTGTAAAGGTAAAATACTTTAAATTCCACAGTGCTGCTGCAGGGAAATCTGCATCTGCTTCTGAACATGTGCTGTGTGTGATCGTCAGAGTGCGATTGGTCGATGTACTGTTTGCTTATGTCCGTCTTACTGTATATGTAGGATGTTATGCTCTAGTAGAAGTGCAGCATTTTGTACATAAGGATCAGTTCAATAGTCGTTTGATTATTGTATTTATCAGGCTTGTATTGATGTAAGATATGAGCTAGCGGACTGTTGTGGACACAACTTAAACCTTTTTGAAGGACATTTTGTTTTATCAAATCTCAGGGTGCAATTTGTGTAAAATAAACGGGAAAAAAGGGATATTTTTTCGACCTGGGATATATAAAGTATATATGACTGAGTTATACATAGCTTACAAATGTCTGTAACATTAAAATATAGAGCATGTGTAGCATAGTTACAGGATTTGCCACATTATGCTAGCCTTTAATAAACAGCAATTATTACTGCTTGCCTCAGAAAGCCAGATCTGACTTACAGTATTTCAGTTGTTTTGCTTCTTATCTGTGCATTTTCTGCCTCTTTGTGTTTGCTTTTATCTCAGTGAATCATTTGCACATTTGTTTGAGATTCACACGTCGTAGATATGCCTGTATCTCGGCCAGATCTCAAAGGCGTTGGATTCCAAAAGGTTGTGACCGCGTCAGCTGCAGCTCGTCATCTCCAGGGGCCAAATTCAAGAATTCACAGAGCTTTATATTTTGCTTGTCTTGGGAAAATGCTTCAGAAGCTCTTTAGGTGCAAGTGCAATTTTCTGTGTCCTACATTTTTATTATTCTGCCATTTGCTGGAAATGTTTTTTTTTTTTGTTTTTTTTTCACTTAAGATTTTAGGACGAATCTGAAATGTATTTCATAGTGTAATTATTAGGTCAAGATTGTTGAAGTGAGTTGTTCACACACTTTTTGGAACCGAAAAGTCCTGTCCCTTTTTACATGGCTAATGTAAAAAAAAAAAAAAAAAGAACATGAAAATAGAGCCCATTTATCTTGATATCTTGTCACTGACTTTATTTCAGTACTTAAAGGCACAAGGAAACAGAAGTGAGGGGGCAGAGCTTCAACAGGAGAGCTCAGCATCTCTGACCATGGTCTGGTTATTTCAGCATGACAGTTCCCTGGCAGCTTCATGCTGCATTTGTAACAATTCTGAAATTTCAAGAAATTATAACATACAAATTACAACCTCTTATCAAAGACTGCGTTGTAGTCCTTCTGCCAGGGTTCTGAGTTTTTCATTTCATTTTATTGCTGAATCTATATTTGATTATGTGATAATATCTTCAAGGTTAGAAATCATACAAAAATAAGTTTGCTCAAGAATTTTTTTGTTGATCTCCACTGGTGAATTACTATTACTATTTCTTTAGGCATAGCTTTTGGAAAATGGCACTTTAGATGACTTTTGTTGGCCCAAAATTAATGTGTGGTTTCTGCTTGGTGGGAAAAAAATGAAATGAGATGCCTTTGTGATAACAGTGGAGGGAAAATCAGACTGCTGAAAAATCTTCATCCCCCCCCGGCATGCTGTCAGATTTGTCATTAAGCATCAGAGTGTGAACAGTAGGCATGCCTAATGCTCTAGCTCCTGCATTACTGTATGATTAGTCAATTCCTTATATGTACAAGTGTGGTCTATAGCTTTAAAAGTCTGTATTTTTTGATTGAACGCTTGTTTTGCAAATTAAGTGAAGCACAGACATTTCTGTTTACTTGCTTGATTATGATTTTTTTTAATCTCCATGCAGAAGTACCAGAATAAAGAGTGATGATTCTATGAATAATAACATTTGGGTTATTCTGAGTGTTACTGGAAGCACTACACACCGACATGAATTGCAATGTGACTCGTGACATGTTAATTGATGCTTATTTTTTTGTATTTTACGATTTTCCTGTTTGGGATATCTGACAGTGAGGCGTGTTTTAATTTATCTATGCATATAAAATAGGGATAGTTATGTAGTGTGCTATTGTATAATAAATATAGTCATGGATGAATAATCACACTGTCATTATTGTGACATGTCCTGAGGATAAATAAGGACAAATTCAAATTTACTTTTTAAAAACATAATTTTTATGTCAACAAGGAAAGGAAGATGAGTCTATGTACAATGAGGGGCCTTTTAACCATTTCATAATCTGTCCATATACATATATATAGTTTTCTTTTACAATATCTGAAATAGATTCTAACCTACTACAGATATGTTTACCTATATCATGAAATCAGTAACGTCCATGTTCATGGAGTAATGCTGTTTTTATACCTCCGTGCCAGCAGCAGCCGTGGCTAGAGGCGTTATGTTTTTGGGTTGTCCGTTCCATTTTTGTGAACATTATATCTCAAGGAAACCTCAAGGTATTTTTTTCAGATTTGGCACGAACATTCACTTGGACTCAACGACGACTTGATTAGAATTTGGTGGTCAAAAGTCAAAGGTCACTGTGACCTCACAGAGCATGTTTTTGGCCAAAACTGAAAAATTCATATATTAATCATTTTAAAAAATCACAGAAATATCTAATAGGATAAAATTATCGAGGTCAGCTTCACTGTGACATCATAATGTTCTGCATCAAACACTTTTCTAGTCATTATTTAACATCATATCGCAGAAACAGAAGGAGAGACATTTGTTCCAATACTGAACTGGTGACACTAATCTTGGGTGCCCACCTGGAAACTGTGCTGATTGTATACTGTAGATCCTCTGTGCTGCCAGGGGGATGATGTGTGTGAAGCATCAACAGACATGGATGTAAACTAGTACAAGCTGACTGGGGTGCGGAGGCGTACAATCTCAAGGTGCTAATTCTAATTTGCTTATTTAGCATCAGTTCTCAAGCATCATTATTATTCATTTGGAGTTGTGTTTGTGTTTGCCTGGTGAATGTAAGTCCAATAACTACTCTTCTTTAGCTCTGTTTTTGTTCTCCATAACTCCTGAGGGGAATATGTAGCTCTTTAGCTGCTAAATGCTCCACTGTGTCCACCAGCTAGTTTCTGACCGTGTCTGTCTGCTGTTTCATGCTGAACAAGTTACTCTAGTTTACAGCTTATTTGGTGAAAACAGCAGCCTGTCACGGCCAAAAACTATAAAAGCAGTAGTGCACCAAAACATATTCCAATGCAGTATGTTAATATTGGTAAATGGACTGCATTTATATAGCGCCTTTCTACCTTACCGGAAGTGCTTTATAATTTACCTCTTATTCACTGGAGCCTATTCTCAGCTGACACTGGGTGAGAGGCGGGTACACCCTGGACAGGTTACCAGACTATTACAAGGCTAACACAAAGAGACAGACAACCATCCTCGCTCACATTCACGCCTACGGCCAATTTAGAGTCACTAATTAACCTGCATGTCTTTGGACTGTGGCAGGAAGCTGGAGTACCCAGAGTAAACCCACACTTACGCGGGGGGAACATGCCAGCTCTGCACAGAAGGGCTGTTTTTTCCCAGGGTTTTTAAAAACTCTCTCTCTCTCTCTCTCTCTCTCTCTATTGTCTTAGCAGCTTCAGCGTATGACACTCGCTTTCCTGCTCTGAGCTTATTAACTTTCACTTCCTTAATTCTCTTAGGACACTGTGCTGACCCTGCATGGTGATATCCCTCGCAGTGGAGGCACTATGCTTGCTCTTCATCTTTTTTTGCAGTCCTCCCCATAACAGATTTCATTCTGACTCCCCTACATACTGCAGCAACATGCTTATATTCCTGACAGCTGCAACATGTGACAGGAGCCCTCTCATATGGCCTCATCATGTAACACACATACTCATACAGTCTTTCCCGCAATTCCAAAAGTCAAACACACCGAATTACCGTCCTCCTTCTCCCCTTCCCAGAATCTTGTCAGTCTTTGTGCCTCATACACACCTGCAATATTCTGAAATAACTTCTACTGACAGCGGCACTCCACTTACCACTCCTTTCTTCCTGACTTCTGACCCAGGTGAGAAGAGAAGCAAGTCACAATGATCTCTTAATACACAAATCTTTAGGGCTCTGTCTCTCCAATGCTTTAATACACATTTAATGATTACCTTTTCTCTTCTTGTGATCCTGGCTAATCATTCATTCCCAAATTGTTCTTCTACAAACTTTCCAACCGCACATGAAACCTTGAAAATCCCTGTTTTTGCCACAGCTATCATCCCAACAAGATTCGTCACACGTCCTCATTGACTGACTGAAACAACTTGAATTACTTCTCTCTTTTTAAAATATTTAAGTCATCTTGTTTCCAATTTTGCTTTCTATTCCTCCTCCGACTCCATTTCCACAGGTGATAATTGCTCTCTGTGGGTTCATCACTACGAGCAGCCTGTTTCACATTGCCACATTATTTTCACATTGTCAGCTGATAAAAGGAAGCTGTGACGCAATTGTATCTGTCATAGTAGTTGTGGGAAGGGCTCCAAACTTCACCGACATGTCTGGGAATTCTTTGCCCCCCCCACAACAGCTGACTACCCCACCACCAACAAACAATAAATATCTACAGTTCCTGGCATGCTTCCTGTCCAAATCAGGGCCTATGTAAGACTAAAAGGGTCTCACCCCATATAGTGCTTCAGTCTATAGTAAGAGGGACAATTTTATCAGAAAATCCTGGCACCAGATTAAAATAGTTATGTTACAGTCAGGCTGTTCTCATGCACTGTTTATACATATACCTACAAAAAGTAATGCACCACAATTTGTATATAACCTATGTAATCAAGAGCCATTTGCGTATAACCCACGTAATTGGGAAGACTGCGATCAAGTGACCGATGCGCTGACAGAAGTAACGACGGAAATAGTCCATCTAAGTAGGTATGTTTTGGGGGTGTATAGGTCACAAAACACAGGACTTTCACCAAGTATACTGGTGTTCCGAACCGTGTGAAACCAAGTGAACTCTGAGTTATTTTAAAGTACGTCTTCACCATGTTTCTTTCCTAAACCTAACCTACGTAACTTTACATTAAGCCGTAATGTCATTCGTGGGGCGCTAATTCGTTAGCTATCATACAAACGATTGTTTCTGCATTGTTGTAAGATATACAAACCATTGTATAAGAATATGCTGGTTATAATACATTCTGAAGACGACAGCTTCACAGCCAGTACAGGAGATCTTTAAAAGCTTTTTATAACATAACTGCACTTGGCCTATATACACTAAACTACATGGACATCATGTGGTACTATTTACACTCTGGCTTTCCGAACCACATTTGTGGGGAACTGGCATGAAAATGCATTAGAAATTATTTTTTTGAAAACGACAAATTAAATTTTCCACATGAGAATAATTTGTAGAGTATGTGGACAGAAAGTGCAAAATGAAATATGGTGCTGGAAGCTAAGTTGTAATGTCTTGGGGAAAGAGAAGCACAAATCCTCTTTGTACAGACTGCTCCTCTCCATTAGTGGGTCATATTCTGACCTGAAAAAACAGGTCACAACAGGTGATGGACACTTAGTCTTACTCACTGGTGGCACAGCAGCTACAAATAGCCTCTTTATGGCGTGACAAAAACATGGGAGCATACAGGCCCATGGTAAATCATCATTAACAGTGACTCGTCCTAAAGCGTACACTCTGTCTGTCTGATTTATGAACAGCAGTGTGACGAGGTGACGGATGGTCTCTGTGTATCACTCATACTATTCTGGCTCAGAGATTTGGTTGCATATGGTTGTGGCCCAGAGTTCACGACCTTCACCCTTGTCACCTGTTCAGTTTTCAGCCTCGTCCCGTCAAGAGTGACCAGGCAGCTCTGGAAGTTTGACAGCTTTTATCTCGGTTCATAATATTAATGAATGTCAATGGAAAACATTTCTTCTAAGTTCTCACAGACAAGCCTGACCTGACCAGTCTGCCACCATTTTTTTTTTATTTTATCAGGATTGATTCAGTTGTACATACCATCAGCTGGTTGATCCAGAATGTAAAAATCATATTGTAACTTCAAAATGTTGCTGGCACTTTTCAATTTAAAACTTCTCAGGCAGCCTTTTAAAGTAATGGAAAATCAAATTGAAAAACTAAGGTTAGTTTTTATAAGAAACAAAGCTTCACCACACACAGCTAACAAGTACTTACACTATTTGACTGAATGAATGAAACTTTTGCTGTTGTTAATCTTGCTGCAGGGTAGAGAACAGATGATCCACTGCACTATGCACAACGAGCTTCCTGTCTTTATTTGGGCTGAATTGTAACAACTTGTTCTTGTTGCTGATGCAAGAGAAGAAACTTTTGGTCACCTACCCCCATTACATAGTACACAATGCTCCTACAAGTGTGCATGAGAGCTATTTATAGCAACAGTGAGGAAGTCTTTGAAGCAGAGCTCTCACCAGTGTATGATGGTATGTGTTTTGGAAATGAGTCCATCCACACCGCTCTCTGCCTGAGCGTGTCTGCTGCAGCTGCTGGAAACCAAGCAGTTAAGATGGCAGCTTCAGGGAGAAAATAGCACGGCTGCATTGATACACTGGGCAAATCGAATCATAGCAGTGATTGCACGACACAGTTTCACGAATCACACAAGCCCTCTCTTTATTATAGTACAATGCCTTTGACTTTCCATGTTGTTTGAGCAGCTTTATTTAACATGATCTCAAATCCATCTTTTCTACTGATATAAAGGAAAACCACCAAACTGAGCCATGCAATACAAGACTTGTTCTCAACTGGCCCTCAAGTAATTCTTCCCATCTAATCAGATTGAGTATGTCAGTTGTTAACAGGAGGCTCTTGTTGACAAATCACTAGCTATTCTAGAGATGTACTGATCAAGTTTTTCCTCTGTGTCTCATCCTGATACGGTTCTTTGTGTGTCTACCAATAAAAAGTCTGAACTATCACTTTGTATCTGATGTTCAAAAAATAACGGCTGCAGCCTTTTTTATGTAGCAAACCCCTAATCTTTCACAAGCAACTTGATTCAAATACTGTACTTAGGTCCGGATTCTGAGATTATCTGCACAAGACGGTAGTAGCTTAGTAGCCAGTTCACCTCCTGGACACTGCCAAAGTGCCCTTCAGCAAAGCTCCAAACCTTTAAAGGATAACTTCGGCATTTTCAACCTGGACAATATTTCCCCCCGTAAATTGATAAAAGAGACTGATGTGAAAAACAATTGTTCCAGTACTTGGGGAGCAGGTAGCAGCTGGCAGCCACACAGCAGGCTGTAATAGAAGCACACAGGGCAATTAAACATTGTCACTGTATGTCCATTAAAAGTGGTTATTTTTGCCACAGACTGGCTCAGATTGTTATTGTAAGTGTCAGAAGGGTCTCTTTACCTTTCACCTGATCCAGTCTGTTTGTTATTGCCTCCTTAAGCAGAAGTCTCGTTCTGAAATATCATGAGATATCACGAGATGTCACTTGTTGCAGGAAAACAGTGGAAACGTGTGTGTGTGATCTAGAGAGAGTATAATATCTAAAAATATAGGGCAGCACAGTGGTGTGGTGGTTAGCACTGTCGCCTCACAGCAAGAGGGTTCCTGGTTCAATCCCAGGAGGGAGACCCTCTGTGCGGAGTTTGCATGCTCTCCCCGGGTACTCCGGCTTCCTCCCACAGTCCAGAGACATGCAGGTTGATACTAAATTGTCCATAGGTGTGAAAGCCCAGTGTCAGCTGGGATAGGCTCCAGCTCCCTGTGACCCTCAAGAAGATAAGCGGTTACAAAAATGGATGATTATTTACCTGATTTCAGTCATGTGGGTGAGACTTTTTAATATGACTACCGCCTGTATTTATGTGAGCCAGAGTATACGCATGAAGAGTGGATGAGGAGACAGAGAGAGGCAAAGAAGGCAGCACAGGGTGACCGGGGCTCTGCAGAATGTGAAGCAGGGAAACGGTGGCGTTACTGTGACCCTCTGCCCACAGAGGAAAAATTCTTATGTTGTGTATGTAAGAGTGGTTCATGTTTCCACATTTCCGAGCTGTGTCGGCAAAATGAGGAGCTACACTTCAAGACTATCTTTGTTGGATATGGACACGCTAAAGTTTTGGCTAGTTGTGCTACAAATGGATCCTAACAGACTAAAGAAAACTACTGTTCCAAGAGTGGATTTACCTGCTGCAGACGAGTGGAGGCAGGTTAATGTTAACGTTATTATGTTTACATTGCATAATGTTGTGCAGGAAAGCATGGCGGGATAACAGCAAAAACAATTAATAAACGAATAGGAGGTGCAAAATATCAACTGATTCAGCACTGAGTATAACAAATCAATATAGATTGATTACTCATTTTCATCAGCTGACATTCATAATAATAAGTGACTAGTCCATACCCACTGGTAGCTTTGTCACCTTCTATCTATGCCAATCCTCAATGCCTATGTGCAGTTTCACATTGATTGACCACGTCAGTGAGTAGAAAAACGTGGGACAGACAGAATGACTGACTGACAGAATGACACACTCACAGTTTCCGTGAT
>NC_065508.1:31904200-31938142 GCF_006386435.1 Epinephelus moara
TGAGGTATGCCCATTCAAAGTTTGCAATTTCAATCGGTTGCTATAGCGCCCCCCTTTGGCCAATTGATGTAATATTGTTTCATTCACATCCTCCCATGACCCTCTACCACTGTACCAAATTTCACATGGATTGACCAAGTCAGTGAGGAGAAAAACGTGGAACAGAGACACAGACAGACACACCCACAGACAGAGTTTTCGTCATTAAATATCAAGATATTATGTAAAAGCTACTATACTAGATGTTTATCTGATAGTGCTGTAGCAAAATTTAAGGAAATGATTCCATCAACATTAAATTTAATACCATGTTCCACTGTAACAGAGGTTTCCGGGGCTGACTTTAAACTCTCCCAAATTTATTATCTTGTTGATACTGCTTCGGGCTCGCTGTGAACAACTCTCAACTCTGTAGCACCTCTTAAAAAGAAGTTAATGAAACAAAGAAAGTTAGCTCTGTGATACAACTCCCAAACCTGAAAATTAAACAAATATTGGGAAAATTTGAAAGGAATTGCTGTTTAACCAAGCTGGAAGAGTCTTGTTAAGTCTGGGAAGACAGTCTTAAAACGTATAGGAGGGCCCTCCGCAATGCCAGAGCAAACTATTACTCAACATTAATAGAAGAGAATAAGGACAACCCCAGGTTTATTTTCAGCACATTAGCTCTACTGTGCTCTATTGAGCCTTGTATTTCTTTAGCCCTCAGCAGTAATGATTTTATGAGCTTTTTAAATGACAAATTTTTAACTATTAGAGGCAAAATTCATGACCTCTTGTTCTCACACAGTACCAGTCTGCCTTCAAACACAGATGTAAGACCTGATATATATTCAGATTGCTTTTCTCCGATTTTCTTCAACAACTGACCTCAATGATTTCTTCATCTAAATCATCAATGTGTCTCTTAGACCCCATCCCAACTAGGGTACTTAAAGAGGTCTTGCCTTTAGTTAGCACTTGTGTACATAGGCATAGTTTTAGGTATGGACGCTATGGACATGTCCATACCAAAGCCACAGAAACACAAATTGTCCCCACCAAAAATAATGCTGAGTGAAAACTGTAGCCTACTTCGCGAAATCACCGTTTTTTCGAATTACCATTCACAACTTGCAAAACCTTATCTGGCCTGGTTGACAGCTGCGCTCGCAAGCTATCCAGTCAATAGCCTACTTTTCCTCCCTCCCTCGCTTGGAGTCAATACTTGACCAGTGTGCCTGTCAGTGTCTTGAGACAAGAGCTCTGCAGCTCAGAGTCAATGCACAATCCAGCGAGGATTGAAGTTGAAGTTACTGAAAATAGGGAATAAAATGTTGAACGACTATATTTTTCTGTACAGAGTTGTTTCAATGCTAATAGTTTAGTTTGCAGCTAGTCAGAGAACTAGCACTAGCTACTGTAGCTAGCTATTAGCTGATAGGTCTCGTAACGTTTGCTGAGGCAGAGATAAGGTGCTGTCATGTTGTCATAACAGTTGCCTTTAGCTAGTAATAAATCTGTTTTGGTATTTAACGTTAGAAATAACTGTTGCAAACTCCTAGGTAAGGTTTAAGCAATGACTAGGTTCACTCGTCCATGAATTGCGTCTGGTAGACGTCTGGTTTGTTTATGCATTTCAATTGATGTTTGTGACTGCAGAATAACTAGTCCAACGTAATTATGTTCATATTACATAGGCTACACAGAATAGGCTGTAGGCTACACGGAAAAGAGTGTTTCTGTCTGCAAGTAGTTTGATAATGTCAAACATTTCCCTTTTATGATAGGTGGTGAGTGGATAATATTATAAAACATAGAGCCGCCTACAGCTATTATACTGTTATATATCATCTGTAGGCCAAATGCATCAGTTCAGGAAGCTGATTAAAGAAACAGTCATCAAGATCACCTGATCTGTAGCTCAAAACAGTATGCACGCAAATTGGTGCTGAAAATTTTTTCAGGTGCCTACCAAAGCTCAAATCAAACCTACGCCCCTGCTTCTGTATTAGACATGATCAATATGTCTTTATTAGCAGGCTATGTACCACAGTCTTTTAAGGTAGCTGTAATTAAACCTCTTCTAAAAAAGCCCACCCTGGATCCAGAAGCATAGACTGTATAAAAATAATCGATGTAGAGAAAGTTTGTGGACTCCTATTTTAAAGCATTGAGTTTGGACATCTTGGATTTTTAAAGCCAGAAGTGACCATATTCGGACGAGAAGGTGCTGTAGAGGAGCGAGTGGTGGATTGGACTCATAGATTGTGATGATGTCTTCCAGACAGCCTGACACTCAAAGCTCCCCCGCCCTAAGTTGTCCATAACTTTAAGCCTAATAAAACTTAAGCAGGAGAGTTATAAATTCACTGCCCATACAATTGTAATGAACTGAGAAAATTAGCTATAGAGACCAAAATTATTTTTTGCACCAGGCTGTAAATGTTCATTTTTGCTGTAAAGCTGGGCATTTTAACATGGAGGTCAATGGGGAGTAACTTGCTTTTGGAGCCAGCTTCAAGTGGCCTTCTGAGGAACTGCAATTTTTTGGCACTTCTGTGTTTCCACTCACTTCATTTTTCAGCCCAGGGGGTTGCCGCTTGGTCAAAGTGACAATTAGATCATCCTTACAATGAGAAGCATGCCACCTGAATGTTTAGTACACTGAGCATTGCTAATGAGAGAAAAGAGATAACAGCTTAGCATTGAAATCACATTAGAAACCACTGTCACTCGCATTGATGTGCCCTAATAAGGTTTCTTCTTTCTTCTCGGATATGCAGTGGGATGCTTGCACTGTGGCTGCTGTAAAGGGGAACAGTGCTGTAACAATAGCAGGCTGAGGTGGACAAAAACTGTAGCATACAGTGAAGAAAGGTCAAATTCTGACTGGCTTTATTACAGCATCTCATTATATCCCCTGTCAGAGTGTATGTAAGTCTGTCTTCCCTTTGTTCTCTGCTAGATTGTCTTGTCCTTCTTGTGAGCTTTCCGGTGTTCTTCCTAGTGTGTATTCAGGGATGATTTTTGCTATGGGCAATGTGGGCGACCGCCCAGGCCGCAATCTATATGAGGGGGCAAGAGCGTCGTCCAAAAAAAACAAACAAAACTCACCAGTTTTCTAGACTACTGCTCATTTCCACGTCAAGTTAGTGGAGTGGGCGCTGGGGCGCCCCTATTATCACGTTTCAACCAGCAGCAGAAAGGAAAGGCGAATCCTGGTGGTTGTGGGTTGAACGGGGGTCACAGACAGGAATTAAGTGGAGCTTTAAAAACAACAACTGTGTATAGGCCTAGTTAATAAATCTCAACTCCCCTCTGGCGGCTCTGAAAACTGTTATAAACTTGTGTAGTTAACAGTTTGCAGTCAAAGTCATGGAGTAAGTCAATCTTTTCCTGTCTGATATGTGTAGAACTGACTCAGAGGTTTTTATTTATTTATTTAGCGAATGCAAATTTCTTAAGCCAAGCAGTAGCCTCTTGATCTATATTGTGGAGGGAGACTAGACCTCCTTTTAGTCTTTGGAGAGGGCAGGCTTCAATAATATGCTCCATGGTTTGCTCCTCTCCACAAGCACACATTGGGCTCAAGCTGCTCCCCCATCTGTGAAGGATGACCAAGCAGGGACCTTGACCAGTCCTAAATCTGTTCAAGGTGCACCACTGTCTCCTTGGGAGGTTGGTGCCAGAGACTGGTTGAGTCGGGTCTGACGCTGCTTGTTTGGGGTGTCTTTGGATTCCCATTCAGTCACCCAGACAGGCAGGGAATCAAAGTCAGTGGGTGGGGGGTCCTTCCAAATTGGACGTCTAGATCAGAGACGAGCAGGTGGTGGGTTGAAGATGTCGGCATGGATTGGTAAATGGGGGGAGTCTTTCACTCGGAGGTGAATGGAGACCACTGTTTTTCAAGTCTACATCCACTTAAATTTTAAATTAGATTTAAATTTACTTAAAAACATTCATGATGAAGTGACAGTACAAACCAAACTGTGCTGACGAAAACATTTGATGTCCAAATACTTGAAACACATTAAATTCACATTTAATGAATTAACAACTGAAACATTAGTCATCTTGAGACAGATTTATTTGAATGCTATCATCGTCTAGTTCTGTGGGATGAGTAATACTTTGGTTCCCAGTTTTATTACATAATATCGTCACCAACTTGCCTCCAACAAAGGTATGCTGTGGAAAAGCTGCATGTCAGTAGCAAAAGAAATACCAGCAGAGTATATCTGTGACATTTTTGACAGACGAGAAAAAAATTGATGTTTTTTATTCCTTGGTGATCAAAAGAGATCTGATATCTGACTTAAAACATGAATACTGACAGGACACTCCTTTGCTGCACATCAGTTTAATCAAATTACACAGACATAAAGAAGTAGGTAACAACTGAATGTGTGTATATGTCAACATATCTACTTTTTGCAGAAAATCTAAATAACCATGCATTATTGCCCCAAATTTCATTGATAAAGCAAACGTTTATTGGAAAAACTTGTCCATCTTGGGGTGGAGTAATGTGTCATGTGTTACGCATGCTCCACATGCAGTAACATGGCAATCAAATCCAAACATTTCCCATATTCAAACTGTCCAGCTTACATCTTTTTCATGCATCTCACAGTTTAAGTAAGTAAACTGCTTGTAAACAAAGACATTCTCAACTTATTTGCATCTTTATCGCCCATAATATGAAAGTTCATCGATGTCAACATTTTTGAGTGGGTGCAAAGCAGATCTGAACATTAATTAATCTGCAAGATTGTTGATTTGATACCATGAGAGGAATTATCACATCATGATTTGAGTGAAATATGTAGCTTCCTTTACTTATTATTTTTAAAGTTATAGAACATGTGGATTCAATATGTGATGGGTTAGATTACTCTTATTGAGAAAAAAAACAGCAGGATGGAGACAGATAACTTTCTTAAACAGCATTTTACTATTCTCCACACTTCATCAGCTTCACAACAACACCTTCTAGTTTCTGACTTACATGTGAATAAACTAACCAATCAGATGCTTGGAGGACTTTGACTGATGTAAATGTAAAGGAAACCACAGAGGTAGATTTAGCAGATTATTGTAAATGTTTTAAAGTCACTGATGAAGTACGTAAACACGTAAACATGTAAATAATTAACTGTGTAATCATAACTCATCATTAACTCAAATATACAAATTAAGTTCACTTCCCACAGACTCATAGTTAGAGCAGGGAAAATGCATTCGAGTGTCACCATATATAAAGACGTATCTCACAACTGGAAAAATGGTCTTTTCATAAAGCTGGGCTGTCTGTGCAGTAGAAAAATGCAAATTCTTTTGAAACTGGTGCTACGTGACCAGAGAAAACAGAGGGAAAGGGTTGTGTTATTTGCTTTTGCTCAAGATGTAGAAAGCCTACAACTACCAGAACGCACTGCGCCGCACTGGACCAGTAAATGCTCCCCCTGGTGGGTGACATAATGCAAGCTTGGACTTTTTTTCCCACAGGAAACAATATGGCGGGTGGCTAGCTACAAACAATCTGGTATTACAGTTAAACATTAAGCTAAAATATGTTTCTGAAAACATTTGCGTTAAGAAAGAAAGAAATAGGCAATGACGTAACAGAGGCCTGGTTTATATTTGATCAGCGCTGCCTAGTTTTACAGTTTGATAAAAGTTTGGTCTGAATTTGAGAAAGATACTCTTTGTGTCTATAATGGTGGGCATATGACGATGCAGAAGTACAATCTGTAGTTTGAGCAACAGGCTAGATGAAATGAAAGCTGTCATCCAGTGGATTTTTGTTTGGAGAGGGTCAGGGAGATCTGGGTACTGGTAAGATGGAGGGAAGTTTGCCGCAGTTTGTATACAAATACTACCCCCATTGCTATGAGACAAAGCTGGTTGAAAATCAGCAAAGTATCCCTTTACCAAGCCCTTTGAGCAACATCATGCTAGTGGTTCCAACACTTTTGTTTCTGAGAAAATATGACCATAACACCCATTTATTGGTATGTCCTTTTAAAGCCCGTTTGTGGCCTCTCACATGTTCACATATCTGTCTCTGTGCACTTTCAATTCCTGCACAGTGATCTCAGCCATCATCTGTTTTGTGGTCACTAAATAGTTTTGTCCCTCATAGTCCTCCATACTGATGCAAACATTTTCACAGGCTAATGAGTGTTGAAAACACAGAAAGTCCCTAGATCTTCAGGTCATCTAGCCTGCTCTTGTTATTGCTGTGCTTGCTTGACTGACTGTTTCTACGCTGATTTTCAATGGGCAACTCAGAGACAGGGCTGGAGATTTTCCTCTCCTTTACATCATCTCCATCTGCTTTACCTTTTCTCTCTACAGCCATATTATCTCTGTTCTGCTTGTAAACCGCTTTGCTGTTGTAGGGGCTGAAGGCAGAGTTTGGCTCTGCCATGCTGTACTTTGTGTCCGTGGGGAAAGGTTCCGGCACTGCAGGATGACCAGCAAAGTAGTTATAGTTTGGGACATAGGGCATGACCGGCTCAGTTAGGGCCTTGGCATCCTTTGATCGTCTGTAACGAAGGCCCTGGTGGCACTTTTTGAAGCCTAG
Organism: Epinephelus moara; assembly: GCF_006386435.1. NCBI lineage: Eukaryota > Metazoa > Chordata > Actinopteri > Perciformes > Serranidae > Epinephelus > Epinephelus moara. The sequence goes on from NC_065508.1 coordinate 31,910,772, forward strand.
ATGGTACATTTCCACCAGGTTAAGCAGAAGGGAGACGGAGGCCACAGCCAGCATGAAGAGGATGAAGATCGTCTTCTCAGTGGGTCGAGAGATGTAGCAGTTCACCACATTAGGGCAAGGCCAGCGATCGCAGGTGTACATCGGCTTGAGCTCAAAACCATAAAGGAAGTACTGAGCCACAATAAAGGCGACTTCAAACAAGGTTTTGAAAATAATGTTGAACACGTAGGTTCGCAGCAGTGCGCCTTTCAAACGTACATGGCCCTGGTTGTCTTTAATTGGGGCCTTCTTAGCTTTGGTGACAACTAACTGCTGGTGCTTTTCATTTTGGATGGCAATGTCCTTCTCTTTCTGTTTCTCCTTTTCCTCCATGCGGACCAGATGAAGGATGTGACCCAGGTAAATAAGAGTTGGCGTGGAGACAAAGATGATCTGCATCACCCAGAAGCGGATGTGAGAAATTGGGAAGGTCTTGTCATAGCAGACGTTTTGACAACCGGGCTGCTTGGTGTCACACGTAAAGCCGGACTGCTCATCGCCCCACACCTTCTCTGCGGCAGCTCCCAGCACCAGGATGCGGAAGATGAACAGCACTGTCAGCCAGACTTTGCCCACAACGGTGGAGTGTTCCTGGGCACTCTCCAACAGCTTCCCCAACAAGTTCCAGTCCCCCATACTGGCTCACAAATATAGACTCAGTTTTATCGACAAACACCAGGAGAGACACCTGTAAGGAGAGGGATTGTTTTTTACTTGGATGAATAAACACACAGTGATGTGGCAGACCCTGGCCTAGCAACAGGCTTGGTACACTATGTCCTAAACACATCAGGCCCTTCCTTTTATATGGTCTGACTGTGAAACTGTGGTTGTGAAAATGGTTTTCTGTCTTGTGTCTTTTCTAACTTACTGAACCTTCCAAAAATAGCAACAATGGATTTTCGGGCCACTTGGGGGCAGTGAAAAAAGGCTGTGAAAACAAAGCTTTTTAAATTAATACTTGTCTACTTGATTTGTGAAATTGTTAGCAAACATTCAAACAGTTAGCAACATGAACATTAATTTCTAAATATTTCTGTCTGCTTGGTTTGAATAGAAGTCTAATATTCACTCTCCATTCTACACTCTGTTTTTGGTCTCCACCAACTCCTGAGTGAAATATGAATATTTAGGCCCGATCCCAGTTCCCCCTCTTGTCTCAACCACTTAGCCCTTACCCTTCCTTGTTGAGCGTATACAGTACATCTAGACGTAAGCTGTCCTGATTCTTGTTGGGAAAGAAAGGGCCAAGTTTTAGGGTCACAGCACAGTTCATACCAGGTGCTATGAGAAATCATTGGCAATGTAGCTGTGTGAGCAACAAAAGAAGACCACAAAAGTTTATTTGTATTTATCGTAGTATAATGATGTTTCAATGTATTATGGTTCTTTTCTTTATAACAAGCATAACAAAAGTGATCGCCAGAATGCCTCAGTGGTGAACTAGCTAACATTACATTTTAATTGCTGATTTCTGCACGGTCCCGCATTTCGCATTCCCCTGCGTTTGTTGACATCTGATGCTCGAAATGTAACCAATGTCCAGTAGCAAAGTTGCTGCATTTGCTACCGCTCCCCTATTTTCAGTGCAGATGGGCAGCTAATGTTGCCTGCAGAGCACCTCTAGTTGCCTGGTAATGAAGCAGTGATCTTATTTATCTGATGACATGTTTGATCGATTAATAATGTGAAACTTATGTTGTGAACGAATCGCAAGTCTCCTGACAGCTGCAACAGGCTGCCTGTAGCCCATGAGAGAAATCATCGCAGAACACGGCATATTTGCAATGTCCGGCAACACACATCGCATCTGTTTAGGTAAACGCCAGCATATCGATGATGTATGAGGGGAAGTTTTCAACCACTACCCTTGTAACTCTATGTCCAAGGGCAAGGTGGCACATGAAAATGAGGGGTAGGGGTCTTAGTGGCTAACCATATTCACTGTATTCTCTTCAGCTATTTGCTAACAATGGTTTGGCTCTGGGAAAAGTAGGTTTTTAAAGCTTTTTTGTCGTTACTCCTAACAGTTGCCTGCTGTATCTGATAACGATACTGACAGAGGTAATACATGAACCTAAACAGTAAAGTTGAGGGCTGTAAAACCAAAACTATGAGTGGAACGAGATGAAATCTTCACAGAGTTGAGGGAAACTGCAAGGTGAATGACCCCTTTCACATTACACATAGTCATTTGATCCATTGTTATTAAAAGACATATTGATTCTAGCAGCTTTAAAGAGAAATTTAGAGGCAATGGGTCACAACAGGAGCCAAATAAACCTGACAACAAATACAGTGGCTGGTATATTGATGCATGCGCAACAGCTGTGTCACACACTTAAATGTGGGGACCATGGCGTACATGTACATCTCTAAATTCAGTCAAGTGTGTTAATGGTTTGCCTGATTCATCTTTAAAACATCTTTAACTGACATTCTACATATTCATATTATAGTCACATTCAATCCAATAAGCATGTAAGGACAAACAGTTTAGTTGCTGTGCAAATACATCCCTTGTATCCTTATCATTATAAATATGGTATTTGTTTTTGATGTGCCACCCCACAACCAAAGACTACTGTACTAGGGAAAACCCAGAACAGGCTTACTAATAGAAACACTGATTTATTATGAATTCACTGTTTGTACTTCCAAAGGTTGTGTCCTATTCAGTGTATGGTGATAAAAAGGACCAGGACACAGCTGACTGTGTGTGAGAGAAAGCCCTGGAGCAGGCTGGGGAGACTCTTAGATCTTGTGACACAGTACCCAACAGTGCTCCCCAAGTCCAGAATTAGGTTTCTAGCTTAGATTTCAGGGCCTATTGGTTACAACATAGCCAAACTTTACTTTAAAAATAGTTGTACTTGTCCTTTAGAAATAGGGATCAGTGATCAGACATAAACAGACTGCGAATCTGAACACCTGTTGGAAATACATAAAGACTGTCAGCCAGGAAATAAAGGATCACTTAAAAGATTAACACTTATCTCACAGTAGTAAATGTTGTAAATAATACTGAGCCTGAATTTCATTCATAAATCCATACTTAGACATAGATATACACTCTATACTGATACTGTAAATGGCCAAATTAACTTTAGCAATCCGATTTGTTTTTTGATTATTAAGTGAGACATTAAAAACAATTACTTTGGACATACCTGCTAATGTTCATCTCCTACAGCAGTGCAGCTCAACAGTCTGTTGGTGACTGAGCCTCTTCAGTTCACAGAGAGGCCATGTTCTCCTGAACCACGGTGGAAACTGCAGCACCAAGATAAACTTCTGTCAGATAGTTTTTACTGGAGACTCTATGATCCCGCCTGCTACCCTCCCACTCTGACCTGATCAATGCCTACTGTTCAACAAGCCACCACAATTAAGCCCCTGTCTGGTCTCTGTGCGAGCACAGATGAAAACATTCCCACTTGTAGAAAAGCATCAAACCCCTCGCTTAAGAGGTGTTCCTGTTCAACTGAGTGGCAGCTCAAGAGTCCAGTGGGGATGCAGGTAGTCTTACATGTCAGTGTGATCTAAATATAATTCACGTTGATGGGAGTGGCTTTGTTGTCACTCTCATGGTGACCCTTGACTGTGTGGAGGAGCGTCAGACACTGTAGAGCCTTCCCTAAGTGCTGCAGTGAACATAACTGCATGTTGAGTGACTGATAGGCTTTAAGCACGGTGGTCATATGTACAGAGAAAGATCTACAGACTTGATCCTGTTTAGACTGTGTCATCTGGAAGTTCTTTATTCTTTGTGTCAACTAAAAGGTTAGCGAAACCCCTCATTTGCAGCATCATGTTGCTGTGTTGTAGACCATATAACAATTATGGGAAATAGGACTCCGGTTAACAGTTATTTTATTTGTTGATTATCCTTCCTATTGTTTTTATTGATTAATCCTTTTGTCAAGTAAAATGTAAAAAAATAGTGAAACATGCCCTGTGTGATTTCTTCGAGCCAAAGGTGATGCCTTCACATGGTTTGTTATATATGAACAACTGTCAAAAAATCCAAAGCTATTCATTTTATTATCATGTACGACTAAGAAAAGTGTCAAATCCTCATATTTAAAAAACATTAAAGCAGAAAATGTTTGACTTTTTTGCTGTGTTGTTCTGCTGACTGACTAATCCATTAATCGACTGATTGTTGCAGGGTGGCAGGCTCTAGTGGAAAGTAACATTTACATTAAATAAAGTAACAAGTACATTTACTCATGTGTTGTACTCAGAGGTATACTTTGGACAACTTTCGAACCAGGTCTGGCCTGCTTGTCTGCTGGTTATCAATGACATAAAATAACGCATTTTAGGTAGTGCGCAGAGTTAACAGCGAGGCAGCTCAAGGGGAAGCCAAACACTGTTCATCTGCACACACTCCCCACACCACAGTGACACAGACCTGGTTGAAAATCAGCAAAGTATACCTTTAAGTACAATATTGACTTCTTCTTGTTTATATTTGAATTTTACTACATTTCAGGGGAAAATATTTCATTTATTTGGCAGCTGTTGTCACTTTTCTGATATAAATCTTTATCCAAACTCATGATCAGCTTTGAAATATGTAACATTGTTACAGACAACACTGTCAAAGTCCTTAAATGCCGCTCCCCGGGAAGACACTAACCCCCCCCCCCCCCCCCCCCCCCCCCCACACACACACACACATAATCGACACAGGGCACGCTAGTTTTTTTGCATGTTTTTAGAGCTATTTTTATTGCTTTGTTTATTGTGATGGAAAAGCCATTTGGTAATGAAAATAACAATGTCAGTATTATATCACTGAAAACTTTTCTTGGAAAATGTGCTAATATTAAACAAGATGACTACTGATTTATAGAAAAGCTAAGCAGTGTGGTAGCTAACTTTACCAACACAATAACTGACTGTTTTACCATAAAAAAGATTATTATCATAACCTTTATTTAAACAGGGAAGGCCATTGAGAGCAATCTCTCTTTTACAAGGATGCCCTGATTACAGTACATACCAAAAAAAAAGCAAACAAAAGTTAAAGTACACGTCAACAAGTTATAAAACAATAGAAGAATCCAAAGGTTACAATATGAAAGGACATCAGCATAGGAATCAATTCACAGAAAACACATGCAGTCACACTGCTCTAGGTGGGCCAAAAGGGATTTAAATTGGTTAAAAGAGATTAGCTTATCTTATTTTACAAGCTTCTGCAGATTGTTCCACTTGTGTGGTGCATAGAATTTAAGAGCTTATTTCCAGGTCTCAGTATTAACATCATGATTTTCTAGAACCATTAGAATCTTCCCAACCAAAATAATTTCCTTATCTACTCATTTCAACAAAATGTGTGTGGCCAGGACTGAGATGCACCACAGATAACATTGCTTACACACAGTCACCACTAACACTAATCACACACAGGAATAACAGATTGGAAGAATTTGTTTTCAGTACTGTGCTGCCAATATGCTTCTCATCAATCTGAACTCTATAGATGGTGTGTGTCGACGAGTTCCATAAAAAGAGAAGTGTCCTCATGCTCGTTCATGGCAGGTCCAGCTGTCCTGGGGTCAACCATTGTCACCCATGCACTGACCCCTTACATGGCCGAGCTATTGATAACCCAAAACTGTGCACTCTGGCCTTCAGAAGGAGAGCTTAATCAGCCTGAGATGCTTCCTCACAGGTGACAACATGGCTCCGAGGATCTCTCGTCTGAAGATGGTGACAGCGCCACTGTAAATGTGTAATTATTTTTCATTCATGTGTCTTTTTTTTCTCTCCCAGTCACAGTGCCGACAGCTGAGGAGAGTCACAGAAAGTGGCACCGCTGTGACTGCAGCTTAATTTCCTCTCGCAGAACTGCTGCTCTCTGCTGATTTCAGATATTACATGAACTGTTTCCACTTAGTCTGGAAATCCCATCAAAATACACCAGAACAATTTCAACCTATTATATGTTGGAACACTTCCACTGGAATCAAATTGGACAATTTAACAAGTCAAAGCCATTTCACATGAGTCATTTCAGAAAGTAGAATCATTTTTCTCTGAACCTGTAAATTATATTTTAGATTTGGTGAGAAAACCTAGTAAGAATAACACAATTACACAGTCTCTGTTTGATTTTATTCTACTGTGTATGGACAATATATAAACATCCAGCTTCAAAATGAATGCATTTAAATAACACGTTTAGCAATCACTAGTACTTTTCAGAAAAAATTGTTTGAAATTCAAGTTTTTTTTTATGTTGTGAGTAATTGCTTTGTTTATATCTGACTGTCTACTATCTGTATTAAACAAACACCATCATTTTACGTGTTTTCCATGTATTAGTAAAACATCTTGCTTATAACAGCTGAAGAAAAGCCATGAATCCCCAGGTCAATTAGGTTCAGTTCACGGCGATTTTGGCAAAAGCATGACATTTGTGTTCATATTTGATGTGAATAGTAGAATATTATGAATTAAAACGCCCAAGTATAGTATTTTCAGCACACTTCTCCGACACACTTTGATGATTTGAAATAGCGTGCATCACATTTCAGTATTTAAAGCTGGGGTAGGCAGTTGAATTTTGGTGCCACTGGGCAAAAATCCCATGATAAATTTTCAGCATGTTGTAATTTAAGTGGAGCGAGAGAAAACTAGACTTTTGCACCTCCCCCTGGCTCCATTTCCAGGCTTTAGTGCTAACCCAGGATTGGAGACATTTTTGGCTAATCACTGATCATCTCAGAGAGAGAATGTTCCTATTGGCTGTTCTACAAATGTAAATGAGCGTACATGTCTCTTCAATGGTGGAGAATCCTGTAGAAAAAGCTAATATTCCAGCACTGGCAGCAACTGCCTTCAATGAAAAGTAACTCAGAAAAGGAAGATTTATCCAAAAGAGAGTCTAAAAGAGAATCTGTCAATAAACAAAACAAAACAAATGTCAATATTGGCGAAATGTTTCAGAGATGTTGATAAAAATGTTGCTAAAATGTTAGCCTTCTGCTAACGGGAGCTAACGGCTCACAGCTGTGGCTTCCAAGTAGAACCTCAAACCACAGTGTGTCCTTCGCCTCACTCCCTGCTGCTACAGACCACCTCACCAGGAGGAGAGCAGCTCCGGGGACGGACCCCTAATCAGCAGCTGCAGCAGCACAAATCCAGCCAACACAAACCCCAGCTCTGGGAGACTGAACAGTCTGACTCCACACTGAATTGTGTAACAGGTTAGACTCCACGCTGCTGCTGACCACCAGGGGGTTTGCGCTGGATGAAACTGAGCCACTATAGCCACTGACCAAAGTTCCATCTACGGAGCTGCTGCCAGGTCTCCTCCTGGGAAAGCAGTGCACAGCAAGTAACCCCCCATGTTAAAATGCCCAACTTTACAGAAGAAATAAACATGTTTACAGCCTGGTACAAAAATGGCTTGGCTCTCTATACAGTAAGCTTATTTTGCCCCCAATGACAACTGTACAGGAGTGACTTCTATAGAACTCACCTGTTTACATTTTATCAAGGCTCAAAATTACTCATATTTAAGGGCAGGGCCACTTGAGTGACAGGCTGTCTGCAAGGTGTCACCACAGTCTGTAAGTCAGATCCACCCCTCGCTCCTCTACAGCGCCAACCTCTCATCCAAATATGGTCACTTCTGGCTCCAAAAATCCAAGATGGTAACAGCTAAGATGCCAAAGTTGAGGCTCAGCAGTGGGAGTCCACAAACCCATGGGTGACGTCACAGTAGCTACGGCCATTATTTTATAAAGTCTATGGGTCTGATATACAGAGAGAGAGCGGGGCAAGGAGGGGCTGAGCAGATGAGATGTGTGCAACTACACAATGACACAAGATGGGGAATGGGGAAACTCTGGGTTTCAGTGTGATGCATGTAAATTTGCCTTTTATCTGGTGGGAGGCTTTTCCAGATTTCTGTCTACCCCAGCTTTAATATTTTCATAGCAGAACCAAGAATCTTCATCAAAATCAAAGTCCACTTTTTTGAGCATCAAAGTCCATGAGAATGAGAGCCTTTAATGTGGTCAGCTGGAATATTGCTTTATACAATTTGATTTAATTGGTGTTAATTTGGCCTGTCATCAAGGTATATTATGTCTGTATACAGTTTCAAGGCAGATTATGTTGATGACTGTAGTTCCTGTGGGAATTCTTTGACATCAGTTTGACATCACCATGTCAAATTATAATGTACAGTATATTGTGTGCACTTTACTCCCATGTTAGATTAATGGCTATCTCCTAAGGTCACATATATGTCCCTTTGTGCAGGTACATAATCTGTTTTGTTAGTATTAGCAGAGCTTTTGTTGGATCCAAGCCCCCAAAGTCGAGTCTCCAGCAGTGTGCAAATGCTTACTGCAGGCCTTCCCCGCCAAGAAGACCACCTCTGCAATGTTGAGCAGAATACAAACCCCTGACGCAGCCAACATGAACACGGTAAAGACAGTCTTCTCTGTGGGCCTCGACACGAAGCAGTCCACCGTGTTGGGACAGGGATACGAGTCACACTTCACCAGCCGGATCATCTTGTAACCAGGGTAGATCATATAAAACACATACATAAAGGTGACCTCGAAAACAATACGGAACAACAGGCTGATGACATACGTCCACCAGAGAGCCCCTGAGATTTTCATCTTCTGGGTTTTAATCTGCTCCAGGTCTTTGGGGTTAGACCGCCCTGACAGTTTGTAGAGCCTCTTGTCGACATGGCGGCGGTGGGCCACATGCATGGCTACCAGCAGGGCAGGGGTGGAGACCAGGATGAGCTGGAGTGCCCACAGGCGGATATGGGAGATGGGGAAGAAGTGGTCGTAGCAGACACTGTTGCAACCCGGCTGCTGGGTGTTGCAGGTGAAGCCAGACTTCTCATCGCCCCACACGCTCTCCGCTGCAACCACCAGAACCAGGATACGGAAAATGAACAGGACAGAGAGCCAGATGCGTCCGATGCCTGTGGAGTGTCTGTTCACACCACTGATGACAGCATAAAACGATGCCCAGTTCATCTTTGGTTCCGGGTCTGTTGGAGGAAACATCAAAGGATCAACAGCTGGAAGTATGTTGTGCTGAATATTGTTTGCTTTCTGTCTTTTTTTAAGATTTTCCAGTACAAAAAGACCACAATGCAACACAAGGCAAAACAAATCAATATTTAGTCATTGTGTAATAGGACAGAGAATAAACTGAACAAATATCCTGGGCACATTAAAGTATAAACAGAAAAAAATCACACAAACTAATAAACAAAAAGAAAAGTACAAATAAATTACAATATGAATGCAACATTTTCACAGTAAAAATAGGAGTACTGTGTTTTTCTTTGTATAAATTACAAAAATGAAACTGAACTTCCTGTAGTAATTATCAGGCCTTGCGATTAGAGATTCAAAAGAGGTAATGTCGTAGACTAACATCAAGTTTTCAGCAAAATCTGCCATGTCTAACTCTTCCCCTGGTGGAGAACTATGCGTGAAGCACTGATAAAGCCATTGCAAGTCCCAAAGACCTGTCTCCTAATAAACACAGCTGGGAGATTCTGGCACTGATCGTGTTGTAGTCAAGAGAACTTGTTTTAAAGACCAAGACCAGACAAGTATGAGTCCCACACTGCATGACACACTTAGAATAAATTGTGGAGCATGCAAACCATAGGCACTGCACATATTTATCTGAAAGATCCAAATTCTCATTAAAATAGTAATAGAAAACAAATAAAGATTCTTACTTATTCACTTCTCGTATCAACATATACGTGTGTATTTCTAAGTGTAGTATGAGATATGTCTTGATAAAGTTTTTAAAAGGCATTGCAGAGGTATAAATAATATAAATAAATTTTCCTTTGCTTTCTCTGTGCAAACAAATATAAACACTAAGGAACTAAAATCAACTTAACTAACTTTATTCAACACAGTTGAGGCAGTTTAGTGATATCTCTGCAGTTGTGGTATGTCAGGACTTGAAATAAAATCTCAGGTCCTCTTTGTCCAAGTCCGAGACGAGACCGAGACCTTTAAAAGGTGCTCCTAAAAGAGACCAATCTGGAGTACTAGAATACAAGCAGTGGTTTATGCAACCACTCACCAATACTCATTTACAAAAGAATGTTTCCACACTAAATGAATCAAACACTACGCTTCCAACCATTAGCAGCTACCATGTTTTATATCTTGACATGTATTTACTTTAACAACCTCTTCCCAAATATACCATTACCACACAGAGTATTTGTCTCATTTTTATAAAAGATTGAGACTGACTTTGCACCCGTGGACAAATTAAGCTCGCTCTTGCTTCCACTTAATACAGTACAACCTTTATGCAGCCCCTTATTAGTAGATATGTTGAAGATATTGTTTGGTTTGCTTTATACAAATCACTAACTATTATTCTCTTAATAAGGTGACATAAATGTGGCGCCAAATTGATCGTAGCAGTTACTGTGATATTTGAATGGAGAAAACATTTTTTAACACGCTGTTCAAATATTTAGAGTTACTCTCATTTTAATTGCAGAGAAAAAAAAACACTTGCTCATATCTTAAAATGTAGTAGTGCTGTAGTTTGGCTTATTCCTTTTGCTTATATTTGTACTTCTATTGATATTCTAAGTACGCTCAAAGCAGGTCTCATGGTCAAATCAGATTTTAACAGTTTAAATAGACAATATTATGGTTAAAAGATGATTAATGAATTAGTAGATCTACAAAAAAATAATCAGCCAAATTTTTGAGCCACTTTGCAAGCAAAAATACCAAACATTAGAGTTTCAGCTTATAAATGTGAGGATGTGCTGCTTCTCTTTTCTTATGTGATAAACTTTGGGGTTAAGATCTCTTCAAATCACGGGCAAACAAGCGATTTGAAGGGATCGTCTTAGCTTTGAGAATTTAAAAAAAATATTTTATCATTTAAGTGATAAGCAGAATAATTAAGCAAAAAATTGGTACATTAATCGATAATAAAAGCAGTCAGTACAGCCTCACAGGGAAGAGGTCGCAGGTTCAATTCCCAAGAGCATCTGTCCTGTCCAGCGATGACCAGAAATTCATCAGACTGAAAGATTATTAAAGAAACTACAAATATCTTGTTTGGTAGCAAAATTAAATTTGCAACTTTAGTCTGAGTGCAAATTAAGTACTTTCATAATAGTTAACAAAATACCAAGACACTAGTACACTCTAAAGTGAACTTAGCTTAGAGCACTTTGGATCCTGGAATAAAAATTAATCATACTTTCAATTTTCTACTTTCTACTTATTTCTTCAGTGAATTATAATTATATGTATATTTTTCAAGATCAGAATTTATTTCAAGCTTAAAAACCCTCCATAATGTTTTTATTTTCCTCTGTGCTGATCATTATTGGTTGTCCTGAGTCCCTAACGTGCTTGAATTTCCAGTCTAGTGTAAATGTCAGAGTTGTTACCCGGCTCAGCAGGAGGTGTAAGAGGCATAGGAGGCAGCGTAGAGGACAATGTTGACCCGCTGGTTTGGCATGGATGTGAATCCAGAGAAGAAGGAAGCCTCTCTGCCCCCCTCTGCAGTTGGCAGGCCACTTAAGAGTGCAACACTGAAGTCTGGCACCATGCGTCATGTGACATGCTTTCACCAGTAGCTATGGTGTAGCATGCAAAGTGGGCATCTGTGGGTGTCTGTAGTATTTTCTAATTCTTGGCAGGGAAACAATTTGTGGTCCAATAGTATTTTTAAGGAGGGATTCTTCTAGTTTTAAACCTCTGATGATTTAGAGAATCTGAACAGTCTACTTAGACTGAACTTTGTGACTAGCAGTATAGCTATACATAAACGTGACTCGGGGACTGCAACAGAGTCTGTTTTGTTTGAGTGACACTATAAGAAAGGCAACATTTTTCCGGTCACAGTTTTATCTGTAACTTTCACCTATAAGCAACAATTTCCCTAACTCTTCAGAGTCAAATTAAGACCTAACAGTAAAGCATAAAGTACCCGTAAACACAGATATAACCATCTGAACACACTGAGAACAAACTGTCTTGTCCTCATCTACATGACCTGATAACAGAGTGAGAAAAGAAGCAGACTTACCTTCAGCTGTGCTTCAGATTAAAGCTCATCCAGAAACATTTACGTTGACATTAGCAGATTTTTTTTTTTCAATCTGTGACTGTGAATAAGAGTATCAGAGCACCATGACTTTGCATTGCTAATGATTTCTCTCACACTAGCCACTGCCCTGCACTGGAGAGGTCATATGCTTCTGTGCGCAATATTTGCATACAATAGCCCCATTTACAGAGACCAAACAAATGGCTTTAGAGCTCAGATCAAACGTTTTAATTTCTGCCCAGCTGAGGAATCTGTGTGGGGACTGCAGTCTGTCCTCTCGTCCTCATTGTGCTGTGTTCTGCAGGGGAAGTGGAGGGAGTTTTTGACGCACTGTGGAGTAAAACATAAAGGTCTAAAACAATGAATGACCCATACGATCTTTAGATAAGAGAACAAGAGGTTATTATCATAATAATCATCTAGTTTATCTCCACAGCCTTTACGTCCACATTGTTGCTGCCCGCCTATCAAACCACTAACTCAAACCGCTTACTCTGTAATGGATGGGACCACTGTTTGACGTATTTCTGTGGGATTAAGTGCTCTTTTTTTAGACTGAATAATCTCTTTGGCTTGAGGTGTTCAATTATTTCTACATAACGACTATATGTTTTAAGATTAAAATCTACATATGTATTGAGGCATTTCCACAAATCCACACACACATTTTTAAAATTACTTTTTGTTTATTTTTACCTTTTAAAGGTTCCCTCATAGTACATTTTGTGCTCCCTTGCATTAAGTTCTGATTTCCATTCTAATTTTTTTTTTAATCACCCCTGATCCATAGGAACCGTTATGTTCCAGTCCAGTTTAGGGAAAAACTTTGCAGACACTACAGAAAGGAGACGTGATACATTACTCCTTTCAACAGGCACTTTTTTGAAAGAGCTCATGGGAGCACTGCTGCAGCTGCTCTGTCTGGCTGTGCTGGTTGAAACTGTGACTGTCGAAACAACTACTGGGATTTGAACCTGCAGTGTATTTATCAGATGACAGATGTGCTACTAAAAAACTGAAGGGGTTCAGGTGTACTACAGCGCTCAGCCAGCATCCATGTCAGTTCACTGCACATATGAATACCTTGTACGTAGTACTATAAACTAATGTTTCACAACAGTTGAAGACCCATCTTTTCATAATGGCCTTTGTCCCACCCTAAATTGTCTAGTGCATGTTCCCTGGTATGATTCTGTTTGAGGCCACAGTGGCCTGTATTTGCTCTACGTCTTACTTTCTTTTGTTATATTGCCTTTGTTTTTATTGATTGCATGTTTTACTGTTTGATTGCCTGATTTTATTTTGTGAATAATTTCATTTATGTAAAAGGTGCAATATCAAATAAATTTTGTTATTTCATTATAATCATCTCAACTAAAGCACGGCCACAATCACAGCATTTGCCTCAGTCAGCGTCGGCAGCAGCCTTAAGAATTGATTATGATTATGCTCTACTGTATCCATTGGATTTCCAAGGAGAGTAAAGATCTCAGTAGAAATAATAAAGCTCCATGCTGTTGTAAAATGCATATGTTTTCTTTTTGGAGTGTAAAACAAGCTTCAGATGAATAAAATAGGTCTGGACACTGTTGAGAGCAGACTGTAACCTCAAGGTGTTCAAGAGAGCTGACAGCATACGAGATGGACATGATGAACTTTGCAATGTTGATTTTAAAAATATATATTAAATATGTACAGAGTAAATAGTAGGGAGCCTAATTTTGATCCTTGTGGGACACCTTATCAAGCATGCAGATTTGATTTGAAGCTATTGGCAACAAGAGTCTGAACTCTGAAAGATGTGATCTGAACCAGCAGTAAGCAGAATTAAAAAACAAGTAGTTTAAACAAACTATTATGATCAAATGCTAGCAAAATGTCACTTTCATGACCATAAACTGTACAATAATCCAATGATAGTAGTCCTTGGGATGTGAATAACATTTTGTTTGAGTCAGGTTAAGGTAAGGATATCTCCAGGAAATCAATGCAATGTCCTCAGTGTGTGTGTGTGTGTGTGTGTGTGTGTGTGTGTTCATAATCTTGTTTTATGGCACCCTAGAAACCACCATCTGCATTATCTGACCAGCACTTAGAATCTGCTGCACACATATACACCTTTTCCAGTAAATTAGCTCTGGTTGTTGAACCTGTTCTGTTTGGGATTTTTAAACCTTGGTGCTATCTTTATCACTCTACCAGCCTGCATTTTCACAAGTTTTGAGTGGAACCATTATAACCAAGGCTGTGTCATCGAAGGAGGGCGATGCACAACACCCAACGGAAGTTAACAGTACCAGCAAAGTTGCAAATTGAATTTATTACCTAAGAGCTTTTGTTCTGTAAAAAAAAAGTATGGTACAACTACGAATAAGACCTCTGCATTCTCTTTTTCCTGAAGATTTCTCACTTGACTTCTACACTGTTGTCTTCACCATCTTCTCTTTCCAATCTGTAGAATATGACACGCCCACTGATGGTGTAAAGGTTCACACCTCAGGTTAAAAACAACCTGCTATTTTTTTGGTTCCAGCTGTGAACCAGCTTTTCTAGTTCCGAACCAATTTCTTTTTGGTTGAAATGCTCTGAACGATTCAAAATGAAGTGGTAAAACCAGAATGAAACCCGTTCCATGTTAGTGGAAAAGGGGTTATAGTGAAGGTTGTAACGTGATAAAGGCAGTAGTGGAATGTAAGGACATTTACTCAGGTACTGTACTTGAGTACTTTTCTAGAGAATTCCCATATTATGCTACATTATACTGCTACTCCACTACATTTTGGAGGCAAAAATTGTACTTTGTACACCACTACATTTATCTGATAACTTCATTTACTAGTAACTTTGCAGATTTAAATAATACAAAATAGAAATAATTAAAAGAAAACCAAATGTGTTATTTTATTATAACGCACGCTATGCAGCAGAGCAATATGTAAAATTAACTTCACCTTTACCAGCTGCAGCATTTAAGTGTTGTACACATTAATACATCACTAATTATGATCCAGTAATAAAATATATATGATTCTGAAATGGGCCATTCTGCATGATGAATACATTTACTTTAGTATATTTTGTTGCTAATACTTTTGTTACTGTTACTTAAGTAAAGTTTTGAATGCAGGAGTTTTGGTCATAACATACTATTTCTTCACTGTAGTATTTCTACTTTTACTGAAGTAAAAGATCTGAGTACATCTTCCACCACTGGATGAAGGGCTGTATATGACTGTATTGTTGACTGTCAGTACTGCCTTCCTATCAGAGAGGTGTTACCAAGAGATGTAATTATGTGTAAACACTCCTACAGGATGTCGAGATGATTTATTATCTCTCATGACCTGTTCTGGAACGTCTCTAATACTCCTCATGTTGTGTTTGTTAATGACGGCCCAAGGACAAGTTTTAATCCAGGGGTGGGCAGTGTTTCTGACCTGATGGATGAAGCTTTTCTAAGTCCCTGTACAAATATCAGTGACCTATGATATTAATGTGAATTAATGATAATGCTATTTGGCAGCATTGGGAATGTCAACAAACTGACTAAAGGCTGTATTCTTGTAATGTCGTTGGTGTATTCAAATGAGGCATTTAAAATTGTGTCTGTGTGTTTGCAGGCTTACACTTGTCTTCTGCTTCAGTTGAGTCTGAATGATGACATCTGGAGGTCATTAACAGTAATTGCAACATTTGAATAGGAATTCTCTGCAGAAGTGAATTCAGTGTTGGGAAAGTGACAGTGCACCAAGTGCAACTTGTTTAGTCATCATACTCCACATTCTTCAAATGCAACGCCTGAACACAGGCCTCTGCGGAGACAAACATGTCTGCAGATCTGTCACTGGGTCATAAGGTTCAAAACATCTGTCATTAGACACTGATTAATATGTAATCAAGGTAATTTTCAGTCATATCTTAATATTTCTTTGATATTTTTAAGTGGCACTCAACTAAATCACGTGATCCTATTGTACTTTAGTACTATTGTTTTTGTGCAATGACATAGTTTTACACTGATGCTTCCATTGTGTATGTTCCAAAATTTTGCAGCATTACTGTAGGAGGGACGCTTCTGTGCTTCTGTAAGCTACATCTGGTGAACCTGCCAGTGCAACAAAGACCAGATATATTACAGTACTTAATCCTGGAAAACACACCCAGTCACATGCAGGTGTGACCTGTCTCACTGTTGAATAATAACTTCTCATGATATGTTCAGGGCCCCATTCATTATTGTGTCCCTGCAGGTGTGTTTCTGACCTGAGCCGCTTTGAATGAAAATGATTTTCCTTCAACCCACAGTGCTACAGTGGCTTTGATTTAAGACCTATAAAGATATAACCTTTATTTCATTTATTCAGGGAAGTCCACTGTCGGTCACTGCAGCAGTTGAGGGTTAAGGGCTTTGATCAAGAGCTGTGGTTCCCAACTGTTTTTATGTCAAGAACACCCATTTGATAATATTTCGCTTCAGGGACCTGCATCTTAAAAAGATTTTGGTTGTTAGATATGATTAAGACCAGGATAATACAGCTGTAAACTAGTTAATGAGATAACCATGGAGAAAGTTAAACTTCTGGTCAGAATAGTCACTCTTGACTCTTACTTACTCAGGGCTTACCTTTAGTGTGAATTAAATAGTAAAACTATTCCCCGGTTTTCTGGGGACCCCCTGGAACTCCCTAACCCAGACTCCTGGTGAGGAACCACTGCTTAGGAGGACCTCACTGGAGGCTGTGTGGTGGTGATTGCACCTAAATGTATCCTGTTTATGGTCATAAACCCATTCTTTGCTGTTCACAACCTTTCAGGCTTGTGATCCCTTTGAACGCAATCTACTGTCTACTAGCAACAACTACTTGTAACCAGTTCAAGCAAAAAGTATTTTCCCCTTTACTTTCTTAAATTATATTCTAAGAGTAAAAAATGTACCTTTTACTGGATAATTTTCTTTCTGAATAATTTTAAGATAAAATTATCCAGTATTTCCTCCCTAACTTGTGACCTCTTACATTTATCTTGCAATCGTTTATGGAGGTCCCAACCACTGCTTTAGGTGAACAATGCGCCTCAAGAAAATATGGAGAGACTGTCTTTACTTTAGCTGCTGACTCTGTGCAAAATGTAGCCTGTTTTATCTCTACTATCAGAACCATATAAAGCACAATGTAATCTCCTGCTATTAATTATTTTCCTTTTATAAATAATGGTTGTATCTATATATCATATATATTAATAATGTATATATAATTACTGTGCTATAATGATTTCTTCAGTCCCTCTTTTCCAGTTGTTATTACCCATTTATTTTGACTTATTTGTTGGTTCAGGATCCTAACGGAAGAGATTTCCGACAGCACTTGAAAGCAGCATCGTCAGCAGCAGCAGCAGCCCCTTTAAGAACCTCCTGGGTGTGGAAAAGGGGAAGTTTTAAGTGAGTCCATAGCCAGATGGTTACGTTCCGTTTAGCCTCGTATCACGCTCTTTGTGAGGATGTGAAACTCGAGGACGCGTAAGAAAAATACAAATATATTCAGTAACGTGTATTTAATGATTTAATTGCGTGTACGCACTTAATGAATTAAAAAGTGGTTTCAAGTCAAGGGAAAGGACGGACGGAGGTTTCATGAAAGTGCCAAACACTTCGGAATGGGACGCGTCCAAATGGATTCTAGCCGCTCTTCTAATCACGACACCGCAACAAGGAAAAAGTGGTAAAGAGGACCAGGATACAACTAAATTACAGTATTAACTGCGCGTCAGACGAAGGACAGAAGGAAGTGAACCAAAACCGTGGCTCTTCACTGTTTAGTGCACTTCATATTTGACCAGCGGCTGCCGCAGGCTCCCACGGACACCATGGTTTCTGCTCCTATGGACAGATGAGAGTGTGCAGTCGCTTCAACCGAGCAGCAATGAGCAATGTACGGTAGACGAGCGTAGGCTGCGTGGCTCACCAGAACTAATTCAGTGCTTCTATTGTGTGAAACCCAGTTGTCTTGAAGATGGGCCATCCTCCCCTGGAGTTTAGTGACTGCTATCTGGACAGTCCGGACTTCAGAGAGACTCTCAAGTGTTATGAGCTGGAGCTGGAGAGGACGAGTAAATTCCTCAAAGAGCTGATAAAAGATGGCAACAGTGTGATCACTGCTATCAAAGGTAAGCATGCTTACAACTGTCTTTACATCAGCGTTTTGTTCATTGCATGTGAATGTAGTGGCGTGATGACGTATGACATCAGCATCAGTGGGGCCTCTTTAAGGGCCTACAGGATCAATGTGGGTGGGGGGTGGGGGGTGCAAGTGCTCCCCTGGGTGAGGACCAAACAGCCTGCTTTGAAAGGCCATGGATCTGGTGCAGATGTGCAGGATGAGCGGCTCTGTTTGTTCCCAAACAACACAACATCTGTCTGCTTGTGTTGTCATCCCTCTGCTGCTGGTTGTAGAATGGGACCAGTGACAGCACCCAGTAAATGTGTATATGTGGGTCACTATGGCACCCATGATGGCCAACACTGTGTTTTTTGAGTGGCCAAGACACCATTCTGTCTGTCTAAATCACCAGTGACCAGCTTTTCACCTCGAAAACAGAAAGTGTCATTGTAGGTGCTGTGGCAGTACTGCAGAGGGGTGAGAGTCCTACTGTATATTCAGCCCAGATAATAGCCAGAGGTCACGAGTGCTCGTTGTTGGGGTGAGCTGCACCAAGACATATTCATGAAAGATGAGGACTCACTTAACTTCATTTTAAACACAGATCTGCAGCTCTGTGTGTTGGAGATGTGTCTGTCCTTCCCTGCACTTTGTCTGCAATAAAGGCCCCATAAAAAGGCACTGTTAAAGCAGGAATCCAAAATAAACAACTCATACAAAACACACAGTTTGTTCATGGAAAAAAAATATGTGAAATGATGTGAAGACTGGAAACTGTTCCATTACAGAAATAGGGATTTAAGGAGGGATTTAGAATATGATGTTAGCCAAGCTCCTCAGGCAAAACCCCCGACAATATTGATCTGACAGACTGTTTTGTTTTGATAATAAAACCCAGACAAAGCAGGGATAATATAGACTGCAAACTGTAGTGCTGATGAACTCTGCCAAGGGTGTCTATCATACTTTAGACTTTCCTACCAGAGAAAAAAGAAAAACACACAGTAGCAGTATTCCTGGTCTGCACTTAAATTTTTATGAGATTTGAGTTGAATTCAAAGGATAAAGAACTGTATATTGTATTCACTTCAGATGTTTTAAAAGGACTAAATGTTGTTTCCTTACAGGGTATTCTTTGGCTGTACAGAAGTTTTCCCAGACTCTCAGCATGTTCCAGTTCGACTTCATCGGTGACTCCCTGACTGATGATGAGATCAACATTGGTAAGATAATACAAACATGCTCCTTAACATAGTTTACATTTAGTGAACACTTCATACCTTTCTCCAGCAGGCTTTGCTGTTTACTTATACCACATGGATAAATACACATTTGACCTCAGAATAAGCTGCTACCTTAAAGTCTGTGTGACCTTAGTGGAGAGAAACATTTTTGGCAGCCACTTGGGAATGCCTCACAACCTGAATGTGAAGAATCAGGAAACAAAACAGTTTGGAAAAACCTCCAGCTCAATGACAAATGTGTTTAAAAAAAGAAAGAGCTGTAAATATTATCATCATAAAGTCTATTCTAATGCACATTTGCAATCTTTCCAACTGCGTTTCTTGCGTCAGACACTCAAGATAAGAATGTGTGATGATTTTTATTCCAGTCGTCATGTTTGCGTTTTCATCCGCAGCTCAGTCGTTCCAGGAATTTGCCGGACTTCTGCAGGAAGTGGAGCACGACAGGATGATGCTGGTGGGTTATCAACTTCCTCCTCGCTGACTCTGCATCCTATTTAAACGCTCATAAGACAAAAGAAACCACATTAATATATCCTGCTGAAAGATAAAACCACTTGGAAGGAAACCTTTGGTATATTCTGTTGTGGATATCTAACTTATGTTTCTGTGTGATGCAAAATTAACACTAATTTGTGTACCGTGGACATTCTGTCTGTCTCTGTTGAATGAGATATGCTACCACAACAACACACATGCACATACCTAGATACTGAGTGTGTAAATGTGTGGCCTTGGGTGTGCTTGTTGAGAGGAATGCTGGTAATAGTTTTGCTATCACTTCCCCCCATGAGTTTCTTGTTCCCTTTTTGTAAAGGTTTCATATTACCTGCATGTCAGTCCAGTTTCATACAGTTTTTATCACTTTTGCTGATATTTCACACATTTAATTAGACAGTAAATACTAAATATTTTGTTCTCTGGTGTTATAGCATTGTATTTGAACTCTTTAGCTTCATTTAGATAATTTATATTGTCATTACACACTACTTCTCCCACATTTGTCCATTTTTACCAACACAACACCAATTCTCTCTTTGATCCTCTTGCACTTTAGCCATCAAGTCATGAGAGTAGGAGTAGCAGTTCCTGTTGAACTGGGTTTTCTGGATTCAGATCTTATTTCAAAATGGAGGCCATCTAATAAATTGTGTTTGTGGTGGTGTGGAAGAGCAGCGTTATTATTTTTCCCACACTCATACTTGAGATGTTTGTGCCTCACAGATATCCCACGTTGCCTACAAATGTACTGTGTGAAAGAGTGTGTCGTACATATGGCGATACAGTACGTACACTGTGTGTTTGTGCATGTAGAGTTGCACCACAGTAACGGCTGCTCCATGTTTGCCTGTCCAGGTCCAGAACGCCTCCGATCTGCTCATCAAGCCGTTGGAGAAGTTCAGGAAGGAGCAAATAGGAGTCACAAAAGTGAGTGTTTTCAGCGAGTCCTCCGCTGTAGTCAGGTCTTGAGTCAGCACTGAAAGCATTGTTCTGCTGTTGCTATGCATCATTGTACAACATACCTTCCTGAAGCGCTTACACAGACCAAACAGGTTGTCAGGAGCTACTTCCCCAAATCTATTTGTGCGTGAAACATGAACCCATTTAAGATCACTAATATATAGTCTGTTCTTCCTCTTTGACAGAAACTTTAATGTGGGAAGACATTTTGTTGAAAGCAGTTTTGTAGGTTGAGAACAGCTCATGTTTTTCCAAGGTTGGGCCCCCTGTGCTGCTTCACCAACATTTTATTTTGCTTTTAAAGTCATCAGGGAACTCTGTGGGATATCACCTTGATTATTCACAGTGACATTTGAGTTTCTGTCTGGTTGTGCTCTGGTGATTATAAGAGTTTCTTTCCACTCAGTGTATTTATTAACCAGCAGCTTTCTGTAATTCTTGCTGCTGTGCTGATGCTCATTTAGTCCACAAGTGGAATTGTAATGTGCATGAAATATACAGGTCCTAGATGACTTAGACAATTACTTCATGTTAAAACCATATTGATAACAAGTCATGTTTTAATGTATGGCTTATCCAACAATGTTTCTGCTTGTTCCAATAACTAAATGTAACAAAACACTGCAAATGATGATGTTGATTGGGGTTCAGTCAGTTGCTGCCCAAGCAAGCGCTGTACTTAACTTCTTCAATTTAGTTTCAACCACAGGTCTGTGGCGATTCACACACTCCAAATTATTGCTTTGCTGGCACTGGTGATACAGTTGTCTGCTGACATCTGTCTGATTAGCTGCACGTCTGTGCTCAGCTCATAGGTGGTAGCTCAAACTTAAAGTAGTGCAGTGATATTTTAATTCTGTTTGACACAAGGTGCATAATACGTTTGACTTGTCAACTGAGCCCCCTGGGAGTTTTTAAAAGTGAAATGAGGCATTAAAAAGTGTTGTCGTTATTTTCCATTACTGTGGCAGCAGGAAGCAGGAAGCTGTTGCGGCAGCTTGATTATGGCGCGATTGACACAATTTTAAAAATAACTGACACGCTAAGTTCAAACCTCAGTTGCATTGCCATAAATGCGTTAACGCTGACAGCCCTAATTACAACAACAACAGAATAATGTCCTGGTTGAGAAAATCAGGAAAAAGGGAATTATGTCCTTTACGATGAGTGCGAGTGAACAATGCTCAAAAGAGAAGACAACAACAGAGGAAGTGTTGGAAGGGTAAAATTTACTAGAACAGCTTTTCTTTTCTGCGTACTCCCAGAGTCCTACTAGATGAACTCAAGTATGTCTGCATTGACACTGCCTGTCATGTTTCAAATGTGTCCTTTTAAACTGATTTTTAATTGGATGTTAATGAACTATCTTTAGGTCGGTTTGGTCCTATTTGTTGTCTAAAGGCTGTAGTTAGTAACTTCTATGAAAATAACTTATTTGCTGAAATTGTCACTACATACACACGGTATTATATGTGACAAATAGTCTATGAAAAAAATGAAGACCCTCCTCCTACTTCTTCTAATCACATTTGCTAGAAACTCTGAGTTGAGGAGTCTCTAATGCAGCTGTCAATCATGTTTCTGAGATTGCATTGGCTGTTTCTCAAATGTTTTCAGAAAAGTATTTTAGTGTACTGTTTAGCTGTAAAATGAGAATGTTTGTGACCTAGTTGCCATGTTGGAAAAAGTGGACTGAAATACCAAGCACTGCCCACTGCTTGGACCATCGTCAGCTACATGTAACTCCTTGGCTCTGATTGGTTGTTTTCGTTCATGTGGTTATGCCTTAAGAAGCGATTCAAGCAGGCAAAGGAGTATTTTTTTTGCACATATCATGTCTCATATACTTCTGTGTGGATATAGTGACAGTTTCAGCAAAAGTTATTTTTATAAACATTACCAACCACAGCTTTAAAACTAATAGTGTTCAGGTGTTACAGCTGGTTCAGTAAGTGGATGTACGTTTTTTGTCAAATCAAATTGTATTTTTCATTCTTTCAAACTAGTAGTGTCCCAGTTAAAATTGTAGACAATTTCAATTGGGAATAACTGAGTGATATTATCTTATTGCAGGTGTCAGAATATATATCAGTTGATAAGTAATTTCAGCACAAAAATGCCATAAATATGTGTATAAAAACAGTCTCCATTACATACTCTGCCCACCACAGAGCTGTTTTTAAACTGCAAAACTGCTTGGTACTATCTACATAATTATTTAACAAAAATCCTTTTTAAAAATATTTTTGAATGTAAAAAATTTACTTTGGCTGACAATATAAAACGTTTCAAGCCCTCAAATATTGGTACCAAAATAAGAATTTTGCAAGTATTAGTTTCCAAGAGTAGCTTATGATTTGAATGAGAGGATCGGATACCTAAAAGTTTCAAAACACTATCGCTATACCGTACTATATTCAAAATGATCTCATTTGTCCTGCAGGAAAAGAAAAAGAAGTTTGAGAAAGAGAGTGAAAAATATCACTCCCAGGTAGACAAACACCTGAATCTCTCTGCCAAGAAGAAAGAGAGTCAGCTTCAAGAGGTACGATAAGGATTCATCAGCTATATAATGAAATGTAGAACTGAAAGCAACACAGAGGTCACTGTCTGATATGTCTTTTCCTACTACAGGCTGATGATCTTCTTGACAGAGAGCGAGTGAACTTCTATGAATCGTCAGTGGAGTATGTGTACCAGATCCATCAGGTGCAGGACAGGAAGAAGTTTGATGTGGTGGAGCCGGTGAGTGCTGCCTGTGGTCTCTTTACTGCAACACACATGTAACTGGAGAGCGAGGAAGGAAATACACTACACTTTAAGGTCCAGTGTATAGAACTTGGGGATATATTGGCAGAAATGGATTGTAATATTGTAAGTATGTTTTCTTGTGTATAGTCAGCTGAAAATAAGAATCGCTGTGTTTTCGTTTATATCTACATAGGGAGTGGGTGCTTGTCTAGGAGTTCGCCATGTTACACCACCATGTTTCTGCATTAGCCCTGAACAGACAAACCAAACATTAAAGGCGCTGTATGTAAGAATGTGGCCAAAACGGTTACTGCACTCAAATTCAAAATACTGCCGCGAGTCGTGTCCGCCCCCCCTCCCCTACAGATTCGAGGTTGCTGGACAGCGGCACGCTGGAGACTGATTTGCCGCGTCCTTGATCTTTGGTTTTCCAGCGGACCGTTCGAGCGAGTCCGGCTTCTCTGCTGCTAACGCTGCTGCCGGGATACAGCGGAGGAGAAGCCGGCTGCTAATGCTGTGCAGCTACTGGGACACTGCTAATGCTGCTTGCCATGCTGCTGTAGCTCAGTCGTAACTGTAACTGATGCTGAGACTCTACTGACTGCATGACTGGTAGACAGCGGTGGGTGGCACAACAGGCCAAAACACAAATTCAAAACATAAACATGATTTGCGGACTGTAAAAATGTTTTGTAAATGCGAATATTCTGGCTGTACTATTGTTGTCGGTGAGATCAGTATGTTATATGAACATTATTCCTTAGTCTCTGTGACATATTAGGAGGATTTTATGACTATTTGCTTTAGATTTCTTACATATAGCTCCTTTAACTCTAGAAGGGCCATTCAGATTGCAACAGGCAACAAGCCTAAGTTTTTCAACATGAAACTGCTCTATTCAGTGTTTTAACTATGTTCATTCTGTGTTTAATCACCTGGTCCATGATTATACCGTCTGTGGTGGTCTGCACATAATTCATCTCTTGGTAAAAACCTCCCAGACAATGAACACCTAAGGAATCCTGACTGAGAGTTTGTGCTTGGCACATGGGAGAAGTTTCAGCTGGTTGCAATCTGCAATCCTCACTGCTAGATGCCACTAAATTCTACACACTGATGATAGATGATAAATCAGAATGCCCCAAATTTTCCATCTATTCTTCTTGACAGCGGTTCTTCTGTTTGGCTCTTTCAAAAGCAGTAACTCTTTCTTTGGTTGGACAGGTGCTGGCGTTTCTTCACAGCATTTTTACGCTCAACAACTTGACAGTGGAGATGACTCAGGACTTCATGCCTTACAAGCAAGAACTGCAGCTCAGCTTGCAGAATGTAAGTGGTGTTACCGGCAGCAAATCATTGCCATAAGTGAGATTTGATTTCCTTTAATGGGATGTCCATAAGATTTTAAAGCAGGTGTCTGGTTTTGCCGGCAGACGAGAAACCACTACGAGAGCACTAGCGAGGAGATGGAGGAGCTGATGAAGAGAATGAAACACCCATCCCAGATCAGTAAAATGCACAGTTTGCTTCCCATGGAGGGTTATCTGTACTGTCAGGAGAAGTGTACGTGTACTTGATGTTTATTCAGAAGCGTGATGCTTGTACTTGCTGGAATTCCCTCTGACAAGGCCTGACCTGTTTTTTTTCTCCCATCAGGGGCTTTGGGCGTGTCATGGGTCAAATATTATTGCAAGTATCACAAGGAGGGGAGACAGCTGGTCATGGTGCCTTGTGAACAGAAGCCTACTACTAAACAGGTGCTTCACTGAAAGGAAATATGTAATTATTACAATTCAACCCCGGACAAACATGCTCCAACATCCACAGTATCTGTAGCCAGTATATGTCATCACTCTGCTGTCATTGTCTCCATCACACGTACCAAGTTGGTTTGTCTTTCTTTCTGCAGGGCACGACGCAGCTGACACTGAAATCCTGCATCCGCCGCAAGACAGAGTCCATAGACAAGCGCTTCTGCTTTGACGTGGAAACTAATGAGAGGTTAGTGCAAACAAATCTGTGACACTGAGAGATGAGGCAACACGAAAGCCTTGTGGGATAAACAGGTCCGGGCGGCGAGGTGAACAGGTGGCTCACAAGGACAGAGTGTGGGGGCTAAATGGACTGTAGCCCAAACAATCCCTAAGCAACAGGGATGGGCTGGAAACAGATGGCAAACTCTGTGATTTTAGGAGAAGGAACATTACAAGCTCATATTTATATAAGCAGGCCATTCAGTACAAAATGCACCTGAGCCATAGGCTGTTCTGTCATATTTAGGTTTCTTGAAATCTGTGGAAATACTCGGATTGTCAACGGGGTGTTTTTAAAGGTTTAAAAGCTGCTTGAATTATTCATTAATTGCTTAAAAAGTGTCTCTGAATGTTGAGCAACTAGTTTGTACCAGTGTGTGAACTGAACAACAGTACACTGAGGAGCTGGCCATTTGATAAACTGAAGGTGGCAGTGCAGTCTAATGTAGAAGGTAATGTTGTCGGCTCAAGATGGTTTAAGGCGAGCCTGAGTGTTCCTGAAATCAAGGGCGAAGGTTTTGTGTCAGCATCTGGTGGGACACGTATCAAACCAAATCTGAGGGTCAGACAATTAATTTCCTGCATTCTAGTGAATTTTTATGCACCATTTTTTTTTATGGTGAAAATTAATTATCCAGTTGTGCCTAATTCCATCTTCTTTCCATTTTATGGCATATTGCAGCAGTTGCTTTTGAGGTTGCCACCACTTACTTTGCCACAGACAGTAGCCCTTTTTACACAAAGTTCACACTTTAGGACTGCTGTTAAGTCCCTCCATTACACAACCTTTGTCTTTTTATGCAGAACCAAAAAGGGGAGGCTTCATGCTGCCCCAGTGTTTGATTTTAGAAAGCATGCCAGCATCCTGACGGGCATGACGTGTAACGCAACAATGGCATTACATGGCAATAACAATCATTTACTGTCCCTGTTATATGGCAGCTCATCTTGTCCTCTGCTCAGAGGGTGTGGACCTCCAGGACCTATCTGTCTCACTATTTTTTAGACATTTTCAGCTGCTGTTTTTTTACCCTTGAGATAACTGCTAAGTGCTGTTAGCTGCAGACTTGCTGCCTGCTTAGAGATGAGACAACTCTGTCCCTCCATTTCACGATTGTACCTTTTATACAGAACGGCAAGGTGAAAAAAAAAAAGGTGCTACATTCCCGCCTCAGAAGAGTCAGTGTAAAACAGGCTGATAACAATGGGATAACATGGCATTAACAATCATTTACTGTCTCTGACCTTATCGTCTCCGACATTTTTTGCCGCTGTTTTTCATCTCTGAGCTAGCTGCTAACTGCTTCTAGCTGCTGGCAGTGGGTTTCTCCACGGCTGTTCCTCATAGACACATGACAATTAGGTGCTGTGACTACCTCTGCTGTTGGCTTAAAGGCAATACAACTCCTTCCCCGCATTCTGTGATTGTACCTTTAATAGGGAGGTGGATAATGGCGTGATATTCCCGCATTCAACAGGCAGTGTAAAAGGAGCTACTGTTGTGTCTATGAGTTGTGTTCTAGCAGTTTCTAGAAATACAAGTCTGCTGCTACAGCCCCCTTCCCCACGAACATCAT
>NC_065508.1:31938642-32037740 GCF_006386435.1 Epinephelus moara
CAGATGCACATTAAAGCAATTGGCTGTTATTAAAATAACAAATGCAGCCTTGACAGAGGTCGCGCTCTCTGAGTGCTTTCCTGTGTAATTGTGTAACAAATGAATTCTGCTTTTTGTTTTTTTTCTCGTGTTTGATGTGGTGAGTTATATTGCAGTGCAGTCTTGTTTACGAGTGTGTGTATTCATCAACAGGAGCTTGTCTGAACCTCTGATGACCTACAGTCTACACAGAGACCTCATGTGCGCTGCAAGTAAGGAAATTATCCAGCACTAAGATTAAGGAGTTTTGTATGCGTGATCACATCTCTTTGGTCTCCTTTTTACACTCTGTTCTTGGATCTCGACATACCACTAAAATGTATCCCAGACTCACTCAAAATCTAAATCTGTGCCACAACATCCCCTTAAAAAAATTTACCTAAAGTCTTAATACTTTGATTTTGCAAAGATGAGAAGAAATATTAAATTATGTGTGCGTGGAACAAATTGTCTGTGTATATTTGTACACTTGTACAAGCCGTGAAGGGCCATACACATGCCACGTCTTTAACCGCCTGGAAAACACAAGGTCAGGCGCTCTATGCAACTCTTGTGCCTACTCGATGCCTGCTTTCAAGGGCTGTGTCTGGAATTGCTTAACAACCATAACAAGCGCCGTATCATATTCTACTTGTAGGAAATCCTGATTGCAGAGCTGCTCTTCTTCCAGACAGTTTTTCAAATGTGTATTGGGCCTAAAATATTAGACGTGAGACAAATGTAAAGCTCTGGCTCGCCCTGCACCAAACTGACCAACTTCTTCTTCATATTTACCACAGACTGATTTTTACAGAAGAAGGAAAAGATATGTCAGCTGTGACTGGTTATTCCTTGTCACATGACATGCAGTGCATGCTGCTGCGTTCCAACAGTTGAACTCTGTTTATCTCAGGGCGTAGCCGTCACACCGTGAAAAATAGGACTGATGCTTGGGTTACTGTTGTGTTTTGATTTCAGATACTGTATTGTAATCATAAATTTTCCATGTATGGTATGCACCTGTCCACCTATTTTAAGGTGGATAAGCGCTGCCTGGATAAAAACCTAGATGACTGGTACAAAAACAGCATTTGTACATTAATACTGTGCAGGCGGCAGGTTCAGCAGTTTAACAGGCATCACTAGGTCACTCTGAAAGACACTAAGAAAAACCTGAGTCCTCTTTTATTTATCTGTCCCACAATGTCATTGTAAAACCGAGAAGACAATGAGTTTAATAGCACCAGCCTCATTCTGTCAGTGTGTTACAGTAAGACAACTGGAGGCTTCAGTTTCCCTGGAATGTCTTTCGGTGGTTAAATGGGTGCTCCTTGTTATACGGCCTGAGTTTGTTTTGGAAACTTTCTTTTATTAGTGTCATGCCATTGCAGTGTAGGACTGTAGCCTGTTCCATATTGTGTTTAAACATGTCATGTTAATATATAACTGAAGCATTTCTGTTATCATCACAGATATTTTCACTGCACCTGAATTTTAAGATATACCAACATTTCAGTGAAAACATTTGAAAAGCAGGGATTCCCTTACCCACATACAGGGGCAGAATTTTGAATACAAACACAACCATATTTTTCATTATTGTGATATTTCCTCTTCATGAAATGGATGGTTATAACAAAAATATTTCATACATCAAAATACAGCAAAAAGTGATGAAACTGATGAGTATATCGACTCACCCCAGAAGCAAAGAAGTGCATAGTAAAACCACCCTGGAGATAGTGGAGGGTATCTACTTAAACTCATTTCATTTTCCACCTATTGCTTGGATTTTGTTTAAAATTGCACTGATAGTGCCCCTATATCTGCTCTACACCTCATAACAGTGTGAAAATCAAAATGTGTATTTATTATAGAACTAGACCAGGGGTAGGCAAGCTGCGGCTCCAGAGCCATGTGCAGCTCTTTAGCCCCTCCCCAGTGGCTTCCTGTGGCTTTTACAAAAAAAACAAACCCAAAATGGTTATTTAGTATTATTATTTTAACATTCTCATTTTTATTTATCATTGTTGTTGGCCTAAAGAAATTCTTACATCCCCCAACTGTAAAAATGTGTAGCTGATGCACTGTTTTAAAATTTCATTAATTTAAATGTGTGTCATACGTCGATGGCCTGGCACCTTTACGTCTAAATCTTGCCAAACCTCAACAGTGGTGGCTAGTCTTGAGTGTCCCTAGCAAGGCAAGCAGTAGATTCCAAATCCAGAAAAGTTAAGTACAGAAATGAATAGTGGGTCGACAGATGTGTTTGCTTTCACCGCCAATGCTGCAAAGTTTAAGTAACAAATAATCATAAACAGCCGACTGCAGAGGAGCAATCTTGTCTCATTTACACCTATTTTTAATGTAAATAGGGTAATTTAGACTTAAAATGCAGTGTTAGCATAGGGCTCAAATGTGTTTTGTGGCTCCAGGCAGATTTTTTTTAATTATTTTTGGTCAAAAATGGCTCTTCTGATAGTTATGGTTGCTGACCCCTGACCCTAGTGGATTTGAAATATGAAGTTCTAATAGTCAGAAATTTCACACAGACACTTTTTTTGAACCTTCACTTGTGGTAATATATGACGATATGTTCAGGCCGTCACACTGAATAAGAAATTTGACACAAAAACAGAAAAGGTGGTGCAAAATGACTAAACAGCATTTGATATTAATCTTGATATTTAATAAAGGATGCAAAACCTTATGGACCTCCTTCAAACCTTATGGAGCTCAGAAATGTATCTCCTTTCACAATGTTTCAATGAGACTCTTTAAGCTCCAATATAATAGATGCTGTTAACATTTTTACAGATTTATGCAGATTATTATTATTTTTTTCTCAGTTATTCTCATTTTCATTCTATAAAATCTATATGTAAACTTGTTGCATAATTTAAAGCTGGTACCTTTTTACGACATGTTCATGATGTAGGTCAGCAGATTTTGCAGATAAACTCTATATTTTTCATAAACTCTTTGTATCACAGAGTCTGATAACCTGGACTTCCGACTGAGTGAGATTCATTCTCTTTCCTACAAACTACCAGAGAAGAATCGGGAGATGCTGGAGATGCTTATCAAGCACTTGGTGAAGTAAGTGGCAGCAAATATCCTTGTGATTTACTGTTTTTACTGCTCCCACGGGACCTTTTGCTCTCTTTCCAAAATGATCTGAGATAATGTGTCACTTATTCAACCCATCTTGATGTTTGGTGACAGTGTGTGCAGCCACAGTGAAGAAAACCGGATGACCCCTTCAAACATGGCTGTTATCTTTGGACCCACGCTAATGAGAGCGAAGGAGGAGACAGTGGCGGCCATGTTGGACATCAAGTTCCAAAATATTGTTGTTGAGATTCTGATTGAGGACTCCAAAAAGGTTAGTTTTCAGACAATGCAGCCTTTGTCCGGTCTGAGATATAAAAAAAAAAGGTAAAAGACCATCAAAGTGAGTATTTTGTAACACTTAAAGGAATAGCTTACCATTTTGGGAAATGTGCTTATTCCTTTCTTTGCCGAGAGTTTAATGATCAGGTCTTACTAAGAAAGAGAATAAGTGTATTACCCCAAATGGCAAAAATGTAATGCTTCTAATTTGATTTTGTGCAGCAGAAGCGTTTGTTTACTTTAGTCATCACCAAGTCACTAATGTTGATGAATGATTGTTCTGTGAAAAATAGCAGTCATTTGTTTTCTAGATTTTATTGTCATTTATCTCCTGCTTCCTCTCATGTATATAATTGCGTTCATTCAGTTACAGGCTCTAGTAACCACTAAACCAAAGTGTTACTGTAACATTTTTTTGTGATTACAGATCTTCAGTTATATGCCAGAGGACAGCACTGCCCCACCTGTCCCTCCTCCGCGGATCACCCCGAGAAAGCGGCAACCCATCACAATCTCCAAGCGGCCACCTCGTGTTTATCCAGCTCTTAGTCACGACCACTTGCAGCACACAGAGAGTAATTATCAGCCTCTCTTGGCTTGATTGCCATCATCATCCTCAGCATTATTCCACCCTATCTGTGCTGGATATACAGTAGATTATTTTCAGAAAGATCTGAGCCACAACACCCCTGCAGGGTCCTTTCTTAACATTTTCTCAAGTACAGAAAAATGTGATTTACTCTAAGTGTGTGCGTGTGTCCATCAAATACAATTCCAACAAATGATTAGATAATCCTAAACATGGAATTTGTCAAAGAATTCTTTATTGTCTTATCCTCAAGTGTTGACAATAAATTCCTCTGGTGCTTTTTTTTTTAAATTTTGAGAACAAATAAACTTACGGATTCTACATTTTTTATTTCACATTAGTGTTTTTTTCCAAGGCCTGGGGCTAAATGGTGTACTTTTCTATCTGTTTTAAACCCCTTATTAAATGGGTGTGTCTCCATCTTCTCATACACTGTGGCGGAGAGATTTGTTGCACCTGCAGCTTTCCCTCTCTGCCTTGGTTAAATAGTGATTTACTCTTAACTTACTGCTTGGTGTAGCCAAATAACCAGCTCTTTATGGCTAGTCCAAACATTGCGTTGTGGAAACTGTGGTTGTGTCACCAATTTAATATTTAATCATTTATATTCTGTAACATTCAGTGCATGTTTCCCTGTGCTTTGCATGTTTTGCACACTAAAGTGTATTTGAACTATTTCACACACAGAGGAAAACATTTACATTTGACTGATGCCAGAATTTACTGTACCAAGATAGGAAGAGCAGCAGCCCATTCTCGTTCTCAAGGTTTAGTGGTTGAGTTTACTCCAAGTACCACAACTTTGCATTAATGGTTATATTGTTTCTTTACAACAGATGGCCAGAACGACTACTCTGCCGTGGACGGGGAAGTCTCAACCAACCCTGTTCCCCTTCAGCGGACAAAACCTGTAAACTGTCCTCCACTCGTTCCAAGAGAACCTCCTCCAAGACAAGCGCTGATGCCCAGACCATCTATCCGTCAGGACAGACACTCAGACTCTGACGCTGGCAAGATAGACGATACAAGGCAAAGGCCAGATTCTTCTTCGGCAGCAAATGGGGAGTCTGGAGTCTACGTGAGCAGAGTGCCATCCTTCCAGAGCAGAAGACCACCTCCTAAAGGCACACCAGCCAACCGAGAAGGTATGATGAACTTTCTGTGTTTATAT
This sequence comes from Epinephelus moara, assembly GCF_006386435.1. Taxonomy (NCBI): domain Eukaryota; kingdom Metazoa; phylum Chordata; class Actinopteri; order Perciformes; family Serranidae; genus Epinephelus; species Epinephelus moara. Next base: position 31,943,814 of record NC_065508.1, read on the forward strand.
GTCTGTAACTTTTTAAATCATGCTTATTTATCTCCAACTAAACAAAAAAATAATGAACAGTGTTGGCCAGCTTTTGAGAAGTTCATCTGCTCATTTTCCCTCCGTCATGTGGCTCCGTTCAGTCCCTCAGAATTATTTTTCTGTCTTTGCTTAGTTTTTTATTGATGCTTGTTGTGGTAGAATTAACTGTGGTGCCAGTTGTGTAGCTCTTGATGACATGGCCTGTGACGTGTTTAGGCACAGTATCCTCGCTTTACAAATTAGTCTTGGAAGCTGTTAGTCATGTGTAATTGGTTTTCCCCTGTTTTATTTATTTTTAAACAAAGAAAGCCTTCTTTTTTCACTTGTTTGTTTCAAGTTGTTACTAAGTTTGATCGCAGACATAAAGTATTTGCCAAGTTTGTTGGTTTTCTATTAAGTTATTTGCCTAAGAAAGTATGGATCTAAGCAAGCTCCAGTTCTCAGCATGTAATTGTATGGATTTTTTGTTGTTATGACAGAACATCCATATTATAGTTAATATGGATGTTATTCCTAAACTGTTAATCCATCACAGCCTCTAGTCTTTCATTTTGCTTTTTACTGTTTTATTGCAAAAACCTTTCATTCCTGTTTGTCCTCATACATTATTACATTACTTTTTTTGTAGGAGATTCTGAAGGTCTAACCAGAACGAGGTCCACAGAGAAACATGCCATTTGCAGACCCCCTGTCAGGCCTCCCGAGCCCCCCTCCAGATTCCCTACTCCACAAAAGACCCCGAGTGCAGCCAGCAGCGAGGGCATGGCCTCATCCTAGTAAGTGCTCTTCAGATATCAAAGAGTCTGTCTACACCTTTACGATACTGGTCAAGAGGTCCAGTAAATATTCAATAATGGATCTGCTGTTTTAATTAAAAACAATAAGGCTCACAATTTAAACAATCTTGAAGTGGAGCCAGACATTCAAAGTCACAGAGTGTCAGAATCAGCAGCCCACAAGGCATTAGTCGCTTTGATGATCAAAACTGTCCAATCAACGAATGGACACGTCGCCAAGAGCAGCCAAGGGGCGATTATTTTTCAGATTCTTTATTCCCAGGATTAGTAAAAATGCTACAATCAATATTATTATATTAACAATGGATTACTCGTACTGTACGTGAAAAAAGTAGCTTGAAACAGAGGTGTGGGCTCAAGTCACATGTCTTGGGCTCAAATTTGGTGACTTAGGGCTTGACTTCACAACATCAAAAAAGACTTAACTTAGACTTCAGCCTCAATGACTTATGACCTAATACCTCCCCCCAAGCTCAAAGATTAAAAATATGTTATTTAAAAGGTGTACCACAAATCAATTGATTTGCCTTTATTCCCTGAATGATCTAATAGTAACGCTGTTCCCAGCAAGTCAACACAAAATTCCTCAGATCCATTTAGTTTGAACAAATCCGACAGCGTCCGGTGAAGTTGCAGGAGAGAACGATGAAGAACTAACGTTACTTTACTGAGTGCAGGTTGGAAAAATTGATACTGAAGATAATTTTGTTTGTGTACAAAAACTACACAGTAGTCAACAAAAAATTAATTGCAGTATGCAACACATGCGAGTCAAAAACTACAGATGCAGACACAAAAACTTCCAACTTCATTCGACATTTGAAGTTGCTAAAATAGCAATAAACTGAGGCTACTATTAACATAGTAAGCAAACTAATCTTTAGCTAACATTAGCTTAACAGCTAAGTAACTTTTTGACAAACTTGTTTCAACAAGCAAATACAGATTTTCAAAAGCATTTTTGTAAATTTTATGTATTATAAGTCTATTGTTAAAATGACATTACATTTGGTGAAGAGCACATTATGAGTAGTTTAGGACTCAAAACTAAAAGTTTAGGACTTGGGACTTAACTTGGGACTCATCAGTTTTGATTTAGGACTTGAGTGCAAAGACTCTGGCTTGTAGTGAAGAACCCACAGGGAATTGTCACTGGGTTCTGCAGTTCTTCTCAGCATTACGGAGCATTTTAATAATAGTAATAATAATAATAATACATTTTATTTAAAAAGCGCTTTTCAAAGTTCTCAAAGTCACTTTACAGAGACAGTTCAAACACATCAAATAAAACAACAATTTTCAGCAAAGACATCGAAGACAAAGAGGAATAGTAATGGGAGTGAAAAAACAAGTAAATGAATAAAAGTATCTAAACATTAAAAGCAGAACGGAACAGGTGAGTTTTGATTAGTGATTTGAATGATGGGAGGTCAGTGCAGTCACGGATGTGTTTTGGGAGGGAGTTCCAGAGGGTGGGGGCAGCAACAGAGAAGGCTCTGTCCCCCCAGGTTCTGTGCTTGGTCTTGGGGACGGTGAGAAGGTTGGCATTGGAAGAGCGGAGGCTGCAGGAAGGGGTGTAAGGGTGGAGCAGGTCTGTGAGGTAAGAGGGGGCCTGGTTGTGGAGAGCTTTATGGGTGAGTAGGAGGAGTTTGAAGTGGATGCGTTGTGGAACAGGGAGCCAGTGGAGGTTCTGAAGGACAGGGGTGATGTGGTCGCGGGAGCGGGTGTGAGTGAGGAGGCGGGCGGCAGAGTTTTGGATATATTGGAGTTTATTGAGGAGTTTGGAGGTTGTGCCATAAAGGATGCTATTGCAGTAGTCAAGGCGGGATGTAATGAAGGCGTGGATCAGGGCTTCGGCAGCATTGCGAGAGAGTGAGGGGCGGAGGCGAGAAATGTTTTTAAGGTGAAAGAAGGCTGTTTTAGTGACTTGTTTGATGTGTTGGTCGAAGGAGAGGTTGCTGTCGAAGATGATACCAAGGTTGCGGCAGTGAGGGGAGGGGGACAGGGTGGAGTTGTCGATGGTGAGGTGGAAGTCTTTGGCTGTTTGGGTGAGGGAATTTGGACCAATTAGGATCATGTCTGATTTGTCACAGTTGAGTTTAAGAAAGTTTGCTTGCATCCAGGATTTAATTTCGGAGAGACAGTTCGACAGGGTGGAGTGGGTTGAATGGGTGATGGATTTAGTGGAGATGTATAGCTGGATATCGTCAGCGTAGCAGTGAAAACAGAGACCATGACGACGGATGATTTGACCAAGGGGGAGGAGGTAGAGGATGAAGAGGAGAGGACCAAGCACCGAACCCTGGGGGACGCCTTGGGACAGAGGGGCAGTTGAGGAGGAGCAGTTGTTGATGAAGATGAATTGTTTTCTGTCAGTGAGATAGGAATGTAGCCAGGTGAGGACATTGTCAGTGATGTTGAGGAGGGTTTGCAGGCGGGAGAGTAGGATGGAGTGGTTGATGGTGTCAAAGGCGGCGGTGAGATCAAGGAGGATAAGGATGGAGAGTAGGCCGGAGTCTGAGGAGAGGAGGAGGTCGTTTGTGACTTTAAGGAGGGCAGTTTCGGTGCTGTGTTGTGTGCGGAATCCAGATTGAAATTGTTCGAAGAGGTCATTATTGTTAAGGTGGGATTTGATTTGTGAGGCGACGACACGTTCAAGGATTTTTGAGAGGAATGGGAGGTTGGAAATGGGCCGGAAATTGCTCATGATGTCAGGGTTGAGACCAGGTTTTTTAATGATGGGGGTGACTGCAGCCAGTTTGAGAGAAGGAGGGGCAGAGGCAGAGCTGAGGGAGGAGTTGACAATTTTGGAGACAAGCGGGGAGATGGTGGGGAAGCAGTGCTTAACAATGGCGGATGGGATGGGATCTAGCATGCAGGTGGAAGTTTTCATGGTTGAAATGATTTTAGACAGCTCAGCTGGGGAGACAGGTGCGAATTTGGAGAGGGGCAGGGTGATAAGATGGGTGGAGGGGGGTGAGGAGGGTGGGGGGTGTGGGGGGTGGTTAGAGAACTGTGGATGGTGTCAATTTTGGTTTGGAAAAATGAGAGGAAGGAATTGCATTTTTCAACGGTGAATGAGTTTGAAATATTGTCACTGGGATTAAGGAGTTTGTTTACGGTGGAAAAAAGAGCCTTTTGGTTATTAGAGCTGGTGTGAATGAGGTTGGAGTAGTAGGTAGAGCGGGCAGTATTGAGGGCGGCTTTGTACTGTCGGAGGTGGTCTGTGTAGGCTTGGCGATGAACTGTTAAACCGGTCTTTTTATGCAGTCTTTCGAGCTGACGCTTGTGGGATTTCATTTGGTGGAGTTCGGGGGTGTACCAGGGGGCTGAGTGTGTGAATGAGACAGATTTGGTTTTGATGGGGGCCAGTTGATCGAGACAGGAGGAGAGAGTGTTGTTGTAGTAGTTGACAAGCTCATTGGGGTCATCAGACAGCGGGGGAGGGAAGGTAGACAGAGTGCTGGAAAGAGAAGCTGAGAAATCTTGAGGGGAGATGGATCTGAGGTTTCTGAATGATATTATGCGTTTGTCCTTGGGGAGGGGGGTGGGGAGATGAATGTCCAAGATGATAGCCAAGTGGTCGGAGATGTGGAGATTGATGCTGGAGAGTTGTTGGATGGTGAGACCGGTGGAGCAGACTAAGTCCAAAGTGTGGCCATGATTGTGAGTGGGGAAGTTGACATGTTGAGTGAGATTGAGGCAGTCCAGTAGATCAAGAAATTCAGAGGCAGGTTTGCAGTTAATGTTGTCAATGTGGTAGTTGAAGTCGCCGAGGAGAAGAACAGAAGGTGAGATGGCTGAGAGCTGTGTGACAAAATCAGAGAAATCAGAGAGGAAAGATGGATTGGGCTTGGGAGGGCGGTAAATAACAGCAGTGACCAGGGGAGCGGGGCCGGGGAGTTTAAAAGCAATGTGTTCAAACGACTGAAAGGAGGGAGTGGATATGATGGTGATTGTTAGGTCTCTCTTATGGACTGAGGCCACGCCGCCGCCTCTTCCAGTGTGCCAGGTTTCCGTGATGCAGAGGAAGTCTAGGTTGTTGTCAGTAATGAATTCATTTAAGATGAGTGCTTTGTTGTTGAGTGAACGGATGTTTAGCAGTCATGTTATTTTAGTATCTTTGAGCTCATTGTTTTGGTTTTACAGACCACAACTGTACTGTTTTGGTTTACTCTGTCACTCTCTAGTTTTTAGATGCAGCACGCAGCTGTTTCCATTGGTTAAAAATCTCCAAAAACCCACAGGACACACTGCCTGACAAAAATAACATCTAGCTGGTGAGCATAGTTTAGCATTTAATAACTAAAGATTATATATTTCCCTCAGGAGGTGGTGGAGACCAAAAACAGAGCTACAAGAGAGTGAATATTGGACTTAAATAAACCAGGTGCCCATAAAATGACTCGTACTAATGTGCGAGTACTAATGTTGCTCTGTAATTGCTGCATTTGTGAATAAGCAACTGTTCGCTAACAAGTTCAACATATCAACTTAAAGGGTGATGATATGTTGACAAAAATATTAGGGTTAAAGTTTAAGTCATTTATCTCATTCTTGGAAAAACAAAGTTGTTGTCACATGATACTGATTTTATTGGCTTGTTATCTTGTCTCAGACAGGCAGTTATCACAAGAAAATGTGTTTGTTATCTGGAGATAACCAGCTAATTTACCTAATCTTGGGACATTTTGACTTGTCCTAACAGGAGAAGCAGAGGTGTAACTGATGACATTAACAATGGCTCTGTTCCATTAAGTGTCTCAATAAGCTGTTCCAGTGAGCCTGCACGAACAATATCAGAGAACTGGAACACTTAAATGGATTACAGTCATTACTAATGTTTTATCTTACAACTGTGCTTTTTCTGCTATAACATGCCCATAAGTCTGCCTTGATAAAGGCTTAGAAAAAAACATGGTTGCTCTTGGCTTTCATAGATAAGTACCATGCAAATTTTCCACCCAAAAATGGAGTGCAGTCTACCAAATAATATGTGCTGACTGTTGGATCACAAAGGATTTACTGAAGTGGTTCACATGTAAGATGAATCCAGTATTTCCCTACAATACCAACATGTTGCTTTTCTTCTTTTTCTGCAGTGTCGCCTCAAAAACAAAGTTTTTTGAGAATGCCTCCAAGCATGTTGGCAGGTACGTCTGTTTTTTGTCTGTGCCCCATTTTGTCTTTTTCTTTAGACTCTAATCAGACATGCGTGTTTTTACAGTACAATAGGTGAAAGTTAATAAAAACACAACAGAAGATTAAAGTTAAGCTCTTCCTCCTGATGACGCAACTATGGAGATGGAAAGACACATGTCGTCTTTTATGATTTGCTTGGACGGTCCAAGTGAAGGTCCTTTCTACCCTCCCTGCACTTGCAGCGATAAAGGCTGTAAAAGAAGAATGTCTGAGTGGGAAGAGTTTGTGGGAGTTTTATCAAAGGGTTCATATTTTTTTATTGTAATCGCCTCTATCTGTGTTCAGTTTACATTAAGTTGTGGCCTCTTCTGACGGATGAATTTGTCATTTGACCTTTGGACAGAAGAAGCACAGATTGTGACTTTAGCAATCATTATCCCACAGCTGTAATATGAATATGTTGTGATGGAAGGATTCAGATCTCTTACTGAAGTATTACTAGAAATACCATATTGTGAAAATACTCTGTTACTTAATTGGACTCATCTCACAGTGTGATTCGTAATGAATCTGCAAGATCGCTACTATCACACAGTGTTTATGGGTCTTAAGGCAGATCATGGGTGGTCTTGTGGTTGAGCTGAAGCAAAAAATGGATTTGTTTAATTACCTTTTTTTTCTCTTCTCATTTAGTCCACCGCCCTCTCCGTCATCAACAGTGACAAATGTGAAGAAAGAGGTGAGATTTACTGTGATTGCGACAAAGCTAACATAAAAATATATGATAGATTGTTAAGAGTGTACCTATGTTATAAACTAAAACATTTTCAGTGTCTTTTTATAAAGTTAAGACAAACTGTGTTTTGTCCTCAGAATTAAAGTTATGGGGATTCACACCACATCGGATGATCTCTGCATATGCTGTTTGTTGGGTGCTGATCAAGCTGGAGGGAGTCACCATCAATGAACTCAGTGATCTTATCGCATAGATTGAAGAAGTGGTTCTTTGTAGACCTGAATGGATGTATTTGATTCCATTTGATTTTTAATAGCATGAACGACGTTTTGAGGCAACGCAGTAGCAAATGGACTTTTGAATGAGCTCGCAAAGTAATTGTCTCAGAGTTTGATGATTATTCCAAAGTTAGGATGGAGTGACTGTTTTCCCCTTGTTTCAGGCCAATTGACAATAATGTCAAATAATATTACAATGTTTTGTCATTTTACAGTGTTAAAAAGTTTGAATGGCAAATTTCTTTGGAGGGAACTAACTGCCATAACTGGTTATAACTGGTTACTTAGACGTCTTCTTGTCCAAATGCTTACACTTGTTTTTAGCATTGTAAAATAGATCTCCCAAAGAAGACTAATTGATTAAATAGGTTTAATCATTATTAATCTGAAGAAGTAGATTTTTAGTTAAATATTAACTTCTTTATAAAATGGATCATTTAATGGTCTGTCAAGGAGCCTAATGAAGAAATTTCATTTTAAGATAAATTATTTCCATGGAAGGTATTTTAGTTTAGGTTCATTCAAAGAAGAATATTTAGATCTAAATTTAAATCATGTATGTCAGGTCAGACATAATGAGTCATGTGGCCATAAGTCACTTTTTAAGAGGCATTACAAAGAAGTATTGCTATAAAATGTCAGCCTGTATTCCACTCAGTGTTGTTTGAGTTTAGATAATGAATGTAATGCTAGTGTTAGTTTAATTGGGAAAAATTATAACAATCACTAGTGACCATTCCTTTCATTCCACTTCTGACTTTGGTGTCGCCCACTTCTTACCTAATGAAGGTAGATCAGGTTGCACAGGAGAGACCTTGAAGTTTACCTGAATTTGTTGCACCTCAAAATAATAGGGATCAAAATGCAGGTCACATAAGAATCAAAAGTGATTGTTTCAATATGTGAATATAACACTCCAGTGTTTTGTTTTATTTCTTTGTTCTTAATATGGTTATGTTAATTTTACACTTGTTTTATTTTGATAACCCGACTTGAAAATTCTGGTTGTTGTCTGGTTGGATTTGTTTTCATAAAGTTAAATAAAAATGAAAAAGTTCTCAACTGCACTCAAAGCTTGAAACAGAGCTGTGTGTTGACATTGATATCTGTGTTATTGCATAATGTTGTAATTCTATTTTGCTTAGTCAGAGAGCTAATGTTTGAAATCAATCATATTACATCTATTTCACATGCATTTCATGTTGTTGTTGTTTTTTTTTTTTTTTTTTTTAATTGTGACATATTCTTTGACTAATTAATTTAGATGTGTATTATAATGTGGTGCCAAACCTCTTCATGCCATCAAAGTGAGACAAATAACTCATGTAAAAATGTTAAAATTAGGGTTTTTTGAGCTTATCTTTGTGTTCAGTTAGAACACTGAACTTAAGTTAACTGAAAGTAGAAGAGGGGTTTGTAGGGTGTATTGTGTCAGTACAACGACTTTAAGATCTGTTTGGCCACATTAGAGAAAACAAAATGTTTCACTCATGTTTCTGGTGACATTAATGATGGAGATTGGTACATCTAAAAAACAAACCTCTCATTTGGTATCAGTCTCCGTGACAGCTGGCACTTCTTATGACAAACAAATAGCCTGATGTCTTGAACTGTGAGAAAGATATGTTGTGTGGGGAAAGTTTTAACTTCTCTAACATATTTGTTGTGCTTTTAAAACATCCAATCAGAAGCATGCAGGGGAATATGATGGGGCCTGACAATGAACCCTGTGGGATCCCAAACAAAAAGAAGTAACTGTTGCTGTCTTCTTTAGCTAAAAATGTTGGATTGGAAAGATGTTCCAGTTTTGATATTATCTTTCATCTCTGCTATGACAATGTATAACAAACAAGCAACAACCTCCAAGGCTAAAAATAAAGCCAATGCGGAAGTGCCAAAAACTGCAGTTCATCGAACGGCCACTCGAGTCTGACATCTGGAAGTCGCAAACCAGTGGGTGATGTCACAGTGGCTATGTCCATTAATATAAACAGTCCATGGTAACAAAGTGTAAGGGCTAGGCTAGCAGCTCTGTAAAGCTGTAAATAGACACAATAGTGCTTTGAGCAAAATGCATGCTAACATTGATGATGATGTTGCAGGTTTTAAGCAGGTATAACATTTACTGTATTGGCTATCTTAGTTTAGCTTGCAAGCATTCTAATTTAGTCAAATGTGAAGTATTGGGCACATTGTCATTTTGACACGATGATAAAAAGTCGAGTAAAGTGATTACAGTTCATCCTGAGAGGAATATGACAGTGTGTACTGAATTTTTCATGGCAATGCTCTACCACTAACCCACCGACGCCCCGAGCATGTCTAACTATAACAAATAATCATGATAGTGTGGTTTTGAAATTTTGAGCAGACATCAGAGAGCCATCTGACTGTGACCACAATCTTTTCTGAAACTCAATCATACTGCCTTTAATAACAATATTCATGCGTCATGTTTGCATGAGGTTTGACCATTATTTACTTTGATTCCTCTGAATATCCTGCCTCTACAGGAAATACATACAATTCAAGGAGCAAGATATTGTCATAATGCAAGTTAAGTTTAACAGTAAATGCAAGAACCTTTTCCACCTGAAACATACCAAATGAAAAAGACGAACAGTTCCTACCATTATGCACTCAGTGGTTCAGTAAATAACCTCCATTTTTTTTGTAAACCTGTTTGCAGTCAGACATTGTATTTATTTTGCCATCTGCTCCTCCCGCCACATTCCAACCTTCACCACCAGTCAGAGCCTCGCCTCCTCACCTCAGCCTTCTCCCTGTACCTTGATTTCTACCACAACTAAAACTACTGTACCAGCCTCAGCACTGGACTTGGTGGTGAGCTGGCTCACATCAGCGACCGGTGGAAATTCCCTTGTCGATTCCGTGCCAATTCATATGACCTTGAGCTTCAGTAAATTAATATGCAGCCAAGTGCTAGACTCTCAAATAGGAGAGCGTGTACAGAAGAACAAAAGAATGTGTGTTCTCACTAAAGCGAGCGCACTGTTTACTGGACGTCTAAGCTGAATTAAACATGTATTTAGTGCTAATGTATTCCACTACTACTTTACTTTGGGAATTTACCATCTGATATTCGTTAAACATTTTTTCTACTATTTAGTCAACAGCACCATGCTTACCAGCTATTGAGATTTGAGTGTTGTCTTTTCCATGTTTAATTTCCCCACTTGCCCAGCTTTCATGCAGTGTACACACATTGGAATCCAAATTATTAAAACGAAGTAAGCCTCTTTATGACTCAAATCTGAGTTATTCCCAGCATTTTCATTCAAAGATGACATAACCTGCATTGGAGTTAAAATGATGACATGCCATTTTTACTACTTTGTGCCTTGTGTCTTGTATGATTGCTTGAACTTTCAAACAAACTCTTATCCCATCCAGAGTCAAAATTATTTTAATTGCCTTCAAAAGATGATTAAGCTTTACACCTTGGAAAAACACACACACATATTGAAAAACACACGTCACAAAAGGTATAAATCACACAAGAGATGACTTTAAAAGTGTTGGGACACCAAAACAGACATTGAACTAATCAATATATACAGTTACTGTAGCATGTACAAAGAACCAGGTTAATATGCAGTACATTGGGCACATACCAGCTATTGTCCATTGACATAATACAAACACTGTAGCCGACTGTGATTAAATTATATAAGTATTAAAAATGTACAGGGCAATTAGGTGGCTCATTGAGGTGCATGACCCACTGACACTGGTAGTGCCTTCAAATTCCCCATGTGTAATGCATAATAAAGCTAAAACAGCATAAAAAATGACAACAGTAATTAGAACCAGCATTAATTTCAAGGATAAAGAGTAACAAAATGTTTACTACAACAAGTCTTACAATGTAGTGCATTCAGGAAATATAAGAAGGCTTGATAGATCCCTTTCAGAATTTTTGAATGTGATTAAAACTTAAGCATTTTGTGCTTACTTAAAACACTGATACTCCGAATCATTGGACTGTTTTTGTTCATGCGAATATATATAATCTGGGATCTGATCACATTTTAATTCCGTGTGGTTTCAACTTCACACTGAAGCGTTGCTTTCTCAAATGACAGCAGACACATTCATTCAAGTGTCGGCACTATAATAATTAGCTCTTTGGTGGGTTCGAGTCTCATGGATCACCTGAACTTGTCCGTAGCTACTGATTCCATTTCTCCCCCATTCCTTTTTACAGAGCAAATATTGTATAAAGACGAGATAGAGACATGAAAACAATTACCTCTGCAGATGAAGTAAACGACTAAAAATGCTCCACTGAAGTTTTTGCATGAATCAGTTACAAAAAACTGTAAAAGGGACTGATATCACTGTACACTGTACAACAAAATGGTGTCATATCTTCTGACAGATGTCCCATGCTTTGAACAGTGATGGAACTGACTACGTTTACATACACAAAATATTCCGATTTTTGCCTTGATTTCAAAAAAGGCAATATTTCTACCAAGCTGTTTACATCGCTTATGAAAATGAATATTCTGCTAATATTTCTGTTTACATGCAGCCGTGGACACTCTGATTAACGTGTCCTAACACGTCGTTTATCATGTCAAAATATAGAAAAGTGGAACAGCTGGAGCCACTTGTCATTCTGGTTCTTTGCATCAAAATAGGACTTTTTTAAAGTCCTCTTGAAAAGGTTGGTGATGCGATATTTGTGCATATCCAAAAAACAATTGATATCCACCTCTTTCATAATGTTTAAAAGTAGGTGTGTTTCTTCTTCTGACCAGAAATGTGGGCTTTTTTTGAGGGGGTATGCATTGCTACACCAGCCTTGCGAACAGTTGAAGAGTTGGTTTTAGTACAAGGTCTACATGACAATGCGCAAAGCTGACCGTATGTCGCAAACTGCGGGAAAACCCCGGCTGAGATGCATTTTCCGAATGAGCTGCATACACGTCTGAAGAATGCTATTAAAACCTGAATAATATCTGCATATCCTGCATGTCTTAATTTGAAAATGTTAAATTTGTATAAAGGCCTAATTCCGAGTATCCAAACGGAATACGCTGTTTACATGACCTGCATCAGATTCAGAATATTGTCATATTCATGCAAACGTAGCCACTGTCAGTCAGGATACAATAAACAGGAGAGATACATGGATGTCCGTGCATTGCTTTGTGCAAAGCTAATAATGACGCATACAGTTATACAAACACAAGATGCATGCGTGTAAGCTCGAGAAAGAAATATGGAATTGTTAAAAAGTGTTGAATTTACAGAGTAATAAAACACTGTTGCAGAATGTACCACAGAAGTAAAGTTGAAGTTTGTGTCTGATTGTTATAAACACGTCGACCTGCTACACCTCTGGTTTATTCACTGAAAGACACTATTTCGGTGTGATTTACACTCTGCAGGAAGTAGACCACCAAGCTGTATGTACAAAGTGCCTTATGTTTCACCGCCTTGCTTTATGTTTTATAAACAAAATACAAAAACGATAATTGTATTCAACTCCACGAATGAATACTTCTCAACAGTTTTGCTCATGTGTCTTTGATCAGTTATCTTCAAGGCATTCCACAGATTTTTCTCTTGGTTTTCATCTCTGAGGTTTAGCAGGGCCAGTCAAGGACTTCCACATTCTACATCTGAAGCCTTTCCAGTTGCAAGGATGGCTGTAGGTTTCTATTTGCTGTCCTGCTGGAACATTAACGCCCTAATCTCAGATCACTGGAACTTTAAATCAAGTTCTCATGAAGCGTTTGACTGTATTTGGTGCCATACTCTTCTCCTTGTGTCCCTACAATCTCCCAGTCCCTGCTGCTGTGACACAGCATGATGCTGCTAACACCATGTTGTCTATCATGGATGGTGTACTCCCAATATAATGCACAGCGCTAACTGCGGGCAACTTATCTTCCTCTGCTTCAAGCTTGTAATTTATCACATGCCTTTGCTTTGCTTTTCGATGATTTATCATAAATGCAAAAATAATCTGAAGGGGAGTTTGATACTTTTTATAGCCAACCAGACACAGTTTGGCATGCAGAAGAGGGCATGATATCCCTGTGGCAACTTCTTCAAAGTTGCATTATTAATATTCAGTTATCATTAACTGTATAGCTGTGCGGTGGAGAAATAAAGTATCAAGACTTTTTAACAAACTGACAGTCTGATCTTTTCCAATTTCCCTCATGCCCACTACCTGCGTTAACAAGTTCATCCTCTACACAAAGTTATGCAGGATTTTTCTGAAAAACAATGTATAGACTCATACAGAAATAAACCCTCTAAATTATCACTTATGACCCACTAGCAGCGTGAGACTGCCCTCTGCATGTGTTTACTCATTTTCTTCTATTTTCTGTGCTCAGGACATTTATAGGCGTGTACCCCCACAGCGCTCAGGTGAGGTCGAGGCTTTATGAAAAAGAGCAGCAGGAATCCAAGAGTCACATCTATATTTAGGGGCAAAACCCCAAATGAGAGTGAATCTGGGGTTGGCTTTCACTTTCACTATCACTGGCGAGTTACTTTTTTACAAACAATAACTAACAATCCTGCATAGTATACCTTCGATGCTTTACAATTAGTGACATCAAGAAAATGGCTTTACACCTTTGCTGCCAATGTGATGAGAAAAGTTTCTAGGTGCAGAGTGACGATAAACATGCAGTGTGTTTTAGAGACGTCTGTATTGTGCTGCATTGGCTCAGTCAACAAGGGAAATGTGCTGTTTACAGTTTAACAGTATATAACGCAGGTTTTTTCTTTCATGACCGTCACGTAGCTGAATGTAACACTATGGTGTATTTTGTAAGAACTGTATTACTATGATTTTAAATGACAACTGGATGGACATAGTCTTGCATTCATATTTTCACTGTGAGATAAAAACAAATATATTGTTGCCTTCAATTGCGTTCAGAACCACTTCAGTTAAATGATAAATACAACTGAGAGGGAATTTTCTGCGACCATAGTAGTTGAGAGGGATGTGAGCCCATACCATAAAACTTCAATTAAACGCCCAGTCCCTTTTACTAGCCTGGTGTGGATACACCTATTGACAAATAAATGCCTGTCTCAGTTAGACGCCTGGTCTGGTTGCCAAGCAGTTCATTTTTTTTCATAGAAGTTTTATGAAAACCAGGTTGTTGGTTACCTCAAAGGATGTGTCCAATCCTTGATTACCTTGTACGTTCTTCATACTCCTTTAATCAGTAAAGGTCCTCAGATCAAAAGAATCAAAAGGGTTTTTCATAAAAATTAATCCAAGTTGTGAGTATTGTTTTAACAGGATAAAGTGGTGTTGTGTTGGTACGCCAGGTGCCGTAATCCTCGAATGCTTTAACTCACTCTCTCTCTGATGCGCTGTCTGTCAAAGCGAGATCAAATTAGTCACAGTTGATATATAATCTGAAGCCTAGTTTTTACACAAGTAATATTCATACTGATTCAAAAATCATTTTGATTGTATTTCCAGATTTTTTCACACTTTTGTGTGAAAGGAATTAAAGGCCTGTCCCAAATAAAGGCCTGTTGATTTCAGTAATTTAAGCAAATAATAGCATGGGCTATTAATTGAACTTTTACGGTAGTTGGCTTTCCTATCAGTAACTAATACTGTGATTGACTTTAATTCATTATTTACTTTCTAATGAATGAATGAATGAATTAATGAACTTTCTAATTAAGATGTCATATGTCCACACAGTAGACATTATCCTTATCTGCCCACCTGCAGCACTAACACTACTGTATATTCAAACAACAGGAACATCTAATATTTTCAAGTTTGTGTTTTACAGGTGGCATTCTTGACTACCATCAAGTATCACTACACTGATTTTCACAGTAATGACTCACTATTGACACACTTTAAAGCTAGAGCTGGTAACTTTTATGAAAATAACTTTGCTGCAACTGTCAGTATATTCTGAAAAAAGTACATGAGACAGATAATCTGTGAAGAGTTTTATGTCCTTCCTGCCTCTCTATTGCCTCTAATGGCATCCACTAGAATCCATGGCACCTAAAACAACCAGTCAGAGCTGAGGAGTTTCTATTGCAACTGTTACGCCGGATTTCCACTGGATGCTAGTCCGTTGCGGAACGGCAGTGCTGGTTATCCGCTGCGTGCGGTGCAGCTCCGCCGGTGCACTGCCATGATTAATATCTCCTCGTCCATGGTGTTCACGGGGTGAAATGACGTCTGAAATCCTCGTCCATGGTGTTCACGGGGTGAAATGACGTCTGAAAATCTCTGACCTGTTGACTTCAGGCCTGCCTCTGCCCATTATGTAGTTTTTAAGGTGTAGTGCAGGGAAATATGATCCGCTGTGAACACTATGTATTTTATTTTGAAAATTAACCAGATGTTTTATTGTGTTTCTGTGCACGACTTCCTGCCCCGCACGATCTGCTCTGTGCTGAATTGCTGCGTTGTGCTCCGGCGTCCGGCAAAAATAGAAGTCCTGCGTATCTGTTGCGGAGGGCCGGAGCTGAGACGGAGCTGGAACGCAGCACAGCCGCAGCTGGTGGAAACACACACATTGACTAGAATGGAATCCTATTGGCTCCGCTGCCGTGCCGGAGCGCAGACACAACCAACACGCATCTGGTGGAAATTGGCGGTTAGTCATGTCGGTCACTACTCATCAACTGTCAAACTGTCATACTCAGTAGCGCTGATCAAATATGAAACAAAATTCTGTTAGTGCATTGCCTATTTCTCTCTTGTAATGTTTTCAGAAACACATTTTAATGCACTGTTTAGTTGTAAAATGAGAAAGTTTGTGATCCTGCTGCCATGTTGGAAGCAGTCGACTGGAGTACCAAGCCCCGCCCACCAGCCAGACCAACTGTCTAATTTTACAGCTAAACAGTCACTAAAATATGTTTCTGAAAACATTTGAGGCGAGAAATAGGTAACGCATTAACAGAACCTTGTTTCATTTTAAGTGCTGCCTAGGTTTGACCGAAGTTCACCAGCAGTGATTGACATGATTGGCAGCTGCGTTAGAGTCTCTTCAGCTCTGATCGGTTGTTTTCGTTCACATGCAGTCAGGCCATGAAGAGAGCTACAAACAATGGAGCAGGAAGGATAGTGTGATTTTTTTCACTGATAATCTGTCTTATCTAGTGCTGCGTGAATATAGAGACAGTCTCGGCAAATATGAAAAAAGTTATTTTTTCTTTAAAAGTTACCAACTACAGCTTTAATTTCACACCAGGGTTTCAGGATTTTGCCGATTTGTTAGGAAGTTTAAAAAAAAAATTAAGTAAGATTTAAATTTGAAAAACAAATTCAAGATCTAAAGTTCAGATTTTAAGGCACTTAAGCAGTTAAATTCCTCCAAAGTTGTATGTACTAATTCTGATTTCACAAGCAGGGACTTAGCAGATGCACCTGAAGGCATTGCTTAGAAAAACAGTTTTTTGTGAGTTGACTGGAAACAAGTTTATCTGTGTGATCTTATTCACATCTACTCTTTAGACCGTCCCGTTTATTTATCTATTTTTTAGTATTTATGAATTCCTCGTCAAGTGTATGTGATATGAAGATCACATGCAAAACTTCCAAAAAATATTTTTTACCTGCTACTTTTATGTTGCTGTAATCATGATTTGCAAACTTACTGTGTATGTAAAGTAGCATCTCTGCTCCTGCTAGAGACACAAACTCTCCGCTCAGACACAGCAGAGCTGTCAACAGGTGATGCCTTGCAGCGCTTCAGATAAAAGCTTTAACAGTTCTGAACAAACAATCTCAATTATGGCTAAAAGGAACAAAAAAACTTGAGCAACAAAATAATGATTACAGGACAGGGCTAAGAGCTATTAGACTGAAGATAGGGAAACAGTACCTTCGTTAAAGTTTATGGAGGCAGCAAAGATGAGTCACTTTTTGATAAATAAAAAAATCCTTCTACTTGTGAAACAAAATCGGTTTCGCCAAACCTGCCAGGATCTTTGGTACATGTACTGAGATTATTTCTCCAATCATCTCTGGAAAGCTGACCTTGGTGGGGAGCGACTGAGCCTGGACAAAAAGGTCGAATGTAAACTGGTGGAGCTTCTTTACTGTCTGAAACAGATGAAACACAAATAATTGACATCATTTGAATGAACTTTACTACAAGCAGCATTTTGACAATGACTCAGGAAACATAACTCATAACATACGGCACAACCAACTAATGAAAAAATGTGAGGATTGGAGAGCTCTGAATCAGAGTAAACTCATCCATCAGTTTTTTTTTCCACTCTGCAGGACATGATAAGATTTTAAGGTGTCAGATTCTCCTTGTACAAACTTGATGCATTTTTCTGTGGGCTATTAGAGACACAGCATCCAATGTGATTTAATAGCATGCACTGCCAAGAAATGTTTTAGGCAAAGTAACAGATTTGCTCTTGCTTTAGCCTGTTTCCCCTGCATGTTCAATCTGGTCAAATGCAACCACAGATGTCTTTCACAAACTCCATATCTTTTCCTTCATGTGTTGATGTAACAACAGTTAACACATTAGAAACCGTATATCTCACCATCTGGAGAGAGTCCAGGAGTCGGGTGAGCTGGTAGAACCTCTGAGGACAATTGGTGGCCATTTGATAGTTAATGAGGCGATCAAGCTCGTTGATGTAGGTGAGACGCAGTTCATCGAAGCACCTCTGACTCTTCAGACCCTCAATGGGAACTGGTGAAAACAGGAAAACTGTTTTGACTACACGCCCAGCAGTTGTCTCTCTACTGCTCGTCAACTTCTGGGAAAAAGTAAAGGACTTTGTTTTGCCTTTTTGATGCTCAGTGCACAGGAAAGGACTTACGAATGCTGAAGAGGAGCAAAGCCTTCATGCAGAGGAACTCTTCCTGAGTGACCTGCAGCAGCAGGAACTCCTGTGAGAGATGTCTCATCCGCATGCAGTGCTCATACATGGTGGAAATGTGCATCCGATTTCTACAAATATAAAAAGGTCAGGATGGGAAATGTGAAATGATGGAATTGTTATATGAAGGCAAATTGCTTTAAATCTTGGACATTTATTCTGTGATGAATAACTGCTGAAATGGAAAGAGTGTCAGAGGTTAGATTTGTATGTAATGAGGACACTGACACTGAAATGTCTGTATAACAATTCCGATTTTTTCTGTTTGATCTTAAACATCTGGAGCAAGACGTTGCAAGGCTGTATAAGCGGCTCTAAAGTCCAGTAAAACGTTTTAGTCATTCATGTTGTAACATTATAAGAGATGATTGAATATTCTATGTTCATCATGGCTGAGCAATCTTCACTTATTTCAACAAGCATGGGAGAAGATGAGTGGGAGAGAAGGCATTGTGATCAAAGTTTGCTATCTCTATTCTGTCTGATGAGTGAACAATTCTGCCTTTATTATGAATGAGGGAAGAGACAGTTTGTAACATTATTAAGGCATGAGGATAGAAATGAAATACACTTAAATAGAGCTGAATGTTCTCCATCTTTCTGGAAATGGATTCAGAGTTTCAGATATGTGGTTGTATAAATGTATAATATCCAATGACCAGGTTATTATCCAAGTGTTCCACAGATTCTAGATGAGTTCATATAAACAAACTTTGCATGGATAATGATGGAAATGGTTTGCCATTAGGGAAGGTGCTGTTGCTGAGCTCACACCCACCTCCAAACACTGATCACTGAGCTGCTGACTTTACCTATAGCTGAAAATATGTGACTGCATTATAAAAACCCATCATCAGTCTCACAGCTGCACTTCCTTGCTCAAAATTTCATCAAGTCAATGTAAAAACACTGGTGATATAAACAAAGACATAAACCTCATCACCAGTCAAGTCAAAACAACAACTGACTCACCTAAACCAACCACTCTGTATGCAAAATGTAAACTTAGTTAGTATGATTATTGACTTTCCTGCCGAGAGTTCGATGAAAAGATTGACACCACTGTCACCTGGTTTCTGTGGTTCCATTCTCGTAAACAGCTTTGGCCAGCAGCTGATTATCTTAGCTTAGCATATAGACTGGAAACAGCTAGCCTGTCTCTGTGGGGAGTCAACAAAATCTGCCAACAAAGCTTCTTTCTTTTTTGGCTTTTCCTAACATAAGACAGCCAGCATCATACACATTACAGTCTTGTTCCTAGCACCTCCTTCTCCATGATGTCACTCACACCATTAAAAAGACGACAAGCTTTGATTGGTCAGGATGGGGATTTTGTATAATCTGCCATGTCTCTCAGTCCTAATCTGACACAGTTACCCCTTTTCCACCAACACTGAACTGGTTCTGTTCATGCACGCACAAATCATTTTGAGCTGTTTGGAGTATTCTGACCAAGACTAATGTGCAAAGAACCTGAAATGTTGCTTCCCAGCTGGAACCCTAAAAATAGCAGGTTTTCCTTCATCTGAAGTTCGGATGGATGGAGTCTTGCACAAAATAGTTTTATATGTCTCTTTATCATTACTATTTGCTCCATGCTTGTTGTTTTAGATAAAAACATCTGAAATAACAGAAAACCAGAATTGCTGCCTCCAGGTTGCCTATGCAGACCAGTCAAGTTGCAGTTACAGTTTACAGCCATGTCTGTATAAACATGAGTGCTTCACACACATCTTCCCCTGGCAGCACAGATGATTTATAAATGCGTCACAGTTTCATAATCAGTGTCACCCATTCATTATCTGACTAAATATGTCAACCATCTGTTCCTGAGTTATGGCGTTGGGTAATGGCCAGAAAAGTGTTTTTGCAGAACATTATGATGTCACAATGAAGCTGACCTTTGACTTTTTGGACATAAAATGTCATTATTTCATCAGTTGATTCTGTGAGACATTTGTGTAAAATTTTGTCGCAATAAGCATATGAATTCTTGAGTTATGGACAAAGCTGTGTTTTTTGAGGTCACAGTGACATTGACCTTTGACCTCAGCCAAATTGTAATCAGATCATCCTTGAGTTCCAGCGGATGTTTGTGCCAGATTTGAAGATATTCCATGAAGGTCATCCTGAGATATAGAATGAAATAGATGCAAGGTCACAGTGATCTTGACCTTTGACCACCAAAATCTGATTGGTTCATTGTTGAGTCCAAGTTGAGATTCGTGCCAAATTTGAAGAAATTCCCTCAAGATGTTGAGATATTGCATTTACAAGAATGGGACGGACATACAGACGGACAACCCACACATAATGCCTCCAGCTGTCACCAGCATGGAGGCATAAAAAAGCGTGCAGGTAATGCATTGCATTGTGATAACTGTGATAACAGAAACCTGTTCTTTTACGTGAGAATGTTTCTTTTTTTAAACAATTACAGTAAACCAGACAACTGTATGCCTGATGTGACTGTGGAGGGGTTTTCTAAAGGTGAGGTATATAGTACACTTGTACTTTTACTTGAAAGTGAAAAAGCCCAAAAATCTTTTTGAATCTTTGATTCAGTCTCCAATTACGATAACTTTGCCGTGGTTTTTACCCCTCTTCAAGGGCTTGGCAGGAAAAGGTAAGCTGCAAATTTAGAAGATGACAAGGGGCACACTTCAGTCCATTAACACTTTATGCTCAAATTTCTTTCTAATAGCTTCAATTATCCACCATTATGACTAATATGGGCACCACCTGCTCTAATTTAGTCCCTAAAACCTGAGCTGCTGATCCACCACACCTTGAAAAACAGCTGAATAAATCGACTTCTATCATGATATGAAACTTTTTCTTCTTTGGTTTCCAATATGTAGACTCTGACTCTTGCAAAGGTTATGGAAAATGAGATGGAAACAACTACATTTTCCCTGCAATCGTAACCTGAAACTTTCAGCTTGAATCTGTTTGAGATTCCCTGATGTTTTCCACCTGCTCTGAGCCCAGTGCTTACTCACAGGCGTTTTCTATCAGCTGTGAAAGGAAAAATACCTGCTGTGACATCACTGAATTGGGTGTGGCCACAAGTTTGAAGGAAGGAAAGTCCATGGCACTTTTCTGCTCCAAGTCAGTCAGTGTAAATTTTTAAATTTACATAATCAACATAATCTGTTCTGCTTCTTAGTCAACAATAGTGAGCTGCTTCATGGAGAGCTGTCTGAAGGTCTTTATAATAAATGCAATGCTTATGGTTTTACTTTTAATTAACTAATTAATATATATATAAATATTATATATAATATATATTAATATATATAATAACATAATATAATAATTGATTAATATGCTTTAGAAATTAGAGAGACAATGTCGTTTTGCCTATAAGCAAATACAGTCATTGGTTTAATGGAAACTGAAATGAAGAAAAATCCCAAAGTTAAAGTGGCATTCACTGACTTCACACCTCATCTTCGGTCTACTCATCACAGACAGTATTATACAGCCTGTAAAAACAGCTGCATAATGTCTGCTGAAGCTGAGAGAGCTTTCAGAAGTCTGGTTAATAGCCATAACGATGTCGTAGTGATAATGTTATTAGGATTATCTCAGGTTTGGGCCTGGAGACTACAGATGCTTTACATACACTCTGGCAGAAAAGGTTAAATGGAAGACACTATTTAATCATGGGCAGATTATGAGATAACAGGCCCCCGGGCACAGACATGCAGAGGGCCCCACCACCTCTTCTCCACAAGAGCAAGACACACAGACTTTATGGTTGTTTAGCTTCTTTTTGTTATTGTTATCTCTTTGTAGCCATTTTGTGTCTCTTTGTGGTCATTTCATGTCTCTTTGTAGTCCTTTTTATGTCTCTTTGTAGTTGTTTTGTGTCTCTTTGTAGTCATTTTGTGTCTCTTTATGGTCATTATATGTCTCTTTGTAGTTGTTTTGTGTCTCTTTGTGGTCATTTCATGTCTCTTTGTAGTTGTTTTGTGTCTCTTTGTAGTCGTTTTATGTCTCTTTGTACTTACTTTGCATCTCTGTAGTCCAAAAAGTATGATTAAGTGTTTTTGGCCATTCGAGGTTAAAAGTCAGGATATCTCAGCCTCTGATGGTTTGATTTTGACCTTTCCTTTTTTAGTCTAATAGGTCTGCCAACTTCATGGAAGCACATTACAAAATCTCTGGAATTACCCTTTACTTGAAATATCAAACTAGTGAGATTGTCCTGAACTAAACTGAAATTCTAGTAACAACAAACCGCAATTTTCTCCTCTTCTTGGCTTATATGTAATGTGTGTTTCAGCCACGCCATCTGTTACAGTTTATTTGTTGTTATATATGCCATATACTTACAATTTACTACAATATGATGTAGGTTTACATTTTTTTTTTTTTTTAAAAAGTTCGATAATCTCTAAATGTGACAGACGTATTTACCTGTTCATGCTCTTAAGACCTGAGTCTGGACATTCTCTCAGTTGTAATAAATTTTAATTTTAATCTATTACTGTGCAATTGGACCCATTACAAATGAATGTACTTTGCAGCATGAACACAGTAACACATAGTTTGACCTTTAAAAACTGGTCTCATAGATCTATTATTATACTGAATCAAAATAATAATAATATAAGCTTGCTATGAGCACCAATCTAGAGTAGTTAAATTAGTGATGCTTTTATATATTATATTGTTTTAAAAAATATATATATTGTGTAAAAAAAATCCTGTTTACTTGATACCATCAGTTTACACTAGACACTAAATACTTATCTTTTTTAAAAGAAATAACATTTCAACGTGATATCTTCTACTTTTACAACTCTATGACAGTATACATCAGATGGAACTAAAAAAGACAGTTAATATTCCTCACTAACACTCAGACAGACCTAACCACTGTTGTCTGTCATGAGTAATACTCAGATCTGAATCAGCCTCACCAGGGCCGTGAGAGTTTGAATGCTGGAAACTAATGTTCCTCACTTTAATCTCACAGTAACAAAAGAACACCTAAGGAGGAAATTGGATGAACATGCAACTAAAAAGCCTGCAACCATTTCTGCTTCACATTTATAAAATTCTAGAGATGTCTTTGTGTTTGTGCATGAGTAGGAGAGCAAATAAGAGAAAGATGGAGAGAGAAAGAGATGAAGACAGAGACTGATGTCTGTATTATGTACAACAGCACCAGCTTACTCACTGCCGGTGATCTCTATAGATAATGAGGAGCGCAGCACGTCGGTCGCCTGTTGACGAAATCATTGATTGAATTTAAGAATTTAGAGCTGTACATACTCATTGAACACAAGATCCGGAGCGAAGTAAAGCATCCTGCCATTGACGTTCTTATAGGACCTCCATCCCAGGGCAAACACCATCACCCCCATCCAAGACTGCTGAATGACAGTCATTTGGTCGTCCACATGGAGATTTCTAAAGCCTAAGGGCAAAGATTCAGCATCATAAAATATGACATAATGAGGTATATTTTGTACTATAACTGGTTCTTGTATATTTTACAGTGTTAAAACATTTACATTAAAGGTATACTATGCAGGACTGTCGATCACTGTTTGCTAACACGATTGCCAGCAAAGGTGAAAGTAAAAGCCAACCCCATATTCACTCTCATTAGGCATTTTGCCTCGCTACATTTGTTTGTTTGTTGTTTGTGTCAGGCACTGTGTCTCTTGGATGTCTGTTGCTAACAGTCTGGAACCTGGTCACTACCTTTTTATAAAGCCCTGACCTCACCTGAGCACTGTCCCAAACACAGAAAAGAAGAGGAAACAAAGAAAATACAGGCAGAGGGAAGAGTCTTTGTAGAAACCTATACCACCCAACATTATCTTAACTATCACATTAAGTGATAGTTAAGATGGATTACTTCTGTTTGAGGCTAAACTGAACATTGTTTTTTTGTTGTAAAATCCTGCATCGTAAATCTTGAAAGTGAAACTCCACCCACAATCTTCTGAGTATCAAACAACCTCTTTTAAACACACAGAGGGAACACACTGGCCTTTCTGGATCTGTTTTAATTAGTCTGTTTTTTACTATACCTCTCTGGCAGAGAGTTCTTTGTCTCTATAGATGCTAAGTTCTCAAGAAACTGTAAAATACCTTGTGGGGTTCATCAAGGATCAATCTTAAGGCCACTACTTTTGATTTTGAAGTTTCATGGTGTGTAGAGGGATAAGTCTAAAGGCGGGAGAAGAGACAATTCCTGCACACTGTCCTTTCTCTCGCCTAAGGCTACTTACTACTTGTAAATATACATCTGATTCCTCTTGTTGGTGTCACTGGGGGTCTTTATGTGGCCGTGTCCTGTAATGAAACAGGACCAATGGCGGCT
Source organism: Epinephelus moara (assembly GCF_006386435.1). Taxonomy (NCBI): domain Eukaryota; kingdom Metazoa; phylum Chordata; class Actinopteri; order Perciformes; family Serranidae; genus Epinephelus; species Epinephelus moara. The sequence goes on from NC_065508.1 coordinate 31,968,033, forward strand.
CTTGTATTTAGCCTCTTTAAAAGTTATCAGATTTGTCTGAATAACAAATGATACACTGAGATTTATATCTGTTTATTTTTTTTTAAATGGCCTTCAGAATTTTTTTTTAATAACATTTTGAAGTGAGTGAAAGTGAGTAGTTTAATGTTACAAAATATTTGTTGGGATTTTTTTTTTTTTTTTTTTTTTTTTGCATAAGTATTCAACAACTTTGCTCTGGAAGCTCCAAGTTTACATAGGTGAGAATTATTGCCCTGAATGAGGACACAGTTGTCTCACAGTTGTGTGCAAACCTGTAAAACATCAAAAAAGCCCTATATTTAAGTATTATTGGTCAGACTGTGAATCTGAAGGAAGGCTTTGAAAATTAAAACAAAGAACAACAAACAATCCATCACTCTGAAGGAGCTACAGGGTTTAGTGACTGAGAGGCACACGAGTCAGCAACATCAATAGCCTTGCATCACACTGGCCTGTAGGAGGGTGGCTAAAAAGAAGCTTTTTCTCACGACACAAGGTTTTGTGGTCAGATGAGACCAATATAGAGCTTTCTGGATGAAATTTAAAGTGCTGTGGGGATGCTTTTTCCTCAGCCGGGACTGCAACCTTGTTAGAATTGAAGGAAGAATAGATAGAGCAAAATAAAGAAAGATACTGCTTCAGTCCACTAAATAACTGAAGCTTGGGACAAAGTTCACCTTTCAGCAGGACAATGACCCTGAGCACGAGGCTGCAGCAGCACATGAGTAATTACACAACAAATAGGTGAATGTTCTACAATGGCCAATCTGATCTTAATCTCTCTGAATAAAAACAACTGGGAACAAATCTGCCAGGTAGAAAGGCAAAAATCTTGGAGCCATTTTTAATCAAAATGAAACTTTAAGGCTGACATTTCATCAAATCTCTTTGTAAAACCTGGAAAAAAATAAGAAAACTAAAGAGTGGCCATTTCTCCCTCTGAGGGACACAGACTGATGCATGTTTTATATGCAACAAGCTAAACTTTAAACTGTTCCAAAATGCAGGACAGACACATTTGTTGGGCTGTTGAAGCTGTTTGCCACAGGATCTGAGAGCAGTGTAGCATCTTTAAATATGAACTTAAAACCAGCTGTTTTAGCCTGATTTATGATTAGAATTTTTTTTTTTTTTGTAAAATTGTAGTTAATCATTTTGTTGTATTTATCTTTAAAGATGTTTTTCCTCCCATCTGTTTTTGGTTTTATTATATCTATTCTACTAATTTAGAATTTCACTTTTTTTCTCATGTGCATTAGTCTCTGATTGTTTTACTGTCTTATTCCTTGTAGTTATTATCTGGTTGTACTGCAAAATTATCAAAACATTTTCAGATGTTATCCATCCAGCTTTTGTCAATCATTTAAAAAGGAGAGAAGAGTGATTTTCTGTGACTGGAGAGTAACTAAACGGCTTTTCTATTTTGAATTTTCAGGGAATAATCAAGCTATAGTGCGGTAGTCCCTCTGGTTAGCTTTTCCAGGTTTATGAGCACAATCAAACTTTTTTCCTCATTCTATATTTTTCCTTTCTAACAAAAAAGAAGAAAGGCCACTGATGTCTGGAGTTAGATTAAAGAGCTGCAGCAGTGTCACAAGAAGGCTTGTTGTCTGCATTGTGTCACTGGTTTGATAGCTCATATGAGATGGAATCATATTTATTATTTGTTATCATACACAGACAAATTTCCTCCAAACAGTATTCAAAGCTGCTATAATCAGTATTTTTATATTAAAGATGGATCAAATAACTACTTGTATGTAAAAGGGGGTGATAAATCCACAGAGGATTATCACATTATTAGCTGACTCTGCAGGTCCCCCATGCTCAGCAGTCTGTTTTAACATCTTTAAGCTCAATGTTTTGGTTTTATGGCTCACACTTATACTGTTTTGATTCACTCTCTGTTTAACCGAGGCTGTTTTCAGACAGCATCATGAACCCACGGTACAGTACCTGTCCACTACCTGACCAGCACCAAATAGCAAATGGACACAGTTAGCTGGTGAACACAGCAAAGCATTTAGCCAGATATTAACTAGAATCACCGCCCTGTGGTTGTATGCTTCCGCGTACCAGTCAAGTTTCTCTTACCGTTTTCATACATGCCTGTGAAAACATAGATTCTTCCTCCCGGCAGCACAGAAGATCTAAACAATCAGCACAGTTTCAAGGTGGACACCCAACATTAGTGTCACCAATTCAGTATCTGACCAAATGTCTCCCCTTCTGTTCCTGGAAGTATTACAATGGCTAATGGGCAAAAAAGTGTTTCATGCAGAACATTATGATGTCACAGTGAAGCTGACCTTTGACAAATGTCATTCTTTTATCCTATTAGACATTTGTGTGAAGCTTTGTCATAATCAGCATATGATGGCCAAAAACATATTTTGTGAACTCATACTAACCTTGACCTTTGACCCACTACAAAATTCTATTTAGTTCATTCTTCAGTCCTTCAGAGATTTGTGTCATATTAAAAGAAATTCCCTTAAGGTGTTCTTGAGATATTGCATTTACAAGAATGAGACAGACGAGGTCACAGTGATGTTGAGCTTTGACCTATCACCACCCAAAATCTAATCAGTTCATTGTTAAGTCCAAGTGAAAGTTTGTCATGAATTTGAAAAAATTCCCTCAAGCTGTTCTTGAGATATTGCGTTCATGAAAATTGATGCAAGGCCACAGCAACCTTGACCATTGACCCTTGATCACCAAAATCTATTCAGTTCTTCCTCGAGTCCAAGTAAACGTTTTAGCCAAATATGAAGAAATTCCCTCAAGGTGCTTTTCTGATGTCACGTTCACAAGAATGAGACAAACAAGGTCTCGGTGATCTTGACCTTTGAACTATGACCACCAAAACGTAATCAGATTATCGTTGAGTGCAAGTAGACATTTGTGCCAAATTTGAAGAAATCCCCTCGAGGCATTCTTTAACTATCCCATTCACAAGCATGGGACGGACAGACGGACAGAGGGACGGACGGACAGACAACCCAAAAACATAATTGCTCCAGCCGTAGCTATTGCTGGTATGGAGGCATAAAAATCAGCTCATTAGCTAGTGTCCTACCTGGCAATCCTTTCGCCCATTTGACCACTTTGACCAGTTGTCTCTCTCCCAGCTCGTTGAGGCTGGTGAGCAGAGTGGCAGCCGAGTCTGGTTGGCCATAGTCGTGTCCTGCATTCACCACCTCAGGCTCAATGGACTCCAGGATGTTGAGGAAGACCATGGCGGAGTTGGTGTTCAGACCTAATTTAGGAGAGATGTTATGGACAACCTCTGATGAGTCCTGAAGAGGATGATCTTCATCAGGGTTCTTCTGTTGTCCAATCTTCTTCAGTTTACGAGCTACAAACAAAAGCAAGAAATTATGAATCTGATCATTTATTATTCACTATTACTTTTTGGCTATTTTGTCACATAATGAGTAGACAAGCAAGCTTGTTCTTCAATCTCCAATCTTACAGATGTGTTCACAAATTGAATAAACGTCTAAGAGTCAGGTGTATAATCCCTTCAGTTTAGGTTTGATTGGTGAATCCATTTGATCCATTTGATTGGTAACTGATGAATCCAGCTGTGTCTGCAGCCATAATTCTGCCTGCTTTAATTGCACATCTGGACCTATTACAAGTAAGTACATTGCTAAACAAACTGCACATACATTATTCATACTTTGGCTAGTTGTTTGTCTTTTGAACATTAGAGTAAAAACCTGTCCTAAGATTTAATGTTATTCTACTTTCCAAATCATCTGTTAGAAATGTCTCATACTGCAGCTGCAGGTTTTAAGTAACCTTTTGAGGGAAATATCAATTTTACCCAACAATACTCGGACTGATCCACTAATAGCTTTAAAGGTATTGAATCATATTTCGTTTGAAAGAAAATTCTCTGAGCAGATGAGCCTCATCTGGTGGAAAGGCTTGTGGTCATCATGTATGAGAGCTCACTGCTGATGCAGATTTATAAATGATTTTTCCCCCTTGTTATCACAAGTTTTCTTGCAAGAAGGTTCATATCCTTGAACTATACTGCGCACTAAATCATGCATACCATGCATTACACTTACATTTCCTTATGTACTGCAAAGCATATAAGGCTTAAGAGACAACAAATTTCTTTCTCCACAAGTAGCCTGCAGTGTACAGTAAGTAGTGATACAACCATAACAGAATAATCATCTTTTGCTAAACAGATGCCCAATACAATTGTTTCTCTCACAGACAGGTTTAAGACACCAACCTTAGACTGCACTCAATAACTGACTGCTTTATCTCTACAAGTTATAGAGCTGCAGACAGTTAAGTTTAAGCTCAGTCTGTTATTTCAGAATGATAAAAAAAAAAAAGTAACAGACAAATACAAATGGTGACTATGTGCCGAGTGCATTGAAGAACAAACATTTCTGTTGTTCACTTATCTTTAACTTTGATCGTTTTCAAAGACGGATACACTCTTTAGAGTAATCTCATTCATATAAAGATTAATCCATTGTTGCTTTAGGACGTTAAAAAAATTCAGAACTGCAACATATGAGGTGACATAGGCTATAATTGATTTAGTGGATTATGTCAGTGTTGACTGAAAAGTAACTAAAAGTTAATTGTAATGCACCTTCCTCCAGCAGCTTCTTTGTAGAGAATGTCTCATTAAAACTTCAGCCTGACTTTGAGTGCAGTTAGATAAATATTGAATTGCCAGTTATAGACACGACTTAAGTCTCTCTCAAAAGTAGCAGGGTTAAAAGACAATTGTGGATTATATAAGAAGTTTAATTGGCAAGTCTCACATTTTCATGTCTGATCCGATGACAAATATTTCAAATAAAAATGGTTAATTAAAAATTCCTCTCCAGGATTCTCAATTGTGACACAGGCAGACATTTGATATTTGCAGAGTACAGTGTAAATAGGTTCGGTTGAGTTAACCTTAAGATCCCCATGATGGAGTTGAAGCCAATATAAACAGGAGGTTGACATCCAACTGAGGGGATTCCAGAACAATTTTTGTTAGACTCAGAGGAACAACTAAAGGAATACTTCACCCCCAAAATCACAATTTTTAAATTAATTCTTCACCCTGCATTACATTGAATTTGTTAAGAAAACTTTGTTTTTCTCACATGCCTCCACGATGAACGAAGAATCCAAAAATGAAGAACATTGTTTATGAATTTAACTTAAAGGGGACCCATGTTAACAGCAGCACAACTATATCAAAACATTCATTTGTTTAGTTTTGTTCAAAGTACTTCCCAGATACATGCTTTTTTTTGTTTGTTGCTAAAACCTTATTATTTTAAACACTTCTGCACAAACAGTCTCACGCACAGACAAGTAGGCTAGCATGCCTGAGCAAACACCACAGACATTAAAAATAATGAAAATTTTCTCTGTGACAACACCACAAGGAGCTCAATGGGGGGCTCCTGGCTCAAGTAATCTAAAAATGGGAAAAGAGGTGAAACATGGGTGGACCTGAGGAGGGCAGAATGAAGTCTGGTTGCTGAAACACATCCACCTTGCTGGAAGCTACCAAGCTAGCTAAGGCTAACAAGCTAGACTGAGAAGCTAGGCTGTATGCTACAATCCTAGACGGTATTATAAGCTTAGTTTTCATTGAAGTCACACACATTGACACATCAACAATTAAAAAGTACAGTTTGTGTTAGAAAATGTTACACTGCTTTGCACAATTCCTCCTGAAATGCAGCCATAATGTTTGGTCGGCAGTGTTTTCACCAGTGTGGGCCTATATGTGACTATTAGGCCTACTTAAACCCATTTAACCCAGGTACAAGGCGGAGGAATGACAACCACATCGAGTCCAAAACATATTTGTCTTTATTACATAAATCACAATATCTAAAACAAGTCCCGGGTTGAGGTTGGCTATGACAGGGCTGTACTGGGCGTCAGGGATTAAAAGTGGAGGCGCCGTCCAGTGCACCAGTGAAACAGCTGAGGCAGCAGCAGGCCGACCACTATACCTGGCCAGGAAGTGGTGGCTGCTGGCTCACTCTCTTATGATATTCTCCACCTCTCTACCTATAGGAGACAACATTGTTTTATCATCCTAAATTCTTCGCTGCCTGCAGGTGTAATCGCTGTGGCTAGCATACACTCCTATTAGCATCATTAGCACTAGGCTGGGCTTACCCAAGGCTAATTCATGAGCTGCCTAATTAGCTGTTAGCTATTTAATGAGCTATCTCACCAAATACAAATGGAGGCCAGACTTCTCGGATGGACTGTTGGGACAATAACTGCACAGCAAGCCATATTATTTGTCTGACATTTGCATAAAAAAAACTCAATACACCAACAGCACAAACACAGCCGAGAAGTCGAGTGACTGGCCAAGAAGATGGTCAGCAGGCAGCTTGTAGCTCATGGTGGCATCTACCTGTCACGCAAAGTGGCCACGTCCTTAATGATGTATAGCTTTAAGCTTTAATAAAATTTGAATGAGTGAGTTATAGAAAAATTCAGTAGTAGCAGTAGTAGGCTACTGAGCATATGACTGGATGAATGAGACCGATGTTTTGGTATAGTTTTGCTATTGTTCAACCTGGACCCCTCTTATTCCAATTCACCAAGAGTTATCTCGGTTTTTGGATTCCATGTTCACCATGGAGGCATGCAGAAAAACAGTGGGTGAGTAACTTTAATTTGATTCTTTTATTAGATATCGTTAACTGTCTGCATAAAGAGTCGGTATACGATGATGGACCAGCACACTGAGCTCTGGCATCAGTATCAAAGACTGTTTCCAGCTAAAACTGACCCACACTGATTGAGCTGCAGATTTATTCATTATAAGCCCATTTACACTCAGATCCACCTGCACATGTAAAATTTATAAGACAGTTTCTCCTCAATATACTCAGATTTTTGGGTGCACTTTCCTCTATGTCCTTATTACCCATGTCATCACCATTATAATCACCTTCTTCATCCTAACTATCTTTTCAGGTTGCCAGGTGTGACTTGACTGCACAAAAATCACGGAGGTCAGTTTAGCACTTTTTCCTCCTCTTGAAATCCCTTTTTGTAATATGTGCCTTTGCAGATCCCACTTTACTCTCACTTTGGTGTCCAGGTTGTAGATGTCATTACATCATTAGCTCAGCAATGTAAGTTGTGGAAGAGGTCTGCTAAAACCTTCCACAAAGTCTCCTGTCACTTTCTCTTCATTTTATGCTTATACTTTGAATGGCAAGGTAAGAATAATTTCTATGAAATAACCTGAATCTGGGCTGGAAATGAAAAAACAAAACAACAACAACATTTAATTATCACTTCAAATATCAAAGGCCAGAATATCTACTTGTAATCACAAATTTTAGTGTCTCTGAAAAATGCAAAACCTCCTGTTACTGAACTCCAGTGACATATTGATGAAAAGCCAGGGCCATTATCTCTTAATTATGGTTTTACTTTATTCAGCGTAACACCAAACACAACCATTAACTACAACCAAGCAGCTGATATTGTATTTTTCAGCCCTGATTTATTATTATTACATCAAACTACTATGCGGCACTATATGTGTTTTTACATGAGAACTAATGGTATTTAAAGTATAATTTCGACACTTTTACTGTAGATGTTCGCAATGACAAAGATGACTTTCACTAGTATTTACTGGTTATTAAGATAATTCCCTAATATAACCTCATGATTTAAGTGTTATTATGCTATTATGACCCCATATTATACCACTATTACCTTGTTAATACTGACATGCTCGTCTTTCTTATTACTTAACAAAATTTTCCCTGATATTACCTTAGACTTTAATACTTAATTTTACCAATACACTCTCAATGCATATTATCAAGATATTACTTTGTTGTGATTCCAAAGCATTCACCCGTTTTTATCTGCATCATTATGAGTGACATGTAGGCTAATTCATAGTTCTGCCCCAGAGCTGCATAGAATAGGAGTTCAGTGATTAACAAGGACCTCAGTGTTGAGTCACTACTCCTTTGCATTTAGAGCAGGTTGAAGTTTATTTAGGAATGACTAACTGGGAGAAGGCCTGAGGACAGATGAGGACACGCTGCAGGATTCAGATTTTACAACTGGTTCAGAAAAACTTTGAGCTCACCCAGGAGACATTTCTGAGGAAAGGGATGTTTGAAATTTTAGGCGTGGAATCAAGTCACATGGCCTGGATTCGAGCCAGACTTGAGTCATAAATTTGATGACTTAAAACTCCACAAACTCAAAAAAGACTTGCAATTTGACTTGGACTTTAACCCCAGTGACTCATGACTTCGATTGTACTTGAACCTTTCCACTCAAAAATACTTGTTACCTTCCCCCAAGCCCAAAGATGAAAAATATTTGATTTAAAAACTGTGCCACAAATTAATTAATTTCCCTTCATTTCCTGAATCAACTAGAATTAATGTTAATCTTTTTATTTCATTTAGACACAATATAAAACAACATACAACATCGCTTTGAAGAAAGAATTGTCTTACAGGAAATGTCTCACAAATTTGGGAAGAGGAAGTTGAAGACATCTTTCGAATATGAGATGAGTTAAATACACAAGAAAGGATAGAATCATACAAAGATCATTCTGTTGTGATGAATAATGCGATATATTACTTTTTTATTAAGTTCAGTTGCACTTATTTTAACAAACTTGTTTTAACAAATAACCACAATTTTGACAAACTCACAATCTTTGTAAAGCTACTATTACTCTGTTGTCAAAATGGCATTTGGTGAAGAGCGCATTATGACTTGTTTCATGCTCAAAACTTAAAGCGTAGGACTTGAGAAACTTGTCGGTCTTGACTTGGGACTTGAGTACAAAGACTTGAGATGTACTTGTGACTTGCAAAACCATGACTTGATCCCATCTCTACATACTAAAGCCCAAATAACAACCTGGAAGCCTTGTATAACACCCCCTGTCTCCTAGAAATTATGTTATTTAAAAACTATTTTGAAACAGCAAATACGTTCCGAGGGAAGTATAACGCAGAGGGAATTACATTTATTTTAAAACATTAATGAAATAACATGCCTGGCATATTGCAAAAATGTTGGCACTGAATATATCAGCAAAATGTTCACTGACAACATATAAAATAGGCAATCTTTCAGTACAGTATCCACTAGTAGTGACTGCAATAATATTTTTATAACCTTTTTATTAACATTTAATTAAAAACACAATCTCTCCCTAAACTTAACCAAAGTGCTTTTGTTGCCTAAACCTAAGAAAGGAGTCTGCACATGAACCTTGGGTTCAGATGTCACGGTCCTGCACTTTGTACGTCTGCCATCGTCCCAAGCGCCTTCTTGCAAAGCCTATGTGACACATCAATGTAGTATTTCGTTGCCCGAAAGAAACTTTGTCTCTGAACACAAGCCAGTTGTAGGAGACAAGGTTGCCTATAAAGACAGACCAACCTTTTTATGAATAAGTAATATATTCAAACTGACAGTGTAATAATGCCTCACTTCACTGCACTGCCTTTTTCATATGAGAAGTTGCAGAACGGCAGCTTGTGTAAATCATTAACTAACTCTTACTCACTGGTGGTGAAACAGAAGCTGAAGTTGTTTTGGGACAAAATTTGTTCTGGAAGCCTTGTGAAAGCCAGGGGTAGAGGCTGTAAACTGTAAAAGGTTTCTAGTCTGATGAAATCAATAAGAAATAAATGCATTTTAACATGAGAAAGCTATGTTCAGATGTGCAGTGAGTTTTCTTGAGGTTGCTGAAAACCTGAACAGCTCTCATGGTTTGGCCTCACTGCTCGGCTTCTATTTGTGGATGTAATAAACATTCCAGAAATAAAATGGAATTCAAATTTTAAAAATAAAAACTTCAAGCAATTCATAATAACTATGCTTTGTAGTCTGGAACAGATGCTAAACTAAATGAACACAGAATCCAATATTACATTTCTTCTCTTCAGACTGTCGAAGCTAAGAGGAATGAAACATCTATAATGATAGTAAAAGTTTTGAATTTTACTGGTACAATACATTTGCAATTTTGTAAAAAAAAAAAAAAAAAGAGAGAGAGAGAGAGAGAAATTAATCAAAATCCAATTAGTCAAATGAGAAACTTTCTTTCCTTTCAGAATTTTATGACTTGGATTAAAAGTTTTTGAGTTAAAACCCTTTGGGATAATAAGTCCAAACGTATAACTTTTCTGCCTCCACTTCTACAAATAATTGTGATAAATTTTCCTGTGAAATGCCGTGAGTGAATTACATGTCCAGGATGAGAAGAACATAAGTGAAAGCAGGCTCTTTTTAGCCACAACTAGAAAAGGTGTGCCTTTTTACTTACAATCGCAGCATTAGATCACATTTTCCCTCCATGGGTTTGTCAGTGACTGGTGGCAAAATTACCAGCATGTCTGCTGCTTTAATTCACATGTCTCATGTCAGCTTTGTGCTTCCAATTTTCACCGTTAACAGAATGGGAAAATGGAAGAGAGTGAAAATTGAACACAAGACTAAAATTAGTCCACTACATGTCAATCTTTACAGCCTAATATGACGAGCAGGTCTGGGTGACAGTAAGGAGAAGTGAATGGAATAGGTCTAAATTGCATGGCAGCTCAGTCAGGGGCTTGATTATCAGTAACATCCCCTATTGTGATGATGCTGCAATTGAAGAGAGCCAGCTAAGATGTGCAGTGCAGAGAGAATAAAGTACTTGGTCTTGGGGAAACCATTAATAGTTTCACTTTTAGGACTTCACTTTCTCTGTGCTTTGTTCAAACAGTATGTAGTGCACAATGTTTATTATAGTCCATACTGCACATATGTGTTTATTTTGAATGCATGTTCCTGCAGCACACATCTTTTCTAAAATTAGATGCAACTGAAGATAGCAGGTATTACTAAGAAAATGTGGTTCAGAGGTTCATAACGCTACAATTAACCACAGCAATAAAACTAGAAAAGTGCAATCAGTAGAGTGCAGATCTACATTCTGGCTGCCCGAGCTGATCACGGCCTCTCTAGACAAATTCTGTAATTTCAGCAGATGGTATTTTTAATAAGTAAAACACAGACACAAATCTTGATCCATGTTATTCATAAGTGGACTTTTAACGGTATAAAAAGCCTAGTGTGTAGGATTTCGGGGGATATATTGGCAGAAATGGAATATAGGTATGTTTCCTTTAGTGTGTAAATACCTAAAAATAAGAAGTTTTTGTTACCTTAAAATGAGTCGATTGTATCTACATATGGAGTGGGTCCTGGGTCTACATGGGGCCATTTGTGTTTTTGCATCAGTCACCATAGTAAGCAAACCTTCAACGATGAGAGCGTTGGAAAAAATGCAGATTTTTCAACCGGAAACTGCTTTATTCAGTGTTTTTACAGGTTTTAATCACCAGGTCCATTTATTATGGAGAAGACGAGATCTATGGAGGTAATTTGCCTTCTGGTAAAAACCTCCAAAACATGGAATGCTAAAGAAATTCTAACCTTGAGAAGTTTCAGCTGGTTGCAATCTGTGAACCTCACCGCTAGATGGCGCTAATCTTCCTAAATCTTACACACTAGACCTTTAACTTTGTCTGTAGGCTACAGCACAAGAAAGTAGGAAATAACTAGTGTTCTCGCTGTGCGGTGCGGCAGGTGCACACTCTTTTTAAAATCTGTTAATGGGAAATGCATGCCTCATGAATTTTACACTGTGTCTTAATAGCAGGTTACCTATCAGCTGTGCGCTCAGCTGGAGATGTAACCATTCAAAAGATGGACAAGTACATGCTGTCTTTCTACATTTGTCCTTTGTACTAAACACACACAATTTATATTGTGATATTTACTGGAAATGACATACAGTATAGCCATCAGCAAGTAGGCTGTTACGAGCGATGGCCATTTACCAGAAACTCACTGCTCCCCTGCGATTATTTGGGTTAAATGAGGAGGTATTAAGTAGATATTTCCTCATATCAAGTTCATGAATTAGCTGTTTCTCGTCCACCATAGAGCTTTCAAAGTGAGCGACAGGAATCAATAGAAACACAGCAACCAACTAAAGTTCAGATCAAATCGGCAGCACTGTGTCGTTCGCAGCCAGTTAGAACATTCCAATAGAAAACAATGCAATCAAACTGACACTCACTCCCATCGCATTTAGGTAGGGAACAGTGTTAAGGCAAAAAAATAAAACAAATAAAGTAATCCCTTCAAGTAATCTATTTTTAAAGACAGTAACTGTATTCAGAATACCACCAATTTAAACTGCAACTGCAACAAAATACAGTTATACATATTTTGTATTTTAAATACGTAACAAAGTTACTTGTAGTCCTTTACTTTCCAACCCTGTTCATCTTGTAACGTGCCTAACTTTAGTGGCTCATAACATATCGGGAATTAAATTAATCTGCAGATGCTCTGGTTCAAAATATGACCAAACTTTTCAATGAATGTCAGTTTTTAAGCCATGATGAACTCCAAAATGTTGCCTGTAACAGATGGTCAGGCTTGTTATTGTTTAGCGAGCTGATTTCTGGAAAAGTTGCAGTCCCGACTGGCCAGTTAAGAGAATTCAGCATGCAATGACGGTATAAAACAGTCAATAAAAAGGGGTTTTTCAACAATTGCGAATCACTGCAGCCATAAGAGGTTGTGAGCACACTGTAACACATGTTCACACAAAATATTAGGCTGATTGGTCCAGTAGTTTGGGAGATTAGCAACAGACAGACAGATACCACACTCAGACACCCACACACCCACGCACACAACCAAACACGTGATCCCCTCCTGGTAGAGATAATAAAATAATAGTTTCTTTTAAAAGCAGATCTTAGTACATTATTCCATCTTACCTCCCAGACTCATTCCAGCTTCAAAACACTTCTTCAGCCGACAAGATGGGCAGTTCTTTCTTCTTAGCTTATCAATAGTGCAGTCGTTTTTACTTGCGCACAGGTATTTCTGTTTTCCTGAGTGGACAGAGAAACCACAGGTTACTTGTAAGCTGTCAGATGGATGTACACAAACTGTAGACAAAAGGCAACAAATTTAGCTGTTAAATACGGCAATCACAGATTAGGATTTACCTTCTGCAGCTCTTTTGAAAAAAACCTTGCAGCTGCCACAGGTGAGAGCACCGTAATGGCAGCCAGATGCTTCGTCTGAACAGATCAGGCACATCCTCTGTGGTGGAAAGAAGAAATCCATGGGGAACATGTGCTCTCTGCCAGTCTCGAACCTGCAGCCAAACATATGAAACTTCTATAAACCATGAACAGCTACAGGAAACTCACGTCTGTTGAAAACAAAGTTCTGATATTTTCTTCCTGGTATTATGTCTTAATCATATCATTATCATTTATTTTTATTAGAACCCACTGTTGATGTTCCCCAGCTTGGATGTATCAACTGGTTTCCTGCACAGTATTTTATAATCCATTGTTTTGCTCTTTCATTGGACTGTATTCTGTGTGACTTTATTATCTGGTGAAGCTAATAGCCCATTTTTGGACAAATAAAAGTTAACCTTGAGATCATACCACAACCTGTCCATACAGTAATTGCCTTTTCCTTGTTAAAAACTGTCCAAACTGTAGCCACAGATCAGTTACTGTTCACTCCCCGGAACCGTGCTATGGCCTCTAAGAGTGCAATTTAAGGAGGCTAGAGAGTGTGATGACTGAGAATGGTGTGGGAAAGATTTCAGCGCCAACACTGTGGCGAAGTGCTGGGAGTGGGGGGCACGATGGGTGCCCTCTTTCAGCCTTGAACACAGAGAGATTGGAAAAGGCTCAGACATAATGTTGGCTCAATGACGTGCAACGTAGATACCAAGGTTTGCTGTAAAAGAGACAAGGATGAGGCTTCACTGTAGAGCCTTGTGTCCTGACTGATTTTAGGTGACATTAATAATTCTGCTAAATAATCTTTAAGTATCAGTAAATATATTATCATAAAAGAATCAAGACTATCTTACATTTGATTTCAGACTGATTTCACTCATATTACGTTCTGAAACCTAAAATTAGACTTCTTTATACTTTCAACTAAAGTCCAGTCTTGGTAGTGTGAGACCACAGATCAGGGCTGTGAATACAATGAGATGGTTAAATATTTAAAGTTGGAGTGATGAATAGTGACAGATAATTATGTGGTCTGTAATCAAACCACAATAAATGTTAAAAATATGCATGTCAATATCCGTACGGCACTCTGAGGGCACAGATCAACAAAGGCAACAGCTAATAACCCCCCATGTAACAGATACAAAATACATTTGGACTCATTATATTTACATGTATTACTCAGACTAAAAATTTCCTTCCTATTATCCATAATTGTGATATCCTAACCCTCCAATATTTTTAATGACTTCCTGCTGCAGCCTCTTACTTGGCTTAAATACAGTGTAAAGGGGCAACTGTCTGAGCTGACACACACCACAGAGAGCTGCTGGATCGTAAGACATGTCTAAGTTTTACTGGTGATAAACCATGTTTACTGACTTTCTGAATTCCTCTTGAATAAATCCTGATAAAATGGATGGTGACATTTTAATAGTATTAAAAGGGTAAAGGATCATCCTTTCATTTTAGAGAAAAAAAAAATATTGTCAGCATTGCTCAGGGTTTGTGGAGGCCTAAACAATACAACAAAAACACTCAAGTCCAATCCAGGGGATGCAGCACACTGCTATGTGAGGTGCTATACTTTCTATACAATATACCGTATATGTACTTATCTATAAGTGTTAATTAAGATAAAGTTATTATTCAGTTAGCTAGTCACATCAAAATCAAGATCTCTTTTTCAATAGATAGTTTCATTCCAGCTTAAAGGAGAACTACGCCCATTTCTTAAAATTCATACATGTTAATCCTACAGTCAAAGATAGTCCAGAAATATTCGTAAACATGAACAATTCTCTCACAAATCTTGGCGATAGGAGCTAGAACTCAAACTTGTGATGTCATAGGGTATAACGTCTTGAGCTGCTCAATAGACAATGAATGGTGAAAGATGTTCTAGATGGCACTAAGAGCACCCAGTGGAGTGTTCTGACTACAGACCAAATCATCTTGACGTCATGTTAACAACAGCAATCACTTCCAGGTAGAAAACTGGCTGTTGATTTTAGTTGCGGAGATACATAAAATCTGCCAACTTGTTTATTACTGTTGTCATTTTCAGACATAACTGTAACAAATAAAGATATAGTTAAACACAGTGGTCTGACCTATCTGTCATTTCTGTTGTGCTTATTTGATGTACTTTGTTGCTTTCATATCAACTTTGATAAACCAAATCTGTTTGCACGGACGCTATATTTAAATATTTGCTGTGCAGTGCGCAATCAACACCGCAGTAGACCAGCAACTCAGTTTTCTGCTCAATAAAATGAATGTTTTCATCAATGGAGTCTGGTAACTACAATATAAGGGCTTCAATTCCCTGTTGGCAAGCACTATCTGGTAAAGAAGTGAAAATAAAATATTCTGAATATAGCATACACCTAAACAGATAGATTGTTTTTTTGGTGGGCCTTTTTAGGTGGCTAAAACAAACTAATTGAGGCAGCGTCTGCTCAGCGCCGTTTGATTTAATGGACACGACATGAGAATTTTCTGCCCAGAAGCTGTTTTAAATAAACATTGTGATTTGGTTTTTCTGTTTCAGGAATGAGCACACCACAACAGTTTAAAGTTAAATTGGGTTTAAAAAAGAAAGCAAACAAAATCAGAGTCTCATTCATTGTCTATGGAGCAGCTCCAGACTTTATACCTTGTGACATCACAAGTTTGGGACTGACCTCTCTGGTTTCTGGCTTTGAGAGAGAGTAGCTCATGTTTACAGATATTGATGGAACTTTCCTATAAAGTGGAAATAACATATTGGAATTCTTATTTGAGGTGGTGTTTTCCTTTAAATGATAGATGGTGTCTCGTTACATACAGTTTTACTTTTGTTACACTTTTATAATGTGAAATATCTCGTTCTCTGTCAGGGCTTGGAGCAGATTTAACATTCACTCTTCTTCTTTGCGGCTTGTGAGGTTAAAATATTTTTTCACAGTCTTAAATACTGATTTTTTTTTCCATCTTTTAAATAATCAGATTTGATTATACTCGTACAGTAGATTTGCTTTAGTATCTTTGCTATAAATTATCCTCACATTCCTTTTTACTCAAGACACACTATGTATAGGTGTACTTTTTTTAACTGAAAATATTGGATTACAAAAAAAATACAAGATGCACAAAACACATATATTCACTGACCCTAAATGTTCTCTGTTAAAGTACACTGATAGTGAAAAAATAGCTCCACAATTTTCCCCTTAATTACATAAAAAGATGATCCTCAGTGTCCTGATGTTTTCTACCTATAAAAGGACAATACAAATATAATTTAAACTATTATCTATGCACAATGCTGTTTGATTAATGCAGCAGAGAAGGAGGATTATTCCCACTTCTGTGTGTGTGTTGAGCATCCTGTTGTGCATTAGCAATATTTTTCTCCATAAACTATAATGCTAATAAACCTTACGTATGCAGCACTTTTCAAAACAAAGTTACAAAGTGCTTTACGTGGTTGAAACAGGATTAAAACGTTTCAGGACATTCAGGACTGCAATGACATAAAATCAGACCATTGAAGTAATATGAATACCCGACAATAATATAAGATAAAAACAAGATACATTTTGAGGAAAATATGTCACTGTTCTGCAGCCTCAGATCTTAAGGCGGGGCGTTCAGAGCTGAGGGGCCCTGACTGCAAAAGTTTGTTTACTCTTGTCTTGAATCAGCTCTTACAAACAGCCAGCGGAGCCCTGCCTGAGGATCTGATTATACTACACGAGGCATTTCCGTGATTGTTGATCTGATAAATATCCACGAAGTGTTTGAAACACTTGCTGTTTCATGCAGATTTACTTCCTTCTAATGTGTTTGCCTCATTTCACTCACACATTATTTGCTGAACTTATATGCATCCATTACTTTTCTTTAAGTTTAACTAAGCGTGCCAGCCTGGAAACTGTGTTATACTTTTGTGTACTTGAGCTACACAATTAGAGAAACATCTGTTTTCACTAACAGCATGCAGCTCCTCCGGGGTCAGGGGACTGTGTGGTCAAGCTACTAGACATACACCAATATTATCACTGAGTAGCTGTCTCTGCTGAATTCCTCTACTGTACATCTCTCTCGCTGCAAGTTGCGCTCACTGTTTACGGGTAAGTGCTCAGCTGCGTCTCCTCTGGATATAATTCACGCACACACACACACACACACACACACACACACACACACACACACACACACACAAGGTCTGCTCTTTGCTAAAGCTGCTGTAAGTCTTAAAATCTGGATGATAAAAAATAAATTCATCACTTCTGTCTGTTTGTGTGGCAATTATAATAAAAGGTTTAAGTACAACACAGCTCACCAAACCAATCCTATTAAAATCTCTTTAGTTAAACCATTTCCAGGAAATTCTCTGTCTAAGATTGGAATCCCCGACGTGACCTACATATGAGCGACAGTCCAGTGTGGCTGGTCAGTCAGCCAGAGTCCCAGAATTCAACCAAAACTACAATTACACATAACTGCCAAGCCATATAAACTCAACCGGCTGTGCCAGTTCACTGCCAAATGAGGCTAAAATGCAGTGGTGGAAGAAGTACTAAGATCCTTTAGTTAAGTTAAACCAGCAAATACTCTAAGTGAAAGTCCTACATTCAAAAACCTACTTAAGTAAAAGTGTGTAATTATTATCAGCAAAATTTACTTAAAGAATCCAAAGTAAAACAACTTATATGTGGTGTTTTTGAATCAATGTTACTGCTACATTAGTGTGTATGCTGCATTTTACTGCTGTAGATGTTAAAGGCTGTGCTCATTTTAACTATTAAATGTTTTTTAAGGTAGTTTAACTTTAACTTTTAATCATGCATCATATTCTACTAGATCATCATGAGCGTCGCTGTCCTGTGAGAACCACACATGTCTAAACATGTCTAAAGAACATTTTCTCAACCCATTAAAGAGCAGTTAATCCTTCGGTTTACAAAAACCACATACAGAATCCCTTAATTTGGAGATACATGGTTTTCAGTGGACAGGAAGGCTATCAAAAACTCTATTCTGAAAAGTAAGTACAGATGTCAGACACATGTGGTGGAGTAAAAAGTATAATGTTTTCTTGTGAGATGGAGTAGAAGTATAAAGCTGCAAAAAATTCAAATACTCAAGTAAAGTACAAGTGCCTTCAATTTGTATTTAACTTGAGTAAATGTACCTAGTTACATTCCACTGCGACCAAAAATAAAACTGAATTATATTTTTCTCACATGGCACCTTATACTCTGTAGTGAACTACATGATATTCCACACGTTTATACTGAATGAAACTGTAACATAATTCATCTACTGCACTTTTTTCTGCAAATATTGAGTCACAAATTCTTCCAGTTAAGACCTAACTCCACGGCAGTGTCATGTCGGCTGCCTCAGTTGTTTTTACTTTTGCTCAGGCTGTCCCTCTGTCCCTATCTCCAGCCATGTCTCACTTGACCCCAGACCATGCTGACTCTGTCACCTGACTCACCTTCGTCGCTCCCCAGTTAACCCCCTTGACATTAACACTGGTCCATTTCCACCTGCTCCTGGCCAGAATGGCAATGTTGTCACGCTTTTGCTTTCCTTTGCTCCTGTCTGCATTTGGGTCCTTTTCCTCGCTGCCTTGTACACACCCCGTGACAAGCAACAAGAGAAAAAGCAACAGGTGCTGCTTCATGGCAGAGGAGATATTTGATGAAAGCAGCAGATCATTGCAGCAATAGCTAAATAAAGGGGAAGTATTTTTACAGTAAGCCATGTGGTTAATTTATTTTGACTTTTTGTCTTATCTTTCTATTTAAAAAAAATCCAAGAAAAACTGACTGTAACTTCAGATACTGGAATGAAGGGGTTGTAATGTTATTGCAACAATACAAAGGCTACATGGGGCTAAAATCCAAACAGCTGTATGATAAATAAATACAGATCACAGATTGGACTAACTCAGAGAATGGAAATGCAAACCTGTAGAGGCATCTTTCTGGATAACTTCACTCAGGTTTTGTTTTAATCAATCAGCTAATTTTATTTGTCACATGTAATTGTATAAAGTACAATTCCAGTGAAATGTAAACATGTTCCTTCTGAGTGTAGAAGCTCTTCCTGAGCCTCTCAGTGCTGGCATGATGTATCCGGTACCTTCCTTCTGACCTCCCCAGGGAGAAAAGGCCATTTATGCGGTTGGTTGGTATCTTTAATGATTCTCCTGGCCGTATTCTCGCAGCGCCTTGTGTAAACATCCTTTATGCAGGGTAGAGATATTGTATGTTCAGTTAAACAAACCACTCTTTGCAGTGCCCTGTGGTCCTGTTGGTGCTGTTTCCTTACAGTGATGTTCCCTGTCAGGACGCTCTCAATGGTGCGGGGGTACAAATTCCTCAGTATTTGAGGGGAGCATCTGAGGTGAAACAGTCTCTGCCTTGCCCTTCTCACCACTGTGTCAGTATGCAGCACCCAGACCAGGCCCTCTGTGATGTGGACACCGAGGTACTTGAAGCTGTCCAGCCTCTCCACCAAGGACCCGTTAACTACCAAGTCCACCATCATCTCCTCAGTTTTGCTGATGTTCAGGAGTAGTTTGTTGTCCTGACACTAACAGGTCAGATCCTCTTCTCCTTACAGATGGGCTTTTTTATCATCTGTGATCAGGCACGTCACAGCTGTGTCGTCAGCAGACTCAATGATAGTTTTAAAGTCGAAAGTGTCTAAACAGTCATGTGTATACACACGCATCTTAAATGTCAAGGATGCGAAGCAGCCAAATATATTTCTATATCTGTTTCAAAGTGCAGGCTAGCCTTGGTTTGATGAGCTTTAATTTGTAAAGAATTTACTGAAAGCAGCCTGATAATACCATAAAATATACTTTTGTCTGTACAGTAGAGATGTGATTTTTTTTTAGCTGTTTAGTTTGACATTTGGGTTCTCACTGGAAAAAAAATAAGGGTAAAATGTTTTTTTTTCCATTGTCATTTAAACATCAAAATGTGAAGACCTGACACAGCTGTCTGTAAGAAATTAAAAATCTATTTGTATCTGACATTAAGTTTGGGATACATTATGATAAAGTGTTTCATTTTGTTGCCATTACTGCCCACCAGACTGATCATCCACACTTGGCCAAAAACATCCAAATCATTTGGGAGTAACTCTACAGTTGACAGACTCTAAACACGCAGGTCTGGGGTCAGATTAAGGTCAGGCTGTGGTCACTCTGGAGACATGTTGGAATCAGAGTGTAAATTTAGTTGCACTATCTTCTACAAGTTTGAGCAAACTCACCCTACCCTGCTTCCTAAGCATGAGTTCAGACTCTTAACCACATAAGGCAAGATTCTTTTTCTATCATCATTATTATTATTACAATTATTATTATTGTCATTATTAGTCTATAATTAAGCTATATCTTACCTGGAGTCATTGTAGGTGACATCCAGCCATTCGCCGACTTCAGTCTTCACGTTGTTAGAGTTGGGATAAGGCGGCCTCAGCATCCCGCCAGGGTACCACTGCTCAGGACGCATGGCGCTCCTCTCATATGGATTAGATACGAACGCGGTGTTGGCACCTGTGCTGTGCGCATTAGCGCACTGCCTGGAGCTCCAACACTGAGTGTTGTACCTCTCGTTAAAGGTGTAATTGCTGCTCCACAACGCCCCGGCAGATCCGACGTCCTCACATTTGACTTTGACGCTGTATTGTTCTGGCTGATAACCAGCAAACTTGTTCTCCATGGCTTCCCCGAACTCCCTCGCTTCATCTGGGGGCTCGTAGACTCCGCACGGCCGATCTGTTCCCGCGTGGCTGAACTGTGCCAAGCTGCCTGGCGCGGACGGAGCATAAGGGCAAGACGCAGCTCCCGCTGTGTCCTGATGATCTATCTCTTCTGAAGTAATGTCATCAGCCTCGCAGAGTGTAAAGTTTGGTTCATTCACTGATGATTGAGTGGGGGTGAAATATTGCAGACGCGCAGCAGGCTCTGAACTTTTGAACATTTCAACCAGTTGCTTCCGGTCATCTCGGTCGGGGCACTTGTACTCGGTGGCAGCAGCCTGGGCTCCGGGACAGCTCAGAGGCACGGCTCCTACTCCGAACAAATACTCCCCTCGCATGTGGTCATTTGCGGCGCACGGGGGGAGAGTGGCGTCCGTGTCGCTCGTGTCATTGGACTCCATGGCCAGTCCCAATGACACGGACACAGCTTTGCAAAGCTCCCTGGCTGTTTCTGAGATTGTGGCGCAGGCAGAAAAAGAGCGACTGTCGCCCACACGGCACTCAGCGTTTAACAATTCCTCTTGAGGAGCAGCAGCTGTCTGACAGCAGTGTTTTTCCATGTCACAGGAGAACAGATTCATGTGTCCGGAGTTGTAAATGTTTGCGTCTGCATTCTCGGGTCCCTTCAGACTGCCGTTCCCCGCTGAGTTTGTGCTGAAATAGAGCCGACTTTCTTCGGTTTTTAGCGTCATGCTGGGAGCGCTCACACCGCCGACTGTCTTTATTATCTCCCCCCCTGGCCACATTCTGCTCCAAGATAACTGTCGGTTAGTTTGGCTCATTTCCCAGAAGGTGAGAGATCGAACTTTGCACGACAAAGGTCTGTGTAACTCTCACGTTGTGGTTAAAAAAAGGTTTTGGTAAAGGTTTCTAGAAGAGCTACAGGAGTCACAAACTCCTCCTAAACTGAGATCCTCAGAGTCAGAGGCGCACAAGTTGGGTTTGATGAGAAGTGAATTCAGGAGAGGACTTTTGTATCCGCACTTTCCCCGACTTAAATAAAAGCAGGGCGTTGAATCATTCATTTGTCAAATTTCACATTTTGAGATGTTTTTGCGGAAAAGAGACGGATTCAGGTTTATTATTCACGTGCCATGTCTGCGCTTCACACAAACCAGCCCCATCATTTATGTAATATTTGTGTCTCCGGTATTCGCATTTTTATGGATACACCTCTGGCTTTACTCAAGGCACGAGCCTATTTCCAAATTCAGTCCTTAGCCTACACATCAGTCATTGCTGTTTCCCCCCAGGATAAATTAAAAAATGATATTCTAAGTAAGTGTTCGCACGCTGATAACATTTCAAAGTAAGTGGTCAGTTATTCAGATCATTCAGATAACATGTCACCACCAACGCAGTCATCGAGTACACACTGACCAGTTAAGTAAATGGGTCAAAAGGACACAGCCTACCTTTTTAAGAGGGATTCATCAAAACAAACAGATTTAATTTTACATTCAGTAATATACTGACATCTGGGGATGTTTTACAGAGCCATGCATTACAAATCAACATAAACAAAAAATGGTGCATTTGCCACTACACACTTATTTTAAGGATCAGTTCTGTGCAATAATGTGGGAAGTCCCTCATCGCATTTTACCTTAAAAATGTGTTTTGCTTTTTTGTTACTTTACTGTTTGTTTTCACATTCATCTGCTGAGGGAGTAAGGTGTTGTTCACAGCTATTTAGAGGCCAGTTGTTAACCAATATTCAACTTACTGAAGTGTGGAAATGTAGAAACATGAAGCCACCAGTGCACACACACTGAGAATATGTATGAGCGCTGTGTCAAGTGTAACCTTTGAAATGAACAACATTTGCATATTCATAGGTTGATTTTTCAGTGAGGAAAAGGGAGTGGAAGTAAACATTTTTAACAAGGTAATTGAACTTTTTGTGGAAAAAACACATCAGTGGTGATCTTAGATTCTGGGGGCCCAGGCAGAGAAGCCCATCGAGGGCCTGACAGTTGTGATGACAGTTACACCTAACATCGTATATATGACAGTTACAGGCAGCTGACTGTCCTAACAGTATCTAGTTGTCATACTATGGCAAGAAGGGGGTCTCTATGGAGGTTTTGGCACAGCAGTAATGCACATGGTGCCTTTATGTGGGTTTATAGTTTTCATTGCAAAATGTGCTAATAACAGTGGCCATCAAGGGCCCATTTTCACAAAGTTTTTGGGGATGGCCCCAAACATTTGCCTGGTTTACCTCTCCTGATGGTGCCCCCCTGATTATTACTCAGAGTATTTTTATATAACACTAAGTCCTACCGTATATAGATACAGTATACATATATTTTAAAATCATGTCTGTGTAGTTATATTTCATGTTCACATACCATACACAAATTAGCCAGTAATCACTGCAACATGGCTGTGAGTGCACCGTTCCACTGTTATAGACAGATGTGGCATCTCCAGCATTTTTTAGTAGGAGTTCATTAGCTGAAGATGTTTCTGGAAAAAAACATTTAAGAGACATCTAAATTACATTTAGAGCAGCCATTAGCTTTTGGAACTTGTGGCACCTCTTTCCTTTTCTCCAGCCACTGCCTGAACAGATGAGGGCCGAGATTTTTCCAAGAAAGCGCAATGCTTTTGAGATTGTCTGGCTTCCCAAGTCGGAAATTTGGACAGAAAAACTACTTGCATGTTTATAAAACCAAGGTCATGGCAGTTAAGGTAACTAAAGAACGTTCCCTCATCAGTCCAGGCATCTCTTTGGTCTACTCCTTGGACAGTGTCTCGCTCAGAGCTCACGTCATCTGGATTAGTTTCATCATTCAGGTGCTGCAGTTCTGCTTTTACATGATTTATAAATGGTACAAGAATGAATTCTTCATCATCAGTGGCCTCAGGTACCCTGCATATTCATATCCAGAGCTATTGTCATCAAAAGCCTCTAATATCAAAGAGAACGCTGCTCTGCATTAAACGTGACAGCCAGGTGCTGCACCATCATTACTGTGTGTATAATCTAACATAAACCATCTTTTTATGATTATTCACGGGGCCAAACAGGAAAACAAGAAATTCACATCCCACTCACCAGCATATAACTTACACATGTCCTGTCCTGCTCTCTGACGACCTTTTCGACATTTTGACACCAGAACATTGTTAAAAACAAATAGTTTGAGGAAAAGCAGGGAGTTGAGTGCTGAATTTTATGAAATTATTAAATTAGACAGTATGTTATAATGTCCCAGGTTGTAAAAGGTATGCATTCAAGCAAAGGCCTAGGTTTTGTCTCAGCAAATATGAAATAGAGGGTTTGGAGGTCCTGTGCCATAAAATGTTGAGCGTCAAACACTTCATTACTTACATTCTGGTGAATTTTGATGCACTTATTTCCACAGTTTCTGCATCAGGTTATGGTGTAAATGGTTTTAACTTTGTCAGAGTTACATTCCAATGCACATGAAACCAAACATAAATATTCTAGTTGTCTTGTGTATTCTTTCAGTCTTCCCCACAACTCAGCCTGATGCATTTTGTTTCGTTTTAAATGTCTGGATCTTGACTAGAACTTAAAACAATGCCCCGTGATATGAGTATCAGTTTATGCTGTAAAATGTGGGCTGTGGTGACAAACAGCAGCAGACCTTTCTTTTTACTACAATAGTTATTTTGAATGAAGTGCTGTGATGGAGATTCTCCTCCATCTTGTGATGTGTTCCTTGTTCTGGATAAATGTTTGTGCTTGTGAAATGTAGGAGGATTCACTGGTCTGCAGCTCTTGGCAGCCATAGACGCCAGTCCAACCCAACCATGAAACAACTGAGCAGTTGGGCCAGAACCACACACAGGCATGTTGGCTGCTCGATGGTACTCTATACACAAGGGTGAGCTTAGGTGCCGTAACTTGTGTCACTTCTCTAAAGTGCTCAATACATTAGGAAAAATGCTTATTTTAAATGACAACCATATGACATGATTAACGTTGTTTGAAGAGTCTTAAGAAGCCAGAGAAGTTGAAACCCAGCACAGTGCAGTTAATATCATTTATTTATAGAGATTAAAGAAAAATAATGAAAACTCTTTTTTCCCTTAGTGTAAATTTCTTAAATCTCATACTGCACAGTGGACATATCGTGAAAGCCATATGGACATTATTAATGCATCAACATTATCATCATTATCATCATATAGCCTTTGGGGACCCCTTGCACACACATGAGATTGAAACTATGAAATCAGTGAGGTGTTGCACCAGTGCCTCAGCCTTTCTACAAACTAGATATCACCTTCCTTTCTGTTTTCAATGCCCTGAAGCTGAGAACAACTCTTCAGCAACAAACAAGAAAAAAGGCCAAAAAGCTTCAAAAGGCTTCGTGTGACAGTCATTACTGCAGTCAATGCCTCAAAGCTTCTCATATCTTTTTCAGTACAAACAGGAAGAGGGTTTGAAAACTTTACAGGGGAACATCACCTAAATTATATCTTCCAATATGTTATTTCCACAGCCTAGAAAAGTTCAATATTTGAACTTTGAAAGTTCAATATCAGAGACCAGAGAAGTAGAGAAGTCTCAAACTTGTGATGTCACAGGGTATAAAGTCTGGAGCTGCTCCATAGACAATGAATGGGAGCCTGATTTTGTGGACCTACAGAATGTTTGGTTTTGTTTGTCTGTTTGTTTGTTTGTTTGTTTGTTTGTTTTGGACCCAAATGAACTTTGTTCCATTGTTTGTCTGTATCCATATACTCAGAACAGTCCTCTGGGTGCTCTCACTGCCATCCAGAACATCTTCCCCAATTCACTATCTATGGAGCAGCTTCAGACTTTATACCCTATGACATCACAAACTTGAGTTTTAGCACTCTAGTTTTTGGATTTTGGAGAGAGTTGTTAATTTTCTACTAATAATTTTGGTCCGTCTTGGGAACAACATGTATGAATTTTAAAAATGAGGACAGTTCCTCTTTAAAATCACTTCTCAGCCAATTATTAACATTCCGCCAAATGATCAATAATGAGGCTAACTGCTGGGGGACAAATACTGGAAACAACTTACCGTCAATGAAGATCAGGTACCTAATAACTGGTTCGATGCTGATCAGTTGGAGAACTGCCCGGGCTGTGACTGTGCATTACTACTGAACACTGCTAACACAGTTAAAGGCCTACTGTGTAGGAGAAAGTGGCCTCAAGTGGTGAGGTTACAGAACCAAAACTTCCTCTGTGTGCCAGTCTTGTAGGAGAACTATGGTGGCTGAAACAAAAACGTGAAAACACAAATGGCCCTACCTAGTGTGTGATTTGTCCATTAAGCGCTACTGTAGAAACAACATGATGGACTTCATGGAAGAGGACCCACTGTGTGTGTAGATATAAAAGGCTCATTTTGCAGTAGTGAAAACAGAACAATTCTTATTTTCAGGTCATTATAAATTAATGAAAACATCCATCCATCGATCCATCCATCCATCCGTCCATCCATCCATCCATCCATCCATCCATCCATCCATCCATCCATCCATCCATCCATCCATTTTGGTAACCACTTATCCTCTTGAGGGTCCCGGGGGGCTGGAGTCTATCCCAGCTGACAGTGGCCAAGAGGCAGGGTATACCTTGGACAGGTTGCCAGACTATTGCAGGGCTAACACATAGAGACACACAACCATTCACACTCACATTCACACCTATGGGGAATTTAGAGTCACCTAGCTAACCTATCCCCAACCTGTAAATCTTTGGACTGTGGGAGGAAGCCGGAGTACCCAGAGAAAACCCACACTGACAGCATGCAAACTGTGCACAGAAGGGCTCCCTCCTGGGACTGAACCAGGAACCCTCTTACTGTGAGGCAACAGTGACATGAAGACATCTTACATTAAATAAATAAAAAGTTATAACTGATCTGTCTCTGTAGCGATATGCATCCTGTACATTCAGCTGAATTCCCTGTGATTTGTGTTCATATACAAGTCTTTCACATTCATTTTTGAAGAAAAAAAAGCCACTTGAATTCTGATTTTGAACACATATTGCACCAAAACTCATATATACATATATCATAGTGTATTTAAGCACATAGGACAGACCACCTGTAGAAGTATGAGTTCATAGTGTAGGACTACTACACAGTTTTTTTAATGGGTTCCAAGTTTATGAATTCTCTTAATGGAGCAGATGAGGGTGAATGTGTTTTGCATCACATCTTTGATCCACTGGCTGTGTGATGGAGGGGTTACATTCTTTCGTTAAAATGAAATTGAGCGTCTAACTAATAGAGAGGAAAAGGCAATGACCTTCTGTAAGTGAGCAGGGAGATTGGAATCATCTGGAACTGAGAATATACCAAAAATTGGTGGATAAAGCATAATATTACAGCCATAAGTCTTGGAAATGATGTCAAAAAAGGATGATATGGGATATAGGGTTTACGTTTGGGAATATGCTTGCAAGGTAAGAGAAGTGTAGCAGATGTAGCACAGTTTAAACTGTACTAAGGTGTGTCTTAAGTACATTGCAGAGGCATGCACCCTAGAAAGGGCCATATCCCGTTCCTCATCTGACAGCAGGACCCCAAGATCATTTCAGCCCAGTGGTGACAAGAAAATGGCATTGTATGTTTCAGCAAACCACAGATACATTTGTACATTTCATATGTATAATATCAACATCGTAAAGTGGCATAGTTCTAATAACGTGCAAATGAGCTAACTTTGTCATTGTCATTCCAACAGGTAAAACAGCCATGTCTGTAAAAAAAACAATAGCTTTTTGTGCCACTATCCCAATTGGATAAACTGCAATGGCTCACTTCAAAACACCCCCGTTTGGTGCCCAAAAAACAGCCGGAAACACAGCAATGACTCACTAAATCACTACCGGTTTTGTTGTTAGTTGGTCTCAAACAGTGGTCTGCAGCTTGTCAGGGACCTTACCTAGGTGACACAACATCTACCCTCCCCTCCACCTCCTGATGACAAATTCAGCTCATCTACTACGTCACTTTTAAAACACTGATATGATCCGAATGAAACATGCAAATATATAATATTCATGGTTTGCAGAAATGTACAGTGAGAATATCTTATTTAGATAACTGGGCTGAGTCGGCTGCCAAGCTACATACCACTGTTTGAGAACAAGTGGCAACCTTTGGGACTGGAAAATGAAACCAACATGGAATTGCCAAAAACTGTGGTCATTTGTGTGACCACTTGAGGCTGGCTCCAAAAGACAGTCAACCTCCATTGACCCCCATGTTATAATGCCCAACTCTACAGCAGAAATCAACATGTTTACAGCCTGGTACAAAAAGAAGTTTTGGTCTTTATAGCTAATTTCCCCCTTCATGACAACTGTACACAGAGTGAATTTTGTTTTATAACTCTCCCATTTACATTTTATTAAGGCTTAAAGTTACACATTATTAAGGGATCTCAGTAAGATCCAACCCTCACTCCTCCACACTGCCAGCCTCTTGCTCAAATATGGTCATCTATGGCTCCAAAAAAACAAGATGGCGAAATGCGGAAATGCTAAACTCGAGTCTTCCAAATTGGAGTCCACAAACCAATGGGTTGCTTTAGCTTGTTTTTTTTTCAGTCTATGTTTAAGACCAACAAAAAATAACACCAGTTGTTTTGTAGTGAGCCATAGCTAAGTTTCTAGAGGCGATTCTGCCAAATAAAGTGGATGTTTCTTAAGTGAAAAACATGATCTTTTCCGAATTATAATCAAATGGTTTTTTAGGCCTAAACATAACCACATGAAAACCACAGTGTACTGATATGTAAAGAAATATAAAGCTTTGATATATTTGCTACAATAATGTACAAATGTTACATATCCTCAGTTTGCAGAAACGTACAATGCCAGCATTTATTCTGGTGACTTGGTTGATAATTTCCCCATTGTTCATGAGTATGAGATGTAGAGGGTTTTTACTGTATCTGGTGATGACCTGAGCATAAATCATTGAGACTATACTCTTATTTAGAATATTGATTTTAACAAAAAATCCAGGCAAGATAATGTTGGGATAGTTGGAAAATTAGAAAACTTCGTGTCCCCTTCTAGCAAGTCCCTGATTTGTAAATAACAGAAAAAAAATGATATTAGTCCAAATTTTCTGATTAATTGTTCAAAAATGACAAAAGTGTTATAATTTACAGGTTCCTAATGCTATATGTACTGCAGTCATACCATATTTAAAGACCTTTGACATAGTTAAAAAGCTCATTGTTCACCATAGAAAAGTGAATAGAAATGTTCTGAATACCCAGCACAGGCTCTTTTTGAGCTGATTCACAAAGTGTAGTGATGAGTTGCAATTATATTTCCATTAATATTTTGAACAATGGTAAAGATGCACAGAGCAAAGCAGGGAGTGAATGTGGAACTCTATATACTGTACATCATGAAAACAGCTGGCCTGTGACTCAGAGTGCATTATCACATAGCCTGCCAAAAGACATATTTATAGCACATGTATATTTACATATGAACATCTGTCCTGCCGCATCGGTGACATGTTTGGAAGTCTGTGTTTTTCCCTGCCCGTGCTGTGTCCTTTGGTTTGATACTGATCATGATAGTGGATCTGAGGGTTGTTTTTCTCATAAGGTTGAGTACTGATCTTAACTTTTCTTTCAGGATGGCCTTCACAGAGATTTTTTTTCTTATCTCCCTTATCTCACCATTTTACCCATTGCCAGCTGGGAGAAGAAGACCCGGTGTGGGAGGCAGCCTTCTGTCACTCTGACACAGTGGTCGTTGTTGATGGGCTGTATCTACAAGAGCAGGGCCTTAGTGCTGGTGCTGTTTGTCTCTTAAAATATACTGGCATTTGTCCTGCAGCTCTCCCTTAAAATGCCAAGGCTTCCTATTGCTGGTGGAACCCTTCAAATGGCTTGCAACACAAGACTCCATGTGGGTCAGCCATTACACGGCATAAGTAGTTCTTGCCATGGAAGAGCTTAGAAGATTTGAAAAGTATGCTTATTTGGCATTTTTTGGCAAACAGTTTACAAACTGTTGGCCATGTGTGTCAAAGCAGTCCCAAGACTGCTCTGAAAATCACAATGTAAACCACAATTAAGGTGTGTTGCTGTTTTATGTTACTGTCTTCTCTGTGGAGCTCTTACACCAAACAAAAATACCACTGACTCCAAACTTAACCATATTGACAGACAGGCAGCTCTTTAAAACACACAACATGGGGCTTAAAATGAGCTGACGCATTTAAAATAGACAAATCATAGGCAAGGCAGATTTGTTTATTAGAAACTAAAAAATGACAGTGAAAGTTATACAAGTAAGTTAAAGGAGCAGTGTGTAAGATTTAGGGGGATTTAATGGCAGCTAGTGGTGAGGACTGCAGAATGCAACCAGCTGATACTTCGCCCGGCTAGAATCCCTTCAGTATTCAATGTTCAGGGAGTTTTTATCAGTGGCGGCAATTTCCTCAAAGGTCTCTTCCTCTCCAGAACAAACAGACCAGATGATTTAAACTGTTAAATACATTGAATTAAGCAAGGTCACGTTCTAAACCAGTGTTTCCATGGCTCTATATTATAAACAAAAGAAAACACACTTATATTATATTTCATTTCTTCCAGTATATCACACTGAAACAGAATACATTGATCAAAATGCAATCTCAAAATCTATCGACTGACGACAAGTTCGCTTCATATTAGCTTTGTAAAAATGTATGCAGTCATATGCAGATATCTGTTTAAAGAGATTAGCTGAAATGAGGAAATCTTGGCTTGGATAGCCGCTGGCTACATCAGATCACCCTGAAATACTGTAGTGACCCATATTTGAGTCTGACCCGCAGCCCTTTGCTGTTTGTTGTGCCCTCTCTCTCTCCCCTCATTTCATGTCTGTCTATCTATCCTGTCTGCCAAAGACAAAAAAAACAAAATCATTCTGGAAAATTTCACTGATAGTTTAATGGTGCAGCTATTTGCTCTTAACTATAATAACCCTGTTGTTTTATGTGGTGTTTTCTTGCTATCTATTGAACTATTCAAGTGGAAAACATCAGAAAGCATTGTTCAGCATCATTTAGATCTAGACACACATGCTTGGTGTTGAATGTCAACCCTCTTTGCCTTCTTATGTTTCCTCTTGCTCTCTGTTCAACTAACCAATGAAGCCTGTTCTTAAGTACACTGAACTTTGAGCCTTACGTATGTACGTTATTTCGCAATAAATAAAGAACCAACATGAAAACATCATGTGACTATGTGACTGAGGCTGCAAACTGAATTGCCCTGTGGGGATAAATAAAGTTGTTTGAAGTTGAAGTTGAAGTTGAACATCAGCTTTTACTTGGTCTTAACCACGTGAGAACAGATACACGTCTGAGTGTGTTAGTGGATTTGGAAGTCTTGATTAAGATGTTTGATTTAATAAGAAACATATAAAATCTGTTTTATAGATTACATCATCAGAAAAGCAACCTGGAGCGTTGCTGGCCAGTTCACTTATGAGTGAACGTTACAACATCATAAACCCTCATCCATGTGACCAAGCCTTGGCTTGTTACCAAGCAGTGCATGTAGGCCAAGGATCCCTCCTTTTGATGCACACTCACCTTGATGTTGTCCGGGACAACATTAGCCCATTAAGCCAGGGGGACAGGAGTAGAGATCCTTTAGAGGCCAGGTGAGGAGGAGGTGAAAACCAGGCGGGCTTAATTAAGTTAAAATAATGACACTTTTTAGTGTTGACAACTATACTTTGCTATTAAAAAAGAAACAATGTGCATCTCTCCAAGGTGCACATGACAGTTACATTAAAGGAAATCAGGATTAAAATGTCTGTTTATCAATATTCTATGAGCTCTGGCAGAAAATGATATGCAAATGTGCATTATCTCATAGATAGATAGTTTATTTGTTCTTTTCCACTGGTGGTGTACAACTTCGACATACTGAATGCATATCACAATACGCAGGACATGCAAGAATTAGCACAAAAGAGACAAAAACATGGTTGAGCATGGATTGGCATTATCGGGTTATATTAACACTCTGGTAAAGACCTCCTCCTCAGTGAGGACTTGAAGTTCCGACTGGAAACCTTCATGCTGTTTGTGACCTTGAATTTTCACTTTCGCAGATTTCCCTGTTTTTTGGGGAAGACGATCTAATGTCTCAGCCTTGGCAATTTGCCTCTTAGAAACCTTGCTCTGCTCTCCCACACATTCCCGCCTTTATCTCCACCCTCTTTCAGCCTGAGGGTGAGGGTAATATTAGGCTTCATATACTATCAGAAAAAGTAATAGTGACAGTAAGTTGTTATTGTGAACTCTTGCCAAATATTTATGCAGGGAAAGTATAATTTGCATGTCGGTTTTCTCACTGTGGAAACGGCGAGGTTTAAGCCAGAGCAAACACAAATGAGGCATTTTAATGTCGCTGCACTGGAATACTGTCATTTTATTTTACAATAGAAAGTCTTAACATTAGGAGGCAAGTTAACGAGTCAATTTCAGTGAGCACAGCTTATATAATGTCTCTCTCTTGAAAAAATAAAGTTGCTGAATTGTGCTTAAGCCTGCTGAAATGGGTTTCAGCAGGCTTAAGCAAGGCTACAATAGGGCAAGAAAATGCAGGTGTTAAATGTTTCTGTGGGCGTTCTTATCGGGGACATTTCTGTCTGGCAGTCTTCCATGGCCTTCATAGTGCCTGTTCCTGCTGGAACAAAATTCAGTCCTTCAAGAATGGACAAAAAAAGGGAATGACCTTAAGAGAAGAGAAGAGAAGAGAAGAGAAGAGAAGAGAAGAGAAGAGAAGAGAAGAGAAGAGAAGAGAGAAGAGAAGAGAAGAGAAGAGAAGAGAAGAGAAGAGAAGAGAAGGACATCAAGGCGGCTCTGATGTTTGCCCAATATGTGGTAATTTTGGATGCTGCAGGTCACATGATGTCCTTGGTTGATATACTGTACAACCACTGTGATGTGTGTAATCTGGCTTTTTTTTTTTTTTTTTTTTTTTTTTGATGGACCAATTTCAAGTGTATATTTAAAGTAGAGTATTTAGTTCTGCTCTGTTAGATAAAACATAAAGTTTCTTTTTTCTCATGTATGTTGACAGGTCCGCCATTTAGCCTACTACATTACTAGAAATGTTTGTTTTAAAGAATTTAACATATTATTATGGATCTACTGACAGGAGCATTTGTGGCACCTATATTGCATCACAGGTGCAAACTCTGCAATCATTGATTGTACTTTATGTTCCAAAGTCCAGCACAGCATGGGACCACCTGTGTTGCAGTCAAAACACAGAAAATAATCACAAAACTTGTTATTTTTCTATTCCTGTGTACCATTTTCTAAATATTAGAGTATCCATTTTGTATTGTCAGTACCTCAGTTTTTCCTCTTTCTTGAAATTTGTTTTTCTTAATTCAGATGTTGTTTACTAATTTCAAAAAGTCCTTCACAGCAGACAACACAAACTGCCTATCTACAAGCATTACACAGATTTAGTCTAAATTGTCTTTTAGTCTGGGTGATAGCAGTCAGTAATGTGCTATGTCTCAGTTTTTCTTGCACATTTTATGGAGGAATGGTGGGAAAGAAATAGACAAGAATAGGTTGTTAATTACTATAAACAGTACAGTATATGTGTGCATAAATTTGAAAGACTCCAAGATTACCTTAAAAACTCTATCACTGACTGAAATAATGCAAACTATGACTGCATTTGCTTTTAGATTTCAACCTAATTTTGAACCTAATTTGATTAATTAATTATTAAATTAAATTAAATTAAATTAAATTAAATTAAATTAAATTAAATTAATTCAATTTGCTTTTAGATTTCAACCTAACTTTGAACCTAATTGATATGCTTGACTGATTAAGCAAAAGCATTCCTAAAAACACCTCTCTTTAAGCTGTGACACCTTCTTAATGAAAAGTTTGTAAGCATTGTTGCATCTACTGAGACCACAGTGACATTGAGGCAGTTTTCTGCCAGAACTTAAATACAATCTGACTTTCCTTGTACTCAGCATCTCGTGGCTAATAGAGGAACTGCATCATAACAATGCACTATGTACTGATGGTATGCAGACAGTTGCAGTTGCCCAAGTCCAACCAATTTTTCATACTTCTCCCATCTGGCCGCAGATACAGGGTACTGAACTGGAAAAAAAGCCCATTTTAAAAGAAGTTTTGTCCCCTCAGCCATCACAGCCCTAAACAAAAACATGTAGATTTAATATTTCACCCCTGTACACTGTCTACGTCATGTTTATGTTTATATGGTTTTTCTGTGGTATGTGTGGGAGAGGGTTATTTGTTATTTGTTATCTGGGGAATATGTGGGAAGAGGGTCTGTTATCTGTTATCTGTTATATGTTGTGTATGCTGCCCTGAAACCAACAATGATGTGTGAAAACAATTATCCCCCTTGGGACATTAAAGAACCTAACCTAACCTAACCTAACCTAACCTAAAGTCAAAGAGTAAATCATCAATGATTTCAACAGGAAGTGGTGCACTTTGATGTATTATTTTTCTAAAGGTAACTGTGATTTCAAATTTGCACATAATGGATAAACATAAAATAAATCACCAGCTAAAGAGACTAAAAGCCTGACACAATAGAAGTTAATGGAATTTTGTTTGTGGTGTTCAAAACACTGAGAAATTACACAAAACTCTGTGGGATTGAGTTATTGTTATTTTTTCCAGACAGTGCAATACAGACACAAAGCCTTTCAGTTCAACACCAGAAAATGGTGCCAACTACACGTATCCAACTACAAGATACTGCTTCTTCAAAGACCTGTGTTATTGTATTTTAGCCCATTGCAACAGCCCAAAGAGGTGGCAATAGACTGGTGTACAAGACCAGGCAATTCCTGCAGGATTACACAGCCTTTGCTTTAACCTCTGACCTGCACTTATTTAAACTTTAATCACGCTTAAAATGTCTCATCATTGTTCTTACAAATCAGACATCTACTGTACAGTATTACCTATGCCTAATGCCAGGACACAGATGTGTTCATGCTGAATAAAAGGCCAATCATTTTGAAAACAAGGTACACATACTGTATGTATGGACACCATACTTTTCTAATTTGTCCTTCTTATACATCTTGCTGTTTTGTTTTTTCCATTTGCTTTAATATTTTTTTCACTCATTTTCCAAACAGTGAGAGTCACCAGCCAAAATGACACATTTTGCCAAAACAGTAAAAACATGCAACAAAACTCAAATATTTCCATCAAACAACACAGCTTGTGGTCAACTGAATATATTCTGTCAACCAATTACACAGTGGACAACAGGATGCAAAATGCAGCCATCAGCGTGATTCAGTTTGACCTTACAAATTAATGCTTACTGCCTGTGCTACTTGTTGATACTTTACACTGCCATAGCATGTGCCAACAAAGGAAGCAAGCTGCATATCACAGCATGTGTGTTATTCTTTTCTCCAAAGATGTTGTGCTCACTGACGGTGTACCTGCAACTCTCTGCACCTGCACGTTTTACACGTTTTTGAAATACTGTAAGAGGCGAGATTCTCTTAGAAAGTCTTCTTCATTCATTTTATTACATTCATAATTCATTTTTACATACCCTTGGCTTCTTTGATCCATGCTTGTAAACAGCAGTTCTGTGTTAACTGTTTTGGAAACGCATGTGAGAATTGTGTGAAACCAACGAAAAGGTGTCAGCACATTTGCAAGAGAAGACTTCTGCTGTGCACAGAAGGTGATGATGAAGATCAAGTAGATCCCATTTTCATTAAGAGTGTCTTAGAAATTGAGAAAAACTGTGATGGGGCTTTATTGCTAACTTCGCAACCCATCCATTCTCCAAAGCACAGAGGTGGGACTTTATTGACCTCTCAGAGGACGGGGTCAGCGATGTTTGTATCAAAGCTGTTGCCGACCTTCAGTTAGTTTACATCTGCTTCATATTTGCTCGCAGTCAGTGAAATCTTTAGTATAGAACAAACTGTAAATTAAATTTACAACCCCGAGTGTAGAGTGTTTATGTAACTGCTTTACCTGTCAAATAATTATATTGGCAGAAGTACAGTAGTCCATGCAGTGAAACTGCTCTTACAAACAATATGCCAATAAGAGCAGTTTTGTCAGTGATTTTCTGGTTTTGCTTTTTTTTCACTCATTTAAAAATCATACATCTAATATATTCTCTAATAAAGCAAACTGAGATTTTTTTTAATTCTGTGATTCTCTAACAAAGTTTTTATTACTTTTTAATAAGTAATTAGATTTTTTTTTTTTTTTCAGACTTATTGCAAGAAATGTGGAGAGGGATAATATGAGCTAATGAAGTCTTAACACCTAAACATATCAAAAAAGGTCTATGTTGTACCAAAGTCAAATATGACATTAATGAAAATGAAGTATGAGGAGGTCTACTGTTTGTAATTCAGCACATAGTTTCATACTAATAGTCCACAAAATCAACCTGAATTGCAGGACAGTCACTTTGAGCAGGCCTGGTATACAGGTTACTTGTCAGAATAATAAAATCATACTCCTTGTTAATAGATAAATACTTTCACATCTTGCACAGCAATACAAGGAACTGTACAGACGTTATGTTTTGCATCATTTGAAGTTTTACTAGCCGACAACGGAGAGTTTGTTCACTGTAAAATGAATATGGCAAGCTCTTCAGTTTAGTGTTTCACTCTCCTGCACAGCTGAACACAGGTCTAACTGAGGGCCTCTTTGCAAATGTGAAGCATTTAAAATGTGTTTTTATTTGAATGAATATTAGTTTCAAAAGCATCCATTTCATCTTATAAGGGTAATTTAAAACACAAAATCTAGGGTTATGCCAAGTATCCCCCCCCTCAATAGGATATTTCTACATTATTGAAACTGGCTTGGTGAACCTGTTCAAATCAGAACTTTAGTTCTAGAGTTGGTCAGGTTTAGGGGTTAGGTTAGGGTTTGAAAAATCTTTACGACCTTAAGATACAAGAAAACACCTGCCACCATTTAAGACATATTGTGGTAAGAGAAGTTTGTTTTGATTCCACAGGGATCATACAGAATATTACGAAAACAGTAACTGGACAGTAACTGTATCATCTTTGCTCTGCAGGCCTCACTCCTTTAACCCAAGGCTATTGCTCTCATCCATTGGCCTGAGTAGAAATTGGCAGTGTATTCATTAGTTATGGTTGACTTCAGGCAGCTATCTAAACAACTATGTTTGATTTAAGAGAGTGATAAAATTAGGTAAACCACCGGCTTATATTTAGCAGGGACTGCAACGTGTTAGCTGGGCAGTTTAAAAAGGACACTGGAAAATAAATGACCGAGAAACTGAAGTTTAATGTACTTGAGTAAAACATTTTCGAATGTTGTATCGAAATTTTCTCAACAAAACTTTGCATGTGCAGATGTACCAAATTGACATGCAGGTTGACAAGGGCCCTGGATATTTCCCGGGATTATTCAGTGTTGTGTAAGAGCACTAAACAAATTTTTGTTTGGTCCGCAAAAGTTCTCAAAGCAATCACACTAATTGTTGCCTGGGTGACTTTGGTGGATCAAGAAACTGAGCCAATAATGATTCATCACATTAAAAGTGATAGCAATGTGACAATATAAACTAATTACATCTATAAGTGAAAAATAAAAACAAATGTCTAACTATTGTCTGGACTTACTTTTAAAAGTTTTTACGATTTCTTTCACCTTCTGTAAGAAAAAGTTCTATTTTACTATTTACTATTTTGAACAAGGTTAAAAAGTTCTCGCTGTGGCTTGGTGAATGCACAGTATGTTGCAAAACAAGAGTTCAAATCTATGATCAAGCCTCACAGTTTTGTTTTGACAGTATCAGCTTCAGTAAAAAATGAACTCTTTCGAACAGGCAACTTCATTCCAACTTTTCTCCATTTGACAGGTGCGGACGGGTGTCAATTTAAGGATGCAAAAAGTTTTCAAAAACCTGCACATTCAGACGATATATACTCGGAGCAGGACAGGAGAACACGTGAAAGACATTAATTTGTCTCTGAGAAATTTAAGGAAAAACTAACATTAAGTGTCTTAGAACGTCTTAGTAACAGCTTCAGTTTGCCTTGGCGTTGATCCTACAGGTCTATGGGACAGTTAGAAGAATGAAGAACATTCCTCCAAAAGATATTCCCTCATCCGGTGTTTTGACGAGGATAATGGTGGAGAGTGGTGTCTTACACATCAGTCCAAAATCTCCTATAGGTGTTAAAATGGGTAGAGATCTGGTGACTGTGAAGACCATATATGATTCACATCAATTTTACACTCATCAAACCATTCAGTGACCCTTGGTGCCCTATGGATCATAACATTGTCACCCTGGAAGAGACCCTCACCATCAGAATAGAGATGTTTCATTATAGGAAAAAAACGATAACACATAACTACTCTGTATTAATTTGCAGTGACCCTTCTCTCTAAGGGGACAATTGCACCCAAACCATGCCAGCAAAATGACCCCCCCCCACAGGATAACAAGCCACTGGCTACCCTGACTGTAGCAGTCAAGCATTCAGGTCTGTACTGTTCTCTTGGTCGACAGCTCACATGCATTCGCCTACTTGTTGACAATATGGTGAAGGATGACTCATCTGACCATGTCACTTTTTTCCACCTCTTTGACCAGTGCCGATGGTCTTTGTACCACTGAACTCTTAAATGTATCTCTATTATAATGAGGGGTTTATCTATACGCAGATTGTGACACAAAGGTTCCCTGGACCTGGATGGATATTCAGGTCTTTCCTTTGATTTTGTCACCTTTGCTAAAATTGTTACTGTTACTGTAATTGTAGTCTTGCTCACCAGACCTTTCTCAAGAAAAGAAAGGTCTGGCTGGGCCGACTCTCACTTTAAGATTGGAGAAAAAAACGCCCCGGCTTTTTTTTATTTCTTTCAACCAATCACAATTGTTCTGGGCGGTGCCACAGCAACGGTGCGCTTGCAAAAATATTGCCGGGGGGAAACAGGTTTTGGTGTAATAAGCCCACAAAAATATCGCCTACAGGACGCCAACCATGGCAGAAAAATGGCTACATCCCCGCAAGAACAAACACCGCAAAAGTTAGTAAAGGACGTGTTGAAAACTGCTACACAACCGGAGGTGGTAGGGCGGGACTTCAGCGGGTGGCTCATTCCGCCCAATGAGAGGCTGATCTATGCAGCGAAGTTCCGCCCACTCAGACTACTGTAACTGATACTGTCTCATGACCTTAAAGGGACAGTTCACCACAGAATCAAAAACACATTTTTTTCTCTTTCCTGTGATGCTATTTATCAATGTAGTGTTGTGTTTTCACATGTTGGAGATATCGGCTACACTCTTTTGAATATAATGAGACCATAGCATTCAGCTTGTGGTGCTCAAAGCATAGAAGTACGTAGCCTACCAAACTACACCCACCAACTGTGTCACTGCGTAGAAGGAAGCGTGCATCGACTCATGGACAAGAGGCTCAAGCTCATGACAGTGTGAGATGTAAAAATGAATGACATCCTCCTCTGGTGAGTTGTAACATTAGCTAGCTCAGTGGTGATAGGTGACCTAAATGTAGATCCATGCTTCCTACTGAGCAGTGATACAGTTGGCGGGTTAGTGTGCATCTACTGCTAGCTCACCTAGCACCACTGAGCTAGCTAACAGCTCAGCTGAGGAGGACGCCATTAATATTTACATCTTGCACCGTCTTGAGCACAAACCTCTTGTCCATGAGTAAATGCATGCTGTGTACTGCGTAGTGATACGGTTGGTGGGCTAAGTGCAGTAGAAAAAATAGTTCCCACATGAAACTGCTTGCAACAAGGTTTGTGGATTATCTTTAGTAACCAGGTCATGATTTCTGGAAAGAGCCATTGCTGCTGAGTTTTTTGAGATGTAATTTTTTTTTTTTGGAGTGTTGAGCACCATCACCTGAGTGCCACCTAGTTCCATTATATTCAAGAGAAGGCAGACATCTCCACGGCCAATATCTCCAACACTGCAACTCACACCAAAATAATTTTCACTGATAAATAGTATTGCGAAAGAGGAAAGTCATGTTTGATTTTTTTCATTTTGGGTTGAACTGTTCCTTCAAATATCTTTAAATACAACCTTGGCATATGCAAAAGTCAATACAACAGTGCTAATACACAAATGTGCTTCAAGTTTGAAAATAAATTTTTGTTTCAATCAAATGGACCAGGAGGAGTTGTGAAAAAAAATCCAACAAGTATATCCCAAAATCTATTATTGTAGTATTAATTTAATGTTTCTTACCACAGCAACCCCTCTCTCTGTTGTCTTATTTATTACTTGTTTATCTTTCAAACATACCTTACCGAAAATCATCCACTCAAACAAAAATATCTTCCTCAATTAAGTATCATTGCATGAGCTATGACTGAACATTATAATGATGTTCAGCCAGTCACTGAAAAAGTAATTATGTGAGCTCAATGATGTT
Organism: Epinephelus moara; assembly: GCF_006386435.1. NCBI lineage: Eukaryota > Metazoa > Chordata > Actinopteri > Perciformes > Serranidae > Epinephelus > Epinephelus moara. The sequence continues at coordinate 32,008,419 of NC_065508.1, forward strand.
TTTATTTGAATGACATTTTTAGTAGCAGGCAGGGAACAAGTAATCCTCCTCCAACCATGTTTCTACCTCAATTAACAAACTCTTCCCAAAGGATGCTTGGCTCCTCCAAGCACAAGTCAGAGTGACATTGAGAGTGCAACATCCACAATGAACGGGGTCACGCTGAACCACAGAGTGGGAAGGCAGTGCTTAGGCAGTTTGCTTTTCTGCAACAGCAACTTATATGGCAAATTATTTGTGTTTCATTCAACCCTTGCCAAAATAAGACAATGTGAAAAAAAGATCTCCCCAGCACATTTAACACATCTTACAGGAGCATGTATCAGTCCTTGGCCTGGTTGCTTTCCAGTATAAACATGAAAGATGTGAACCTGTCTCTCTAACTGTTGGTTAATGCAACACTGCAATATGTTAATAAGTTTTTGCTCCACAGACCTTTGTCTGTTTTTGATAAGTTACATTTAACTAACAGAAGAGTTACAATAACATGAGTCAACATCAGTCTACTAAAACTCTGCTTCCCCTGGCTGGATATATTTTTTTGTTATTGTCAGCAATCCTGTGAAATGACCAAAAACAACATTACTGTGAACATGGTACTGCAGTTTATTTGAGCATGGATGTATTGTTAGATCTGGATACCACACTCCAAGATGGTGCCTACTCTGTCCAATGAGAATTGCTCACCTGGAAACAAAAAGTTTCTAGCTTCTGACCATACTTACATGGTATGCATCCCACTGAATAGTAAGTTTTTCTCGCTGGCCCTGCTTGTGAGTTCCCGCTTGGCTCATAGACTTTACATGGTGATGATGTCGATAGGTTAAGTCTCTATATAAAACCTCCACAGCTCTAAAATTCATAATAGAAAGAGTCATTATTGACCTTGTCTACATTTTGAGGTGTCCCGTCACAGCCTGTTCTCACACTGAACTGGTCAAATATGGTTGCTTTGTCAGTGGACCCTGGCAGCAGACACTGACACACAGAGGCACTCTTTCCAACAGTATGATACGCACTGGGCGGCGGCTGTCTTTGACATTGCAGGCAACTACTGTAGTATAAAGATCAAGAAAGTGGTAGGGTGGTTGAAAGGTGAGGTGGATGGGTTAAACAAGCCTGTTGCTTGTTTCCTGTGTGAAACCAAAAGTCAGTCAAGTTTTGTTAATAAGGTAGTGTGCTAATCATGTGATGTTCCATGATGTTATTAACAACTTGACTTTTTTAAGCTAAGTTGTTTTTAACAAGCAGGAACAGCACATTTTCTGTGAAAACCGAGACACAATGCATGTAACAAGTGTAAATTGACACAGGAGGGTACCTAGGGTGGCATATTTTGACTCGTAGGTCCACTGACAGTGGTATCTCATGAGCTGGGATGAAAACATGTTGCTCATTGGTTTTACAGACGTCACTTTTATTTTGGCCTTAAGGTAAAATGCCTCCTGAGATGCAGGGGATTACTTTCTCTCCGATACTGAGAGTGGCCACTGGAAAAAAAATGGAAATAAGGTGGCATTCTTGAGAGTCAGTCCCACATACTGTTCAGGTGCCATAAATACTCAGCAGGGCACCTATTGTACATTGATCCTTGCTGAAAAATATAGTTGCTAACAAATGCACTGTTTACTTATTGCTGTGTGCTTAAAATTACAGTGACCAGTTCTTTTAGGAAATGATATATTTTTTAACAAGACTCAGAGTCTACAGCCATGCCAGCAGCTCTATGTAAAGAGATAGGCACAGCTGTTGTGTTTGTTGCACAATGTTGACCCTGGATAATATGTGTATATAAACCCAGGATAATTATAGTCATGTTGATCTTGGATAATTTGTATATGTTGATCTTGACCGTCATTGCTATGTTGATCCTGGACAGAAAAGAATAGCTAATGTCAATCCAGGACCATCACTGCCATGTTGACATAAGCAAATTATTCGGACTCAACATGGCGGTGATGGTCCTGGATCAACATTAACTAATTTTTCAGGGTCAACATGACAGTGTGGTCCCAGATCAACTTGAGCACTCTGATCTTGAAAACAACAACAACAACAACAACAACAACAACAACAACAACAACAACAAAACACTTTTTAATAGACGAAAAGGGGAGGGAAAATGGAATAATCACAGTTATTTTCAAGTGAAATATGATATTGTCCTTAATCTTTGTATCTAGCCTACTGGCAAACTTACTCGTTAGCGTAGCCTACCTAGTTCGCAAGTTAGCTCTCTAATATTCTATCCTATTGGCAGCCTGACTTGTTAGCATAGTTTCTCCAGTTAGTTCAGTGTTTGATGTTGATTCAAGAAGATGTCCGACATGGCAAAATCACATTGTGCTATCGGGGCAACATGACTGTTTGACCCAGATAAAGAGACACAAAGACTCAAAGCCACATGTCAACCACATGGTGGTGCTAAAGGAAAAGTCTTGAAATGATGATGCCAGAGAGTTCACCTCACTCATCAAATAAGGTTTAAAAGAAAATAAGTAAACTTCCCAGCATGCATTGAGGGTTAACACTTTCTAGAGACCTTTGTTACTTGTAGTTTGAAGAAAACACACGATGGAAACTTGAGGGGTGGCGTTCATATACATGAATTTAAGTCACAGCTGTTTCCTCTGGTAATAATCAGGAAGTTGTAAATCATAATTAATGAGATTAGTGTACATGTCAGTCACATTGATATCTGATTTTATAAACTAAGTGGGAGCAGTTTCATGTGTTGTTTTTGTATGATCACTTGCGTAAAAATAGCAGAAGCAACTGCTGTAAAGCCTTGGTGGCAAGTGAAGAACTGAGTTTGAAGCTGTGAAAATGTCACTGCCAAAGACAGCAACTGTAACATGTGTCACTATGATAAGCAGCATCACAGAAACAGTAATAAAACATTACAATTACTTTAATGTTAAGTACCAGTATTAGCTGGTTAGGGGTATGATTATGAAAATAACAATGATGCATCCCACCAGAGAGCCCTCACATCCAACCCAACAGTGGCCTGTATTTCTCTCCATAGATGGATATTTGCAGCCTGTGCATACAATTGATTATCTATTACACACATGCCTTCCTCTGTAAAGCCTAACTAGAATTAAACAAAAATGAGTCTATGAACACTACAGCGGGTGCAACAAGCATTATTGAGGCACATAAATTATAACAAACAAAATAAATTTGATAGCAGCTACAGCCCACAAACACACATGAAGAGACAGCACAGGTTTTTTTTACCCCTCCTTCTTCTCTACTTGGTCTTTCAAAATGCATAATGTAACCAGTCCCAGTCTCTCTGTCCCGCTGCAGCCCTCAAAGCTGAGAAAGCTCTGCAGGCACAAACTGCAGAAAGGCATCAAACACCTCACTGGTGGATCCACCGTTAATTTAGCATTTAGCATTTAGCTTGTCAGCTATGCACCTGTTCACTTAACATCTTAAGTTTGTTTGGGTATTTGGTTCACATAGTGCTAATCTTTACCGTAACCCATACTGCCATCATTCTTAGTTTTCCTTCATTATTATGCATTTTTGTGTTGAAATTAGGTCACTACCTGCTCGCCCAACTGTAAGCTGAGTGCAGTGTCTCATCAGCTGCTGATTTATCCAATTCACTTATTTATCATCACTTTTTTGTGTTTTGTTTTTGTTACATATTGAAATGCAGTGAAATACAGTACTTGTGACGGAAGAAGTAAAATTACAGATTTTTAGAAATACTCAAAAACTACAACTACACAGAAAACAAGAACTCTGTTACGGTAACAAGACTAAATGTAATTTTTTTTCTTCCAACCTTGTCTATAAGACACGGCTGCAGTGATAAAACCTCAGGCATGAATATAATTTCAGAATTCGCTTTGGTAACACGTTACAATAAGGTACACAAAAAAACAGTAGTTAATAAGGAACTAATGAGGAAAGAATGAGCAACTAATTACTAGTTAATGGTCAGTTCTTGGTAACCCCCGATCAAATGTTACTGATCATTAGTTATTAATACATTAATTAATAATGACTGAGGAAACATTTACCTATTAAACAGTTATTTCCCGATATAGCCAGTTTTCACATAGCATAATTTAATTGTGTTGTTTGTAAGGTTGTACTCTATTTAATTTAAGCGGTGCACTTACATAAGACATGTTGGTAAGGTAATCATAAAGTAATGATGAAATACCAGTATTGTATAAGGTTTATGTAACCCAGGTTAAAAAGCCAACAACCACTTAGCCAGTCCCAGACCTCTCCAAGCTATGAATGTCCAGGTGAGGTGAGGTCACCTCCTCTTCTCATCACTTTAATCCCACTGGCTGGTGAGTTGAACTGATCTGAACACAGAGCGTTTGTCACCTCTACATTAGTTGTGTCTGCATGTTTTTTAACTAAAAATCTCCCACTACCATAGCACTTACAAATGTCAACAGTGTATTGGTTGTAGCTTAGCGTTAAGCAGCGTATTGTATTTGTATGTATTAATGAATAGCTGCTGCTAGCTTAGCGATTTAGCCCTGTATGTGTTTCAGTTTAATCATTTTGTTATGGGTGATTAAGTGAATATTATATTGTTTAGCCTTAACTAAAGGTGTCTTTGATTTGAGCATGATTGAGTTATTTTTTATTTGAGAATGTTGTAGAACAAAACTGAGATTACTATGTGTAAACTAATTAAAACTTTCCATGTCTGTGGTGTTCACACACTTTGGGCTCCCAGCTTAATCTACTGTCTTCCCATTTGCTACATTGAAATTGTAATTACTGGGAGGATCCATCATGAGTCAATATTAGAAGAACAATATTAATTACAGTATTTGTCAATAAGGGTGTAACACCTCTTGTGACAGATAAAAAGGATAAGACGGTTAAACTTAAGTAATGATCCGGTACTCATTAAATAATCAGTATGATGCTGCACTTTACTTTAGGGGACATGAAAAGGGTAACTAATGGTCAGGTAATAATTAAGTAATGTTTCAGTACTCAGTAACCACTTCGGCGTGGAACAAAAAGGGTAATGTTTAAGTAATTAGTAATGATTAAGTTGTTACTGCACACTTTTTTAAGCTTTTTGTGGAACTATCAAGGTTTGTTCAATTTTAACATCGGAGTAGACATCTAGGAAAGGTGGAGATGATAAACACTAGCTTTGATCCAGACCACAAAGATGGGCAAGACCATCTCTGCATTCATCTCTGCAACTGGGGAGCAAGCGGAGTGGATGTGGAAGGACTGAACACTGGCTGTGGTTCTGGCCACATGGATATTTTTGGGATCCCAAATGTGATTTTCTTCATACTGTGGTTGAGAGGAGGTGCCAGGACCAGACTGTTGCTGAGGGGTTCAAGAATAACTTCTGATCTCCAGCCACTGGGATCCTGGATTGGGTCACTTCCCCTTTCAACCAGGCCCATATTGTTGCTAATTTGTTTATGATTGATAAATATTACTCATTGGGCTTTTTTTGTGCACAATCTTAAGGAGCTGTCAGTATTACATTTCACTGTGATTACATGTGGCAAATAAAGACTGATGTATTGATTCTGCAGCTGGTTCAGAGTTAATCAAGTGCTCAGTGTGATAGATTCACAGATATTCATGAACTAATAATAACCTATTGATGTATCAATATAGGATGTCAAACTCTGTTCTCTAGTAACTTATCAGTATAGTCTTCCATTAGACAATCTATGACATTTGATAAGTAGGTACTAAGAACTGAGCAACAACTAATAGTTAGTTCCTCATTAGTTCCCTCACTGGTTTCTTAATTTAACTACTTAACTACTTAACTATTTAACTGATTAGCCACTCTGTGACATGTGATGGGTAGTTAGATGGGTAGAGAAGAGATGGAGAAAAGCATCCTGCTAGCCATTGTATAGACATTGGAAATAAACTGGACAATCTCTGTGCCACATCAGTTTCCAAAAGGTATCAGGAACTGTAATATATTTTGATTCATAGAAACTTGACATAATCCTGGACAGCAACATTCAACCAGGTGACTCTTTTTCTATATGCCAATCAGACAAAGCAGAGGACCTTGGGAGAGAAGGGGAAGCAGCATGTGCTCTGCACTGAATAGGGACGGGTGTGTCGGTGGGATTGAGAGCTGCTGCCCTGGTCCTTCTGTGGGCTATTATTGTCTGTGTTCATGACACACAGCCATACGGCCATGTTGTCGGGGTCAATGTAAGAAGATGGGGAAAAAAATACCATGCACAAGTTAAAGCAGCTGATGGGATCACATTTTACTGAACTGAACTGAACTAAACTGAACTGAACTGAACTGAATGTTTGTCGAGGCCTTTATGTGATCTTGAATAAAAGTGACTGTCGTGATGAGTAACACAGTCTTTTTAAAAATTCTATTGAAGAAGGGAGACCAAATAAGGAACCAACACACTCATTCTTTGGCAGACCAGTGAAACAGGTCGACCCAGCAAGAGTCCCTGCAGCAAGACCTGATTCTTCAACAGGGTCAGACCATAGAGGTGTCACCTATGCAGACACCTGTACACCTGCATTTATATGACCATACCCCCCTCCATCCACAAAAACACTCAACACTGAGAATACACTCAACCAGAGATGGGCAAAGATACAACAAAATGTATTTTGATACAAAATACCCCTCAAATAAATGTATCAAAATAAATACAAAATACTGGTGCCAGAAAATGTGTCAAAATAAAATACATGTATTTTGTATTTTCAAATACAGCAAATACTTTTTTTCTTTTTCTTTTAGGAGCGACCTGCAGCTCTATAGGTCACTCAGTCGGTTGGTCGGTTGGTTGGTTGGTTGGTTGGTCGGTTGGTCCACAAAGCTTTTCGTGAATAACTCAAAATTTGCATACTGCAACTAGAGACCGTGAGTAACTATTCCAGAAAGAATACCCACAACAAGTAACAAAGCCAGATAGAACAACCATGATTAATTAATTAATTAATGGCGTGATAGGTAGCAAATTTGGTCGCAGCTATTGCAAATTTGCGCTTGTTTTCTCACAATTTGGTATAGCAGAGTATTCAGGTTTGGGCTATAGGATATACACAAAGCTCAGGTGAACCCCACAAAAAGGCAGAACAGTCACAGAACTAACTACGTGTAACTAAGCAAAGCCATTTAAAGACAACAACTTGATTATGTATGTATATATATATATATATATATATATTAACCAGACTTAACAGCCATAAAATTGTGTAGCCTATTATTTTTGTTTTTTGATTCGTGGAGAAAGTATTTTGAGTATTTTAAATACAAAATTACTCCACTCAAAAGTATTTTGTTACAAATTACATTCGCTTTTTATCTGTCTTATCAAATATAAATTACAAAATACTCAAATGTAATTGAAATATGTATTTGAAATACAAGTAATAGAAATACTGCCCATCCCTGGCAGCAGGTGAGTATCATTTGGAAAATATTGCAGAGTTTAGATCATGTTTTAGTTGTAAAATTACAGAAGTTGTTATAGGCCTGACTGACTTTGTTAAACCAGAGTTGGAGGAAGCATTTAGATTTTTATCAAACATTTGAGTACAAACTTTCCAAAGATACCAAGGTTGAATTTCGGGGTCTAAAATGATTAGGCAATTAGGCTTATATATTTGATGTGTTGGATTTCCTTCGGGGTTAGAATCACATATCTTCAAGAAAGTGAGGGAGCAATACACGATGGAGTGACTCAGTTTTACATTTAAATTCAGGTTTTAAGATTTTATTGTAATAGCTAGGTATACGTCAGTCTTTGACAGGGAAAATTTTGAGCATCAAACACTTAAGTTTCTACATGCGGGTGACTTTTTCTGGACCAGTTGTACTCAATGAACGGTGTAAATGTATTTCATTTTGTCAAAAAACAGTCCTCTGTTACTTTCATGCTTTACTAGGGGAGTTCTAAATATTTTGGGGGACGTCCCCTCATCCCCTCAAAATCTACACTTTGTAAATGATTTTTAGACACAAGGAGGGATACAGCTTTTTGCTACAGTTGCCGCCAGTATTTGCAAACTCTTGTTCTGCAGGTCAAGCTGTGGAGAGCGGGGTGAAAAGTTTACTGGCTGGTGGAGATGAGAAAACCAAAGGAGGTGCCAGCAAGGGAGGACTCAACGGTGGAGGAGTCTCAATAACTCGTGGTGAAAATGTTAATGTCAAGAAGTAACAAATAGGAGGAGGTGAGTCCTTCAAACTGACTTAAATTTGGCTGTGATTTCTATTAAACCCAGTGGAATTGCTGTGATTAGCAGATTTCACTTTAACTTTGTTGAACCAGCAAATTTCAATCCCAAGCTGTCTTGTCATTGCTAAATTGTGAGGAGACGGAGCTATGGTCCAAAATGAAACAAGCTTTTGTAGCCTTTTCTTTTTCACCATTCCCTTTTATTTTACCTTATCTTTTGGAGTATAAACTGCTCCACAATAGAGGAGTGGTCTGTAGACAAGAGTCAATGGTTACAAATACAACTTTTCAATAAAACTGCAATGTCCTATTAGCAACCAAGCTAATGTTAAGCTAACAAGCTAATAAGTTTGCAAGGTGGCCATTAGCAAGCTCCTTTTTTTCCTTTCTCCAATAAGTTTTGTTTGCCACCTTTCTCTGGTAACATCATTTGGGGCTTGAGTCTGCACAGTAGAGATCTCTGGGGTGTTGAGTTACCACCCATAGAGACAGAATGCATCTAAGTCAATTCAGTGCTCTCTGTTGATTATAAAGTCAACAGAGAGCACTGAATTGACTTAGATGTCCAAAAGCTGCTGTGTGATGGGATGCACTACCAACAGGGTAAAGAACCAAAAAACGGAGCTTTTAAGAGGACAAAAGTGGACACAGACATGAGGCATCAGCAGGGAACTGTGGGATCCTGATACTTAGTATACAGTGGGCAGCAAGCATTTTGCTCTTTTGGTCAGACAAACTGTAGCGGTTGAAGCTAACAAAGGCCTGGTTTTGATCTTTGTTAGCTTAAATGATGGTCTTACCTGGCGATTCAACCAAATAGTTTTAAATATCAGTTAATTATATTAAGTATGTTGCTATGGGCCATGCACTGGGATCATTTCTCCAAGATAAGTAATGTAAGGAGAAGGGACATTGATATAGACCAACAATATTGAGCCAGTGTAACTTTTCCTCTCTGGTAGATATACATTTATTTGATGTATACGCAACAGTGTTAGTTGCGTGCCGTTATTTCAAGAGTTAGTGAAAAATGCACTCCACAATTTCCACAAGTCCAAGATGATGACGTTAAAATGCCTGATTTGTCAGTCAGTCTGACATTCTAACAATGCAGCTAGGGAGCATTCTTTGTAAAAGTGGAGAAGTTGTATTTTGACACCTAATGCAGAGAGCACCCAGCTAGGAGCAGTTCATACTTAGGGTATAAGTTAAAACAATCGAGGAATTTAAAGAATGTATACTGTATCTTTTGACTGCCGGGTACCTATTCTAATATGACAGGGTCCTGTATGACCTAATGAGCAATACAACTAAAGTTAGCTCACTTTGGACAAAGATATGTCACTGAAACTCAGTGAAACAGCAATACTTCAAACATTAGCAACTGAAAAACCTTCAAAAAAGTCACAAACATGCCTTTTTTATTACAAATGGTGATTTTTGCCAAAAGTCAAAGTGTGTGCAGCTACGATTATAAGCAGCTGTTAAACTGATCTGATTGTCCTCAGATCTTCTGATTGCCCATTTTTTGGTTTGTATTTTTCATATTCTCATCTTTGTCTCTCTGTCCCTCTGTTTTTTTTGGGGGAGTTTTTCCTTATCCGCTGCGAGGGTCATAAGGACAGAGGGATGTCGTATGCTGTAAAGCCCTGTGAGGCAAATTGTGATTTGTGATATTGGGCTTTATAAATAAAATTGAATTGAATTGAATTGTCATTTTTTTCAGTGGCAGGGGTGATGCAAGTTGTTGAAGGACTCTTTAGCTTGACAGCCTGCAGATCACATAAATCGAACCTCAGAGAGGAGGAACTTCACCCAACTGATGGAAAATTATTGCTTTCCATACGGACAAATTTTGAGTTTTACATTGTTGCATTTACAGAAAACATGACCCGTCACAAACTCATAACTTTATATATACTTTATATTCTCTCGGGTGCTGCTTATTAGATGGACATAAGATAATCTATAATAAATATGGAATCACATTACATGTATAGGAAAAAATGTAAACTCAGCCAATCAGACATTTATGGAACTATTCAATTCAGGTTTTATAAAATGCTTTCCACTGGTTACTCATTCTGTGGATGCTAAAAAGTTTAATTAGCCCTGGTTTTCTCTTGGACTGAAAGTCTTTCATTTCAAAAAATAAACTCTACAGAAAATAGATTTAATGAATGATTCCTTTTAAAACTCCTTTGAATATAACAACTTATAAATCTTACAGGAACAAATACAATCCTCTCCTTAGAGCAGCCAAGAAAAAGTTCTGTAGTGATCAGTTTACTAAATCAGAAAATAATATTCCACATGGTAAATTATTAATCATTTACTTCAAGAAATTCTACTCATACTGATCCTTTCAATATTCATGTGATTTCAATGATTTCTCGCCAAAAAAGATAGTTGATACAAATATTAATCCACAAGACTATATAAACGGTTCTTTCCCTTTTTTTTTTTTTTCTTGCAATTTTGATTTCCCTGACTTTAATGAAGTGAATGATATTATATTAAAACTTAAAAATCCAGCTCTGGGTCATGATGGTATTTGCTCTTCCTCAATAAAAGAAGTCAAGTCTTTTATTATTGAGCCTTTAACATTTATGTTTGTATTATCAATGGAAACTGGTGTTACATCTTCTGACTTAAAAATGGCTAGTTATTCCACTATTCAAAGCAGGGGATTCAGGATCCCTCACAAACTATCAGCCAATCTCAATACTGCCATATTTCTTTGAAGATCTTAGAAAAACTGGTGTATCAAAGGATCCTCGACTTGAACTCATACAGTATTCTCTACAATCATCAGTAGGGATTTCGTAAAAATCATGCAACTTATATGGCTGTTTTGGAACTTAGTGATTTTTACTTTCATAAATGCATAGATGTGGCTTTCATGGTAATGTTTATAAATGGCTCTATAACTATGTTCTTAATAGAAAACAATGTGTTCTTGTTAATGGTCATGAGTTCACAAGAAATGTAATGCAACACAATGTCCTGAAAGGATCCATACCGGCACTGTTATTATTCCTAATTTATATTAATCATCTTGCAGCTGTATCGAATGCAATATGCAATATTCCCTTTGCTCCTTGCAGATGACACTGGCCTTTTTCTCTCTAATGGAGATTCAACAAGTCTCACAAGAGAATTAAGTCGTGATCTTGTCTATTACTCAACCTGGTTTCAAACAAATAAGTTGCTGCTAAATGTTAAAGAGTCTAATTTCATGTTGTTTGCAGAGAAATAAGAGGCATGACAGTAAACATGTTCAACTTTACATTCATGTTGCAGACATAATCAAAGTTTCACTGACTTTGTTTTTTAGGTATAATGATTGATGACGACCTCTCCTGGAGAGACAGGTTTGTCTTGTCTGCAGTAAGGTCACTATACTGTATCTCTTGGGATACTCAGAAAAATCTAAAGTTTGTACACAATATGTGTTTATTAACATTATATTATAGTTTAATTTCTCCCTATTTCAAATACCGCAATATTGTTTGGATCAGTACTTTTCAACTTATGCAGAAACAGTGTGTTAAATTAGTGACCTTTTTTAAGGTTGCTGTACCTAGTGTACCTCTCTTATTAAAATTGCAATTGTTGACCATTTTTGACATTAATATTCTTCAAATCTGTACATTTGTCTTAAAAGTGAAATATGAGATTACGGATTTACCTCATAGTTTTAGATATTATTTTGTTAATAACTGGGTTCCTGGATAGGGTCACTGCCCCTTCAACCACTAGGGGTGGGGGAAAAAGTGATACAGCATAGTATTGTGATATTTTGCATGGCAATATTGTATCGATACAAGAAAGCCAAGTGTCAATTCTTTTAATATACAAATCATTAATATTGTGACCAAAAATCAAACTGGGGTAGAATACAAAAATAATTAAATCAGTTGGTTTTTTAGTCCATGAGATACATTTTGCTGCAATAAAAATTACTGAAACCTTATTAGATAAAACAAGTGTTGACAAAGGATTCCTTTGCAATTTGCAGTTGGAAAAAAAGTATCAAAATTGCAATTTTTGTCGCAATACTCAGCATATTGCAAAATCGCAATATTATTGTATCGTGACTTAATTATATCGTATCGTGGGACCTCTGGTGACCCATTAACCATGCACATATTGTCGCTAATTTGTTTATTACTGGTAAATGTTACTTATTGAGGTTTTCTGTTGCACAATCTGAATGAGCTGGCGGGATTACATTTTACTTGGATTACGCTGTTATTACATGTGGCAAATAAAGATTTGATTAGCTACTCTATCACATTTGATTCGTACTTACCAAGAAATCACTATTAACCAATAGTGACTCATTCGTTCCACATTAGTTCTCTCAGTCATTATCAGTCAAGTATATATTAACGAATGATTAGCAACTGTATGACACTTGCTTGGGATTCACACAAGAACTGACCATTAACTAATAGTTAGTGACTCATAACTACTCTTTTTTTGTGTACCTTAGCATAAAGTGTTACATCAGCTTTATTGGTCAAGTCCCTGACACACATCCAAGGAATTTCTCAAAATACATACACAGCAATATATCAAAGCTGAACAAAAGTAAAATATAGACATTTAACTACTATGTACAGATACAAATATATACAAAAGAGTATAAGAAACAACAGTTACATTTGTAGACAATGAGACAATAGTGCAATGGTGCAGTGTGCAGAGTGTTGATATAAATAATGAATGATTAATGTAACTGGTTTATATGCATGAAGCAGATGGATATGACATGTACAATATATACAGCATGCTTAGATGTATGTTTTTAATTTCTTACCTTTATATTTTCTTATTTTCTACCCCTCTATTGCTCTACAAATATCTGCCACAAATATAAAGTTCTATTATAATTCTCTAACCAGGAGGACTTATCAAAAATGAAGGACATTTGACCTTAAGATGTAGCTCTTAAACTGCCATTTAATAAAGATGTGTTGTAATGAACGTGCCCATGGTGTGATGGGTCTGCGGAGGATTTCCCTGCCCGTTTCCTGACTCAGGACATGTACACGCCTTGGAGGGTGGGCAGGTTGGTGCTAATGATATTCTGCAGACGTCTTTGTTTGTTGCAGCCTGTTCCTGCCCCTGTTTGGAGGCTGATACAAACCAGACTGTGGCTGACGTACAGAAACAAACTCAGTGATTGCTGTGTAAAACTGGATCAACAGCTCCTGTGGCAGGTTCAGCAGGAGGAGGTGGCTGGGGGTGGCAGGTTTACTTTAGAATAGAGAACAGGTGAGATCATGAGGGGGAGGGTTGGGAACAAATGGGTCTCCTTTGTTAAAGAGGGGATTTGTCTTTATTATCATTATTACTGACTGCCGTTAATTAACATGTAGCCTATGGCTTTGATTCCATTCACAATTTACCTGCCTTCCACCTACCACCACAGCCTTCACCTTCACTTTTACCCGCCAAGGTAATGACTGTTATGGGTGTGATGGGTGCTAAAGTATCACATTATATTTACTTACAGTGAATATAATTATCATTAGCTAGTCAGGTAATAGGCAAATACATCAGGCAGCCGTGACTTCCAGGTTTCTCTCCCAGCTTTCACCAGTAACAATCTCAACAAACTGCTAAACTTAACCATAAAAGAAAGGCAAGGGCTTCACTTACACACACACTTGTTGAATCATTCAGAGTAGAGTCTTCCTGATTGGCTGAGCCTGGAGCATAGTGGGCCCCAGAGGCATCCTGTGCAGCCTTCATCACCTTTACATTTACTACCATCCCAACCTACTCTGACTGTCTGCTGACAGTCAGAGGGATATCCACCAAGCGCTCGCACTGAACAGCCAACATGCTCAGGTAATTATTGTTAAATGAAGATTGGTGTCATTGGGTGCTACATGTTTCTCTGAATGTCATTACTTTTCTTAAAATGGGTTGACTTATACTATGTAAAATAAATAGCTTAGATGTTTACACGTGTGTTAATATTTTATCAGCAGAGAGTTTGGAGGATGGATTTCATTTTGATAACAAAAGCTTTAATTCTTCATTCACTCTCAAAGAAAACAACATTAACTTATAGTTTATATTATATATGTTTTCTGAGATTTAACACCAGCTGCTCTTTAACTATATCCAGCTTGCTCAATACTGGGGCTATAATGAAAAATATTTTCATGAATGAAAAAGAGAGCCAGATTAACACTTTAGACATTTTGATGGAGACAGATATTAAAGTCGCTCTTGGGGGGTTTAGTTTTAATGTTAATATTTATAAAAACTTTCGTTAGCCCTTTTCTAACTACAGTACTGCTGCACACACACACAAAATGCTAGACAACCTATGGTCGTGATTGAATGCTACAAAACAGGAAATGTAGGTATTCAGGTATTCACTCCCCCAGAGCTATTGCCCCTCTCCATTCTAATCCTGATTTGTTTTTACATAATCTATTGTTCAAAAACATCAAAATTTGTTTTGTTTTGTGTTGCTGATAATAGACTTTTTCTGTATATTTCCTTGCTGTCAGAAACATGTGCAGAAACATGTGTTGATGGTGCTCCATTAGTTTGAGATGTTTTACTCAAAACCAAAACTTCATGGTGGAACTAACTAGAGAGAAGGTCAGGGTACTACCCTCTGACTAAATGTCTGAGATAATTATTTGTGCCACATACTGTTTGTCCCACCCACTCTGAGCAGATGTGTAGCCATTTCAGTAGTTGACTGGATTCTGCCTGGAGTGATAAATTGCCCTCAGCACATTTTTCTCTAGTCATTCCCCTCCTGCTAGGCTCAATTTATGCTACTTTATGAAAAAAGTATCTCCCAGTTTCACAGAATGAGAGGTACTGTAATCAGAAATACTACATGTGATAAATAATATACAATCAAATGATGCTATGTTTTAGTCTCATGAAGGCTCCAACAGATGAAATGCTATTTGTTTTTCTTTTTTCCTTTCTTACTTATCATTGAGTTGTGATCTGTATTTGCATAGAGCAATAACTACATGGGCAATAATTACAACATCTTGTAACACAACTTGGTGATTAAACAAAATTCCCTCTTTAGGATACTGCGTAAAGGGTGAAGTTGAAGGCATACAATGGCCATGTCATCCAAACTCAAAATTATCTGAGATATCATTAACGATTTTTATCCGTCTTTTTGAGACTGACAGAAAGACAACAGGGTTTGGTCAGTTGTTCATACACTTAATTAAAGCACCCTGTGTTAACATGCAGAGGTTCTAAGTCAAGGTTAAGGGGTTTTAGCAGTGAGGACTGCAGATTGCAACGAGCTGAAACTTCTCCTGGTTAGTATTACGGAAGTTTTTATTGTTCTGGAGGTTTTACCGGGCGCCAAAATATCCACACACGTCTGAGGAGATTAAAACCGGTAAAATCACAGCATAAAGCAGTTTCACATTACAAATCAGTGTGTGCTAATCCAGCACCCGCTAATGTGTACTCACCTTTTTTCTCTGATACCTTATTATCCAGACATTCAGGAGGTTTTTAGTGGGGGCCGAATTATCTCTTAGAACAAACTGACCCAGTGATTTAAACTGGTAGAAACACTGAATAAAGCACGTTCACATATTAAAAAAAAATTGGTGTTTCTCCAACACTGCTCATTGCGGAGGGGCTAATTACACCTGCCATCATGAAAACACAAGTGGTCCTTTCTAGAGCCAATGTTTGGTTTAACGATCTGAGTTATTTCAGAAACATGGCGGTGCAACATGCCGATCTCTCTATCACTGTAGACATAAATGGCTCATTAAGTTAACGAAAACACAACAATTCTTATTTTCAGTAGATTATACACTAAAGAAAACATACTTATATTTCATGTCTGCCAGTATACCCCCCTAAATCCTACACACTGGACCTTTAAAGCTACAGTAGGTAACTTTCATAGCAAATATGACTGTCCTCATATCCTGACAGAAGTACATGAGGCAGATAATCTGTGAATAAAACATGCTCATCTGCTTCCTCCTAGTGCTCCTAGTGGCTTTTGCAAGAATCATTAAAACAACCAATCAGAGTCGAGGAGCCTTGTCAATTATGCCAGCCACTGCTTGTGAACTGCGGTCGAAGTGTCAAACCAGGCAGCGCTGATCAAATATAAATCAAGATTCTGTTACTGCATTACCTATTTCTCATCCCAAATGTTTTCAGAATTATATTTTAGTGTACTGTTTAGCTGTTAAGTTAGAAAGTTTGCTCAGGCCGGTGGGTGATGCTTAATTTCTGTTTGGCTGGCCCTGCCTAGTTTAACAGTTTGACCGCAGTTCATGAGCAGTGATTAAGATGATTAACAGTCTCTCAGTCCGAAGTCTCCCGTTCAGGGTAGATTTTCAAAAGACTTAAAAAAGAGCCAAGCTGAGGTGCAGAAGTCTGGTGTTCTCTCAGACCACTTGAATTACAATACGCTCAAAGTCTATTCTGGGATTGTTGCCCAGTGATGCCAAGATTAAACTGTCTACCCCAGCTTTAATTACAGCTAGGTTGATTTAACTTAAACTTGCAGTGCTCTAATATTAGTCTTTGAATTATTATGTCAGACTGAAACAAGTTAATGAGAAAACTTCTTTTTGTTATTGCAGAGTTTTAAGGAAGAAAAGTATAGGACCAGGAACCCTCATGCCGGTGGTAGCCGTCCTCATGGTTGTTTATTTCTATATCATTTGTACTGACTTCAGTACCATCCGCCGCCAGTTACATGTTAGAAAGGATGGCAATCACACAAAGCCACCCAACACAAATACCCCCTATGTTTACTCCTGGCCAAGATGCAAACAAAATATGTCTGCTGCCAACATCACAGACTTTTCCTCACTTCCTGGTAATATACAAGACTTTCTGTACTATCGGCACTGTCGACACTTCCCTATGATACTGGATATTCCTGATAAATGTGGAGGAGCTAGTGGATCTGCAGAAGTCTTCCTTCTACTGGTCATTAAAAGCCCCCCTGCCAACCATGACCGCCGAGAGATGCTGCGCAAAACCTGGGCTAAAGAGCGGAAGCAAAATGGTGTGCGGATCCAAAGGATCTTCATCTCAGGAGTGACAAATGATGGTTTTGAGAAATGGAGACTGAACAAAGTCCTTGAGCTGGAACAACGCGAATATAATGACATCCTCCAATGGGACTTCAATGACTCATTCTACAACCTGACTTTGAAGCAGATGCTCTTCCTGGAATGGATGGAAAGAAACTGTCCACATGTTCGCTTCCTGTTTAATGGTGATGATGACGTCTTTGCCCACACGGACAACATGATTGAGTATCTCCAAAGCCTCAAGGACAATAATGGAGACAAGCACCTCTTTACCGGCCATGTGATCCAGGGTGTTGGGCCTATTCGATTGCCTGAGAGTAAGTATTATATTCCAGTTCAGGTGGAGGAGTCAGAGGATTATCCTCCCTACTGTGGTGGTGCGGGCTACCTCTTATCTGGCTACACAGCTTTGGTCATATACAGTATGTCCCACGACATCATTTTGCTTCCCATTGATGATGTTTACATGGGGAAATGCCTGGCTAAAGCAGGACTTGGTCCTAGTTCCCACATGGGGGTGAGGACAGCAGGACTGTACATCCCCACCAGTTATACAGATAGATTTGACCCTTGCTTTTATCGAGACGTTCTACTTGTTCACAGATTTGTTTCAGCGGAAATGTATGTTATGTGGCACAGAGTGAATGACCCCTTTCTGAAATGCCACAACAGAACTGTAGTTTCAGGGAAACTTTGAAATCATATAAACATCTACGGAAAGAATTATGCTTGTCTGGGATGGATTTCTCTAGTTTTCTTCAGATACAACACTACTTATAGAAACATGCAGATTGGGAGCAGATATGTAAACGACCTTGTAATTCAGAAAGGATCTTCCTGCTGACTATGGACAAGGTGATAAACAAGAATCTGATAACTCGCTTATACAGAGGACTTCATGAGTACATAACAGGAAACACTATGGAAACAAAACAGAAATGGGAATTGGAAGTGAACATTATTATTATTACATATGCAAGTGTGTTTGTGATTGTGTATATGTGCATATATTGTGATACAGTGACATTTGATTAAGGTTTTTATTTTTTTCTTCTGACTTTACACAACTTCTGGACTGGCATATATGTGTCTGTTTAAACATGTGGGTGATTGCATATTAGAATTAGGTATTTTGGGTGCCTGTGTCCATGTTGCCTCTGTGAACACAATATGAACAAGACAGGTCGATGCAAAGTTTACATTTGTCATGTGATACATCATATTTGTTTGTTTGCCTCTGCTTCTATTGACCTTGTACTAAGCGTCAGTTCTTGCCATCATTAGTGCTTCTGTGTGTGTATATATAAAAGTCAAGTAAAAAAAAACTGTATATTACAGTGTTGTCAGAACTTGTTGTCAATAATATTGAATCAGTGGCAGCTTTAGTAGCTACGGAAGCGCATTGCATTCTCTGAATAAATAAGAAAATCAACATGTAGTAATTACGAGATAAGATCAGATCAGATCATTTCAGATAAGATCTCGTAATTGCGACTTATCTCAATGCGATATATAATGCTTTTATTCTGAAAGTACCGGCCTTGTGTTTCTCGGTGGACTCACTTTACAAATCAGCTTACGTTATTACAGTATCAGCGAAAGGCCTTATTGTAGTATGACATCAGGATCTCGTTATTACAAGATCTTGTTTCATAGTTACGAGACAATGTGTCAGTTTTTTAAATTTATTTAGTGAATGCAGTAGGCTTCCGTATGTAGCTACAAAAATGTTAATTTTTTTAAATCAAAATTTATTTCCATCCATAAATAGTGCCATTCAAGCATAGCCTACATAGGAAAAATAAATGACTTTGAATTACAGCACACTGATCAAACTTGCATTGACTGAAAATGTACCTCACCAAAAGTATGTTTAGAGTTTAAATTATTAAAGGTCCAGTGTGTAAGATTTAGGGGGATTTAGCAGCTTCTAGCACTAAGAATTGCAGATTGTAACCAGCTGAAACTTCTCCTGGTTAGAATTCCCTCAGTGTTTATTGTTTTGGGGATGTTTTCTCTTCCTCTCCAAACAAACAGACCAGGTGACTAAAACCGGTTAAAATGCCAAATAAAGCAGTTTTGTGTTACATGTCAGTGTTTCTTCCACAGACTGCCCACCTGCCCAGCACCTGCTCATGTGCTTATTTATTTTCTCTAATAACCTGATGTGCGCACACCTTTTTTCTGATCCAGACACTGCGAGCCAAATTATCAACAGAAATCTTCTCTAAATCCTCTCTAAAATAAATGCACCTGTGGATTTAAACCAGTAAAAACGCTGAATAAAGCAGTTTCGCATTACAAATCAGCCTTTCTCTGATGCTGTTTGGCACGTCAGAGAGCCCGCTAAGATTATGATCCAGACATGCAAAATTATCCACAGAAGTCTCCACATCTCCAAAAAAACAGACCCAGTGATTTAAACTGGTAAAAGCGTTGAATGAAGCATTTATACATTACAAATCAGTGTATCTCAGACACTGTTTGGCACCTGCTAATGAGTGCTCACCTTTGTTTCTCTGATAATGTAAGATGCAGATATTCAGGAGGTTTTTACCAAGAGCTGAATTATCTGCAGAGGTTTCTTTCTCTCTAAAACAAATGGACCCGCCAATGTAAACAGGTAAAAACACTGAATGAAGCTGTTTCAGGTTTAAAAAATAAGTGATTTCCTGACACTGCTCGACACTAAGGGGCCGCAAAGTGGCCAGTGCGAGAACATGAAGGGCCCTATACAGAGTCAGTGTTTGGTTTGTCCATTCTGGGCTATTGTAGAAACACGGCAGTGCAACATGGTGTTCTCCGTCGACAAGGACCCACTCCCTGTGGAGATATAAACGGCTTATTCTAAGGTAACAAAAGCACAGCAACTCATAATTTCAGGTGATTATACACTAAAGAAAATACACTTATATTTAGTTTCTGCAAATTTATCCACTAAAATCCCAACACTGAACCTTTAAAACATGACCATACAGGTATATGTATTGTTAAAACTTGTCAAAATATGTAAAATAAAATAGAAATATTTTCTGTCATTATACAGTATCAGAATTAACAATAGAAAAGGTGCCTTAATGGCAACAGTGTTTCACGTCTGTCTCACTGAGGTCCTGACTGTGTTAATGCTCCACACAGCTGACAAAGATTACACTTTGCTATATCTGTATATATTTGTTTTTCATTTTATTAATTTCATAAATATATTGGTAATTATTTCTAAGTACCCTTTAAGATGACACAAGCAATGCTGTTTCGCAGTTGTATCAGTTTTCTGCTCCATGATGGCTCCTGCTGAAACTTCTCTCTGCAGAGCAACACTTCTTTTAGTCCAATTGTAGATCTATGATCTGAACTGATCTCAGACCCTCTGATTGTAATTTCTCTGAATGAAAAATCTAGAGCGTGACTATAATGCCATATTAGAATATGGATTGGGAGGGTTGAGAAGTCAATATTTTATTATTTGCTGCTCATTTTGTGGCAAAATTCACCAAACCACATCACTAAAGAATTCAAATAACTCTAAGAGCAGGAGAAATTTATCAAATATCAAAATGAAAATCCAATTTTGCACTGCAAAGTGTACTTTTACCATTAACCAATACAAAGATGTGGAGATAAAACTTTAAATTCTCAAAGACATTCCTGCTGCTACAAATTTTCATTTTCTTCAATGCGTATTTTATTCTATTACAAATGTATTTCAGACTTTGGTGCATTTGAAAATGGAAAAAAGTGGCTCCGAAATTTGTGTGAAAGCAAAGAATCTTTCAAACCCCCCAAAACTTTTTTTTCGAAATGTCTTTCACCTCATTGTGAAGTTTAATCAATTTCTTGATCCTGCAAATACATCTTCATTTCAAGTAAGTATGATTTTGCATTCAGGCTGGGTTATCTGTTTGTTCTTGCACATTTTAGATGATTTCACTGACGGGATTTGGAGGAAAAATTCTGAAGAATGATACATCTCTGCATTGTGCTCCAGCGTTTTCAGTGAAAATGTTAGACGCCACTTTTGGACATCAGTGATTCTGCTGAATGATGATATCGCAGTGAGTCAGACTGACACTTTTAAATTAGACTGAGTGTCAACAGGATGCTTCAGCTAGAGGTCAGATCACAGTTATCTACAATACACAACTAATGCAGTATGGATATACATTGTTTTACTGAGCGCAGCAGCAGATGAAACCACACAAAATAAATAGATGTCTTTTTCATCCCACAGTGGATACAGCAGGACAATGGCTGGAATTTTTAAGACTACTTTTAATCCTGATTTGATTTTCTTATTGTTGTTTAAATGATTCCTTCAGCAGATTTTTATGGAAAGCAGTTTTGTATGGTTTTATTTCACATATCTATCCTCTGTGTGTTGGTATTAAGGACTGGTTGGGAACAATGTCATTTCCAGTTTTCTTGAGAATAAACTGAACCTTGAACATGAAGACTGACCGTGTGATTAATTTGCTGTAGCCTTCAGTCATGGTTTATGGAGTTCTAAATGCAAACATATTTTGTATTGTTTGTATCTCCTCCTTAATAAAATCTTCTTTCAGAGCATTCAGGTTTTTCTATGTGTGAAGCATTTATTGGATATTATGCAAGAATTTCGACACCTTATTTTCTGAAACACAGATGGGGAAATACTCAGTAATCAAGTTCTTTCTCTTTCTCAAGCTTCTGTATGGTGAGAAATGTACAGTATTTGATTCAGTTTTGTGTCCTTAACTCTGCTGACCTCCATCAGAGCCTCATTGTGCACATGCATTATACTAAAGTACGCTTTTGTTCTGGGTTTGTTTGTTTTGTAGTGTAATACAATACATTTGCAAAAGCCTTCATGTTGTTTTACAGAGAGGAGTCACCATCAATCCCAAGTTTAAACAGTTTATTTTTCCCCTAATATCTAAAATTGATCCCATATGGTGGCCTGCGTTCAGTATCTGCAATCTTTGGAACCAACACAGAGCATCCCATAATTCTCAAATTACTCGTGTAAGTAAGGAAACATCTTAGAAATGATTTCCCCCCTCTGTATTAAGGTTTCTAAGAAACAGCAGGGAGTGACTATTACCTGACGTTTTGCTGCTGTTGTGATCTTTTTCACCTTTTAAATTAGACAAATGAGTGTCACAAATGAAGCAGACAGCATTTCAGAGTTCTTAGAGGCATTTTTAAAAATACCAGTTGAGACTAATTTACTTGTTGATAAATGAATCAGTCTAACAGTTTATCTAATCAGCACAGACTTAAGACGTAACTGCTGAGGCCTGAGATGATGATGTTCATCAGTGTTATACTGTAATAAATGTCCACAGTTAAAGCTGTGCTGCCATGGCAGTCCCATGATGAATTCTTTACTGAAATGGGTTATAGTTGGTAGGGGAGATGAGGGATGGTTGTAACATTTTTGACATTTCTGTCTGTATCTCTTTCTCGTTCTTTAAAGCCAATGTGTTTAAAATCTGACACAAACTAGTCACATGTGTCTGTTAATAAATGGTGCAGCTGTTATCTCTGTAGCACAAACAGAAAATGTATGGTTTAGTCTCAAACACAAGGTGAGAAATAATGGATGTTTTTCTAAGACTTTATTATTTATAACCCACAGCAGACAACCTACAAATGTGTACCATGATCCACAAATATTTCCCCATCACAAACATGTCTTATTCGTCTGAATCTGCAGTTGAACTAGTATGTAACTGTATCAGATAAGTGTAGGGGAGTAGGAAGTGGAATATCCCCCCCTAAGATGTAATGGAGTAGAAGAATAAAGTAGCAGAACATGGACATACTCAGGTAAACTCCATCAAAATTATGCTTAAGTACAGTACTTGTGAGTAAATGTGCTTTGTTACCTTTCTAGATTCAGATTGCAGATTCAAACTAATAACACATTTACCAGCTTCAGCATGTGAACACATGAATGTATCAGTAGTTTTATTTGATCTGAAATGGACCGCTCCGCATGGTAAGTACTTCTACTTTTTGTTTCTATTGTGCTCTTACCTGAGAAAAAGATCTGAGTACTTCTTCCACCACTGCAACCCTGTGTCAAATTATTCAATTAGCTCAATGCTAACACTTAATGGGAATTACTATTAACGTGCTACCCAAAATTAGCATCACCACTGTGATAATATTATCCTTACAAATGATCCATTTTTACTGACACATGCTTAACATTAAATGAAATATGTGCTCATACTGACAGGCACAACTTCCCTACGCTCTCTGGAAACTAATAGGGGCTGACTTCTGTCCTTGTGTCCAGTTGTTGTTATTGTTAAGGATGCTAGTGCTAGATAGAGGGTTGCATACTTTTTCTTTTTACTTTTAATAAGTACTGCAGCTGCCTTTAAAAAGCATGTGCTGTTGCATGCAGTATTCACACACAGGACATACTGTTTACTCCTAACATTATGCCCATGAAGTCCAATACAAGCTTTACAATGATTATACTTCACATTTGTAGATTGTTTTTCTACAGATCTGCTGTGGTAGGACTTCGACAAAATTACACAAACAAACAGGAAGGAAACACAAATATCACATGACCTACTAACTCACAGGAAGTATCCACAAATGTGCAAAACCAGTTTCACGTGTAAAAATGGATCCACAAATGCGTAAATATGATATCGTGTGTATTTGCTGCGGTGAAAAGGTTTACATTTGTACAGCCTGTAACATTTTTATGTGCAATTAAAGTATGTGTTTACAGAGTAAGTTATGCACATTCGCAAATCAGTCTGTATTTTTGTGGATATGACATTACACACAACACAAATGTAA
The DNA here is from genome assembly GCF_006386435.1 of Epinephelus moara. NCBI lineage: Eukaryota > Metazoa > Chordata > Actinopteri > Perciformes > Serranidae > Epinephelus > Epinephelus moara. The sequence continues at coordinate 32,032,504 of NC_065508.1, forward strand.
AATGACATGTTTGTGGATAGTGAAATATTTGTGGATCTTGGTACACATTTGTAAATTGTCTTTTATGGGTTACAAATAGTAAAGTCTTATAAAGCTTCTAGTAGAAATGTTAACCCACCCCATACTCTGTGTTAGTTGGAACACAGCCTGGGGTGAAATGTAACATTGTGATTATGGCGAAAACTTAAGACACTGAAAGCTTTTTATTCAACACTTATGACTTTTTAATATTATTTGTGTGTGCATGTGCATGTGTGCATGTGCATGTGTGCATGTGTGTGTGTGTGTGTGTGTGTGTGTGTGTGTTTGTCTTTTATTGAGTGTTTTTGTGATCTTGCACACATGTGTTTGCTTACTTGGCTGTTGATGTTACCACTAACCCAGACTCTTGTAGTCATGAACTAGCTTATCCTAAAGCTAACAGCTAAAACATTGGCACTAACAACCTGCATGACAGATATCTACACAGACACTCGATTATGTGTCATATACATGTGTTCTTGTTGTACACTGTATATCACATGCTTAAACACAGATATGACCTTAATTTCAGAATATTTTTGCAGTGTCTTAACTTTATCCCATGCTCCTCTATGAATAATCATTGGGCACTTTCCTGGCAAGCAGACTGTATAAATTACAAAAAACGTGGGGTGAATATATCACAGTGAGAAAATTTTCAGTCTTTACCTGTAGATGGATTTATCTCTTCTAGATATCTCTGATTTACATATGGTAAGTAATAGTAAATCCATATGTCATAGAGAAAGATTGTGTATTGTATTTCTATCTGTGAGCCTGTGGTGGGGCAGGATTGCTCTAACATACAGTTTGTTGTAGATTTAAGCTTTTCATTGCAGTAAAGAATAAATGATTTGACAAACTGAACATGTTAGTATGACTGTGTATGTGCTCAATGTTTGACTCTTGAATGTAAAACTGGCCTCATGTAAGGAGCAAATCAAAGAGTAGAGCTCTACCACCACTTACTGGCAACATTACAGCAACAAATGCAAGACGGAAGACAGCAAAGACGACAGGAAATATTGAAGAAATATAGAGAAGCTGGGGCTGTAGCGACAGTATGAAACCAAATACTATTTATGATTTTCATCAGTTTCCTACAAGAAGCTCATAATGTTAAATGTGCAACAGACTGACACTGTATGTCTGACAGAGAAGACAGTGACACTTTTTATGCAATTCCCAATGATGTCAGGTAGTATAGCAGGTGTGGTTTGGACTTCATCTTGCAAACAGAGGTGCAGTGACACAAATAATGACTGTAATGTACGATCTTGCAGCCTTTTTAGAGGCACATTGCTCTTGTGCAATGAAGTCAGTTGAGTACAACAGAAAGCATTCCCACAGAGGTAGAAGATGCACTAATTGTTGATGTCTGTGCTGTGTTTAATGGGGCCCTGATCTTAGAAAGATATGAAAGATCCTTTTACACTCTCCAAGTTATTCAGGTGGCTTTCAAACATTTGTTCAAAGTCCTGCTCCAGACGATGTTAATTTAAGAACACATCCAGCAGCCTTGGAGGCCGGACAAGACTCAGTTATTGTGTGGAGCACAACTTGACATTTGGACAACCTTCAGAAAAAGTTCTGGAAATCAATAAAAGCAACATGATATGTCTTTTGGCTGCAGAGCTTAACAATGTGATTTTGTGAGTACTCTTTCTGGAGTAAAACAAATGTCCAAAAGGCCAGAAATCAGCCAATTAATAGAACTGTTCAAGGTAGTGCCTTAAAAACAACATCTTTGCCAGTCACACAAAACACTGTGCAGATAAAACACGACTGCACATCATCCACATCATTTTGTTTATACCATGCATGCCTAACACACATGGTAGATGGAGTGCAGTCAAGAGTGCACGACTTAACACCAGCCTCCTCATGCAATGATGCACTGTAGTATAGTAGTATGTATGTGCTGCCCACTGACATCATGCAATTTAGTGCATTTAAAAACCTTTATGACACTAAAGCCCCATTCTGTGTGCAGAAATGTAGCCATTAAAAAGTCAAACAGGCACAAACATTAGTTTTTACACATGCAGGCGATACAGCAGGTTCCCACAGGAACAGGAAATGCAAGGCGGACCGATAAGTGTCGTCTGTTGGATGATAAGCTTCTGTCCGCAGCATTTCCAGCAGCTTTAGTATTAAGAGATCACAGATCAGCTTGTAAAAATGACACCTCATTCATCTTTATTATACACAGTTGATGCATTTTGGCAGATCATGTAATCACACATACATTCCCCGTAAAAGATTCAGAGGACGCATGAGGCACTGTGTATTTTATTGGGCTACTCTCTCCCCCTCTGCAAGTCAAAGTCCAATATTCACAAGTGAAACTAAAAAACATATGCTCCCAAATGTTGGCAGGGAGAGGACACTTCCATCACGGCTGAACAAAACAATTTAGCAAAACGCTCCATGGGAGAAATGGGTTTACAGATATGCAGACTTATGAAAAGCTGTTCACTGCAGTCATGTAGAAATCAATATTTTTTTCCAGTTCATGGATGTGTGTGAATACACATAATATAACAAGAACATAAATGCAGTATTTTTCACAACCTTATTTTTTACCTCTGTAACTTTCTGGATGCATTTTGTGTCAAAACACTTTTTAAAAAAAATAAAAAGCACTTTAACCACTGTAAACTTCATTCCTTTTCTATATCCTCAAAAGTTTAACAAGAAAAGGGTTTTGAGCCCGTTGCCGTGGTGTGTCCAGTTAAGTTGGTGTGGTAGGCCACCCTGTAGAGCTGACTGGTCAGTCTGTAGAGGCACCCAGGATGGGTTACTTTTGTAGACAAGTGACACCTCACTTGGGGTATTTGACAAACTGACACTCAGAGATACAGAGTGTCCAACTCAGCTTGTCAAATACACTAAGTGGGGGGCCTGATCTCACAACATGAAAGATGGCTCTGTGGAATAAATGAACAAGACACTGGAACCACTCCAACCACACATTACCAAAAACATAAAAACATGCACATATTACCTTTTTTACATAAAAATGTTTTTTGTACAGAACATTTTATAAATCAAACATTAATCTGTTACCTGAACATTCAGATCTGTTGATGGTGAAGCCGACGAGTCTGAGTGCAACGCTCCTCTGTCTCTCACAAGAGTTCACAATGATGACACGGTGCACAAGACAATCCATTTGACCATTGAGCTTTGACGCTGCAAAGAGGAAGTCAAAACAAGGAAGATAACTGCAAAGCTAGCTCTCAGGAAATATGTGGAAATAAAGTGTCAACATGTTATGGTTGTGAAATGCTGTCGAAGGCTTTCGTGGCTCACAGCTTTAGAGATAATAGCTTGCTGAGACATATTCGACAGTTTTATGTGTGTTCTTACCATTGTGTTCAGAACGTGCTCATGGAACTGCGTGTGCAGTTCTCATACTAAAAATCAAGGAAGTAGTAGCCTCCTTTGTGAGATTTCATTAATAGCAACTTCAGATCAGTATAGATTGTATTTTATGGTAAGATTATACTTGAGTACTGTTTTCAAACTACATTATGAGATCAAGAACTGTGGTCTGTTCTTGACACGGTATCTCCATTAATGGCAACATCAGACATATTTTTCCCTAAATTTGGAGTGTCTCCCTTTATGCTATCAGCTGTCACTAGCCATCATCTGCTCCTTCCTGTTTCAGTGTCAGTGTTTAGTCAGCATTGCTAATTGGTGGTCTAACTGTCAGTGTACCCCCTGGTGCAGTAAAGCCACAAGGATCAGGCCAAAGAGGAGCCCTCCCATGGTGTAGGATATTTGCTTTGACACGGAACAGCCAACAACTTTTTGTCAACCTATGTAACCAGCCCAGCACTCAGTCCATGCACTTGATTCCATTATGTCTGGACTCCTAAACTTCCAAGTAACACTCTGTGAAAACTATTACTGTCACTTTTTAATTGCCACACTGCTCAACATTACACACATTTTTTTGCAACGGCCAGAATGCACTCTGCACAGAGCTGTGTAACTTCCTCATGTTCTCTGGTCGAATGCATCTCGACTCACTCACTGGACTTCCCTCTGCAGCCACGACTGTACTGTATGTTGAGCTTCCTCATCACACAAAGTGACTGAGCATTACTGTTCAGGGTGGACAACAGAGTGGACTGTTGTTCTAGCACATACTGGGCTGAGTCAATGTGTGTACCAGCCTAATCAAAATGTTCTATTAGTCTCTTTGCAGCAGCATGCAGGGGATGAAACATCAAGGCCACAGGAATACAGGAAAGAGAAAGACTGGCTGTGTTGACCCCAGGTAGTTTGGAGAAGCCAGTTGTGGAATAAAAGGTCTAAAGTGAAATTGATCTCAGATAATAACTCCCACCACAGCCATAGTGGTGAGCTCAGTATGGAAAACTACTTTGATGTAATGCTGACAGTCTTGATACTTAGATATAGTACTTAAATCTATGTTATATATTAAAAAAACAGATCTGCAATCAGATTTTCAACCAGAGGCTGTACATATGAAACAGCAGGGAAGAATCAACTGGTCCTCAGCCTGTGGCTGTTATGTCATTATCTCCATGGGACTGCAGGCAGCACAGAACAGCCACTAAGCGACTTAACACTGTTATTTAAGAATTCTTCTGTACCAGCACTGTGTGCTCGTTGTTACTTTAAAAAAATAAATAAATGAAAATAAAATCAAAGGTTCTATTTTGTGTGCCAATGACTTTTTTTTTCTTTTTGCCATTGTATCCATATCCTATGATACAGCTTTACAATGATTCTTATCCAAATGCCACCATCCTCAGAACCCCGATATAGCTCTGTATGTAATAACATGTAAGTACAGTACAGTACAGTGTAGTATAGTATAGTACAGTGCAGTTATGTACAATACAGCACAGCACAGCATAGCATAGTCAGTGTTGGGAACGTGACTTTAAAAAAGTAATTAGTTATAGTTAGTAGTTACTTTCCCCAAAAAGTAACTGAGTTAGTAACTGGGTTACTGCACTGTAAAAGTAGCCTAATTAATTACCTGGAAAAGTAACTATAGCGTTACTATTTTTTATTAAATGCTCAAATATGTCAAATTGCTTGGACAGCCCCCTTAATGGAACTGTAATGAAACTCAACATTGAATATGTTAAATGAATGAAATTGACACTTAATAGAATAAATCATTATTATTAAACATTGTACACTTATCTACACTACACTCCATTGTTGTG